>NC_138373.1:687626-757626 GCF_054177405.1 Leptonychotes weddellii
TTTGGGTATTAAATTTCCATGAGAAAGGGCTGACCTTTATTTAAAATTTACAGTTGAAACAAGACTCACATACCATACTGAAGAGTTTTCTAAAAAGTGCATCAAGTTAATTGCCTTTAAGTTAAATAGAACTATGGGCGCCTGGGTGGCTCAGTTGGTTAAGCCACTGCCTTCGGCTCAGGTCATGATCCTGGAGTCCCGGGATCGAGTCCCGCATCGGGCTCCCTGCTCGGCAGGGAGTCTGCTTCTCCCTCTGACCCTCCCCCCTCTCATGTGCTTTCTCTCTCTCATTCTCTCTCTCTCTCAAATAAATAAAATCTTAAAAAAAAAAAAGTTAAATACAACTAAAAATTCAACCCCAGTTGGGCCGACTGCATTTCCCGTGCTCATAAACTGTGGCTAGTGACTACGTACTGGGAAGGAGGGGTGCAGAGAAGTGATTTGTCCAAGTGGGGTCCCCAGACCTACAGCATCAGCATCAGCTGGGAACTTGCTAGAAGTGCAAATTCTCAAGGCCTCCCCAGACCCACAGAACCAGAAAACTCTGGGAGGGGAGCCCTCCACACAATTATGAGCACTGGTCCAGAACAAACACCACCAACTAAGACAACCCACAGAAATAGTTTTGATCACCTATTTGTGGAATGGAAACTGAATAGAAGCCCCTTCCCACATTGTGTTTTGAGGCTCTGACACCAGGAATAATCGCCTGGATTTTATTAATCCACGAGCAAGGGGAGGTCTGGATGTATAGGTGGATGACCAGTGGGTTAAGATCAGGACCCAACTCAAATGACATTTTGCTTCATGTTTCCCAATGCCCAGGGTCACAGGACATGGGGCTCTCTCACGGACCGAGGCCGTCAGGGTAAGCCCAGCACTTGCATCTGTATGGCCACAGGGCTGTTCTCTCAGTAGAACAGGGACTGTGTGTGTGCAGGGGCTGCCTCTGAACAAGGGCCCTTAGCAAGGCAGGCCCACAGCCTCCCCCCTTCCTGGGCTCAGGTGCCTGTCAGAAGCCACAAGATGAAGACCGAGTGCAATCAGCTGTGTGCTTGTGTAAGTGACCGAGGCTTCCAGAACCCTGGGTTCTTACTCAGGCCAGGGCAGAGCTGCCCTCTGAAGGATCTGAGTGTGCCAGATCAATCTTTACGTCACTTTATTTGGGAGGCAGGAGGGAGGAAGCAGAGGTTGATGGAGTAGCTTAGCCTAACTTAAAATATCAATATCCCTGTTTATTTTGCCAAAATTTGTACATGTTACTGGAAAATTTTTAACGGCATTTCCGACTGTTTGCCACGAGAAGCACAAAGGTCACAGAGCACAAGTACCGCTACCACGCTAAACACAAAACAAGCTAACGTGCCAGCGCGGCTGGTACAGTCGCATCATCTCTTTACTTTCCACCGGACAGAGAACCAAAGAATAGTTTATTGTTTTAGGTCTGTCTTGATTAACCAGGAGCAACTGATCACATAAGAGCTCTAGGCCAAATACGGTTATTTCAGAACCACCTATAAAAATGTTACTGCTAGATACGCTCCGTGCTGGACTGAACTGCGTTGGTAATTCGGGCTCGAGAAAGCTCACATCCAGACCTCCTCTCACCCTTCCTTACAACTAAGCCAACGGAGGAGCAAATAACTTCAACCGGTCAGTTATTAACTGCACTGCAATGACTCTTCAATGCTCGTCACTCAGACAAGAACCACTTGGTACAAAGCACCTGTATTTGGGCACGCCCTCTGGACCCACACCTGAGTCGCTGAGCCAGCCAGCTGGCGGGCAGTGTGTTTAACGCTCCCGACGGCTTGGGTTCAGAGGCTCTGGCAGCTGCACACCTACACAGAAAGGCCAGACCAACAGTCATCGACCCCTTCATCGGCTCACCTGGAGAGCTGTGCGCACAGCAAAGGTTCAGGCCCAGACAACACGAGAAACTACGAGTAACTGAAAGGTAAATTTACGCCTCCACTTCCATTCAACGGCCGGTTCAGGCAAACGTTCTGACTGGAGAAAGGTGCTCTTGGTTATACCACTTGTGAATGGGTTGAACTGTGTCCCCACAAAATTATAGACTAAAAGTCTTAAACACTCAGGGCCTCAGAATGTGACATTTGGAAGTAAGGTTGTCACAGATGTAATTAGCTGAAATGCGCTCAGATTGGGGAAGGACAGGACCCTAATCCAGTATGACCGTGTCCTCATAAAAAGGGGACATTTGGACACAGACACACAAGGAAAACGCAGGTGATGAAAAACACAGAGGATGGGGGGGGGGGAGACGCCCACAGCCAAGGAACGCCCAGAGCCTCTGGGAGGAGCCAGCCCCGCCACACCCCCATCTTGGACTTATGCTTCCAGAGCAGGGAGACTGTGAACTCCTCCTGTTGGAGCCGCCCAGGCCTCGGTACTTTGTTCTGGCAGCCACTGGAAACAATACAACTAGAATCCAACTTCAATTTAGAATCCAATTTTAATTTAGATTACATTCAGCCAAACTCCTACAAAAAATATTTCACCTCAACAACTTAGTTCGGTACAAGGCTCAAAGTTGCCCTATCCCCACCACGGGGGTCAGGCGCGCCCACTGATGTCACTGTACGTGAGCCACACGCCAGAGCCAGCCTCTCTTCTCACCGGGCTGCGCCGACGGGGCGGCCCCCGTGCTTGCAGCTGTGATCCAGAGGGTGTCTATGCTGAATGCAGAAACTGCCACGGCACTGGTCACAGGCCACCTGCAGCATCTCTTTCTTCTTGCACCCCTCTTTCGAGCACCGGTACATAAAAAGCTGAGAAAGCAAGAGTTGCTTCAATAAGCAATTATTTAACAAGCCCCTAATAAGACTACCAACATTTTTTTTTTTTTTAAGTTTTATTTATTTATTTGAGAGAGAACGAGAGAGAGCACATGAGAGTGGGGAGGGTCAGAGGGAGAAGCAGGCTCCCTGCCGAGCAGGGAGCCCGATGCGGGACTCGATCCCGGGACTCCAGGATCATGACCTGAGCCGAAGGCAGTCGCCCAACCAACTGAGCCACCCAGGCACCCCAAGACTACCAACATTTAAACTAGAAATGGTTCTTAGCTACAAGGAATGAAGATTCCAAGATTTCATTCAAACATCTGCCAGGTAAACAGGTGAGTACTGAGGAGACTGGAAAGTTTTAACAAACACAAAAGCAGCACCTTAAGTTGGGGACTCGTGAGACAACTGGAGGCCTTCTCAGCCAAAAAAAAACCCTCCGCAGAACCCAGGGGAGTGGGGACCAGGGACATGGAAAGGACGCCAAGCTTGTGACATCGTGTCCAGTCCCACAGAAGACAGCTGGCTCCAGGGGCTCTGGGGACATTCCAGGGAGCTGAAGTATCTATAGTCCCTATACCCATTCTGTTATTGGGGTTTTGGGGTGTTTTTATTTGCCGGGGACAATAAGGGTGGGGTGAGGGAGTGATATAAATTCCCAGGTACTGCCGACTCTGTGAAGTAAGGATGTTGGTCAAAAGGTACCCACCTAGAAGCCCGAGGGCAGTACTCCGGCAAAAACGGGCAGGCAGGGACTGCCTTCAGCAACCACAGCATGTGCTCACAGCACAGGGATGCAGGGTGCCTGCCCAGGAGAGCAAAGGAGGGTATGCCCGCCCTGGGGTACGGGGGTGGGGAGAGGGGACGGGCTTGGGTCACAAATCCTGGGTGAGCCAAGAACGAGGAAGACCTTGTCAATTCAGGAGGAAAGCATGCCAAGTGCAGCTGTGATCTTATATAGAGGCAGGGAGGTTTATAGAAGAACTTCCAGAAGGACTGGAGGGCGCACAGCAAGAGTGGGGTGAAGAGAATGGGGTTATGGAGGGGGACTGGGGTTGGCTGGTTAATAAAGGGTTTTGGGTGCTAGACATCCAGAGCTTATTCTCTCATGTTGGAGGCTGAAAGCAGCAAGCACGAGTTAATAAGACTTATGCTTATTTACTGCAACTGTTCTATGTTTAATGTAACACGACCAGGTAGTTCATAACTATAAACCAGGATCCATGACTGGAAACTGGGATTTGGGCCTGACAAAAGCCAATTTCCTGGAGACAAGCTCCTTCAAAGCCCATGCGCTTATTTTGGAGAGCAACAAGACAGGAAAAAAAAGGAGCAGGGCATCTCGGAAAAATAACCTGAGTAACCTGGTAGGGCCTTCGGGAGGGGCAAGCCACAGAGCTGGTCGAGACCAAACCCCAGGAAGGCCTGAGCGGTGTTGAGAATCTGCGGTCCAAGGGGAGAGGGGCACACGTTACATGCCATCCACTGAGGGCAAGCTCAGTTCGAATCTCCTTGGACTGCTGGCTAAGGAAGAAGAACTGAACACGTACTGGATGACTCCTGAAATACAATGCAAATGACAGGAAGCAGATTCTCTAAAAAGCCCACAAGGGCCAAGAATAAGGGGGGGGGGGAACCAAACAGCTGCAAGATTTTAGAGGAAAAAAAAAGCACACAAACAAGTAATACTGAACCTGACAGATACAAGAAAGCCAAATTGTAAGCTGGTGGGGAAGGTCAAGCAGCATGACTATTCATGAAACAAAATCTCCAAAGGCTCACAAATCAGCTGTAGCAGCAGTTCAGGGTGCCGTGGGACTACAACAGGAGAAGTGGTGCGAGTCTGAGAAATAGACCTGCAGAGCTGCACCTGACCCCAGCAGAAGACGCACGCTCGGCAGAGGGTCTGAGAGAGGCTGCTGGCCTGGGAGGTGTAGCAACGGGCAGGACGAACACAAGAAACATGGGAGGGGCATTCAGAAGGTAGTAAGGATTTCACGCTCCCTTCAGAGGGGATGCGAGAGCTCTCTCCACCTGGTTCCACAATCCTGGAAGCCAGAGCGTGCTCTCCAAGCAGGAAGCAGAACGCCTTCTCGGGGGAATCTGATTAGCCCAAGAGAAAGACCTGAAATCACAGCACAGAAGGTGGACTGGGCAGATGACCTGCAGCAAAGGCAAGAGTCCACACTGCCCCCACCATGCTGCAGACTAGGAGATGAAGACGACGTTCACTGTGACGCAGAAAAAACATCCTGGACACAGAATTCACAGGGAAAGAAAACTTACGGAGGAACAAAAGGAGACCTATCCAGGAAGTCCAACACCCAAGAGACAGGAGTCTAGAGAAAATCGAAGAAAACAAGATGGCATTCCAGATGGAAACACTGGAGTTTCCAGTTTAGAAGGGTCCACTGCCTACCTAGCACAACAGATGAAGACGGATCCACACCAGGAACAGTAAATGTGAAGCTTCCAAACTCTGGGAAGGGGCTGGGGTGGGGAGGAGTGGGGTGGGGAGAGAGCCTCCAACCTGCCAAACAGAAAACTGGTCCCACAAAGGACCATGTAGAACAGCTGGGAAATTCTCTAAAGCCACAGCAGAAACGAGAAAATAAACCAGCACCTGCAAATATTCAAACAAAGATCTGAAAGCCAGGCTGCTATCCCCAGGCAGCTAAGCAAGGAGAAAGAGAGAACGAAGACCCAGCGAGATACATTTATCTTCCATGGTCCTTCCTAGGGAGCAAGTGGGGCATAGGCCTCCCCACAAATAAGGGAAAACTAAGAAAGAAAAACACAAGACACAGGAGACTAGGGACCCCTGGTAAGAGAGATAGATGCAGGAAACTAGGATCTAGCATAAGAAAAATGCAGAGGGAATCTCTCAGCTGTGGAGACCTGTAACACCAGCCCAAGAGCCACCTCTGCTGGGAGGGTGGGGGTGGCAAGAGACGTGGCCACGTAGGAATGGGGGGGGAGGGGAACTCCATGCTCAGCCCACGGGGTGATAAACAGGTAATGCCCAAAACTACAGGGGAATAAGACAAACTCAAGAGACAACAATACACACACTTGGAGAAAAAGGAAGTACCCCAAACAAACAAGACTAAGAGTTGAAAGCACCTGCTGTGGAGAACAGGTGCCTACTGTTTTTCCTAACATGATTTACTCCAAATGAACAAATGTAGAGCTTTCACAAAGATACTAATGCTACAAAAGCAAGAATACTGAATGTTCAAATTCTATGTATCTTTTTACATTTTCCTAGGAGGAGCTTAGGAAAAGTGCACATTAACAGAATGGTTCTAGGGGCGCCTGGGTGGCTCAGTTGGTTAAGCGACTGCCTTCGACTCAGGTCATGATCCCCGGGTCCTGGGATCGAGCCCCGCATCGGGATCCCTGCTCCTTGGGGAGCCTGCTTCTCCCTCTCCTTCTGCCTGCCGCTCCCCCTGCTTGTGCTCTGTCAAATAAATAAAATCTTTTAAAAAAAACAACAAAAAAAACTAGAATGGTTCTAGAAACCACATTAACTCTCCATTTGGAGAGAAAAACCTAAGAATCCTATAAGGGAAGCAAATCCTAATACAGACTCTAATATTCAAGAGTATGTTCATGTAACTTTAAGAACCTAAGCCATCACAACATGGGAAAACACTGACACATCACTAAGGTTTTATTTTTGTACACAGTTGATTAGGACTACAGATCATACTTAGATAATCGGCCTTTTCCACCCTACGGGAAAACCCACATTCACAGAGTAAACATAATTTGTCCTTACCTTCTCTTTCTTCCGAGGATGGTAGTTACAGTCTCGATCAATGTGCTCACCAACCACCACATCTGGTATCTCTCCCTTTTTTACTGGGACAGGGTTGTTACAAAGTGGGCACACTGGGACCTGAACATCCTAAAAATAATGATAGAAGATGATATTCCAGATTCAATCAAAACTCACAAAAGAAAAAGGTACGACAGCACAGTGCACTGAAAACCACATAAGGTACACACACTGATCTTCCGACCGCTCATTAGAAGGGGACACTGTTAACACAAAGGATTAACAGTAAGGCAACCCTACAGATTCAGGATAGGTGGAATCCAGGGGAATGTAAACATGACAGACTATTAACCAACTGTAGAAATGACCCTGAGACGATCAGTAAAAGGCAGCCAAAGAAAGAGGCCGATGAAATTGATCTGGTCTCAGGGCAGCAGGGCTGTCTGTCCAGCACCATCTCGGCGAGTGGTGAAGCAGCCCGAATCCCTCAGAATGGAGAGAAAGAAGAAAACACTAGCCATAAAGACCCTCCAGTTCCCTTCAATTGCCAACAGCCTATCTGGTTCTTTTGTGGCTTTCACACGCAAGGAGATTCACTCACCTGACAGAGCACACGGCTAGGCTGAGCTCTCAGGTACCTAATGACCCAAGACTGTGGGGGCTCTGGAGGGAAGAACAAAGCACCCAGCAGCTGCATGCCCAGCAGTTAAAAAACCTCAGAGCTAAGGCAGGAGCTAAGGAAATTTAGCTCACAAAGAAAACAGAGGTGACAACTGACATCCAAACAGTTAATCAAAGAATTATGGGGCCTACTGTCTGTAGGGGCTGAGCTGAAGGGTCACCCAGAAGCACTCCCTCAGTTGACAAGTCCGCCATATTGAGAAATAAAGCATTACTAATGATCTCTAGCCACACTCTCCCTATCTAGAGACATGGGGAGGTCAAGCCAACAAATAAACTGGGTAATGTGGCCTAGTCATCGGGGCCTGGTAAATGAGTCACCCTCCCCCGCCCTCCATGATGACCTAGAAAATCCTGGCCAACACTAATGAAAGCATGTAACAATGCTAAGTCATCCATGTTTCTAACTACCATCCTACAGAAGCAGCAGTACAGATACAAAGAAGTCACTAAAATAACCTCTGAACCACTGGAAACAAAATGAATACAGGGCCACCTGCAAAGTCAGTAACAGAGGTATCACACCTTTGGACTCATACATGCTGGTTTTCTTAGAGTCCTCTTCATCTTCCCATTTTTACTAGGTACTATTTGCCACTAAATAGGATCCCAAGGCTGCAAAGTTACCCAGATAAGCCTTTTTAATACCTCCCAGATTAGATACCTTGTCAACAATTAAACTATTTCTTGCGCTTCACAAAGATACTGCTATGTTTTTTCTCGACATAACGAATCAAAGGACCAGAATATTTTAACATGCAAAGTAAGCTTTGAAGGTTTGGATACAACAATTTGACTTCAAGAGCCCCTAAAAATGAAACCAGTTGCTTTAGAGCTGTGCCATCCAGAACTCCCTGTGATGGTGGAAACGTGCCACATCTGCACTGTCCAATACAGTACTTCCTGGCCACATGTGGCTGCTGAACACCTGAAATGTGGCTGGTGCAACTGAGAAGCTGGATTTCAAGTCTCATTCCATTTTAATGCATTTATTAGCTATATGTGGCTAATGTCTACTATTTGGACAGCACAGCTTTAGAGAGTGAAAAATAGACTCTTTGGAATGAAGTATGATAAATTACCTTCTTGAATGCAAAGGGACATTTATGTGCAGCACAAGTAAAATGGTCTTTACAGAAATCTTGTTTACATGCATCACATTTTAAGGGAAGAAAATCTAAAACAAAAAAACAATAGCATTTTAAAGATCAGGACAAAAAGAATTACAGAGCACATTAAACAGGTATTTACCTACACTGAGTTCTTTACGCCTATCAAATGTATCCTTGAGGTACCACATGTGAGAAAAAAATTGGGGATCATGAATTTCACAATGCCAGCAATACTGAAGAATCTATAAGGCTATGCTTTCTTTTCAAGATTTTATTTCTTTCTTTTAGAGAGAGGCTGCGGGGGGTAGGAGGAGGGCACAGAGAGAAACTTAAGCAGACTCCGTGCTTAGCTCAGGAGCCCAACGCAGGGCTCCATCTCACAACCCCGAGCCAAAAACCAAGAGTCGGACGCTTAACCAACTGAGCCACCTAGGCACCCCTGTAAAGCTCTCTTTTCAAAAGACACCCATCCCATGTAGTATCACAAATATTTAAGCAGCACACTTGTATCCACTTGGCCTTGGCCCTGGTACCTGGCCTTCAGTAGATGCTGAATAACAGGGCTGAACAGAACCTGCACCTCAGGCCAGCCTTCCAACACTGAAAGGCCAGCCAAGCCAAGACCCAGAGAACAGCTAATTAACAAAACGGCTAGTTCTCCCCGACTAAACAGGTAACAAAACACACATTTTCTAACATTCTCTTAAAAGCACTTACCTAGGGCGCCTGGGTGGCTCAGTTGGTTAAGCCACTGCCTTCAGCTCAGGTCATGATCCTGGAGTCCCGGGATCGAGTCCCGCATCAGACTCCCTGCTCAGCGGGGAGTCTGCTTCTCCCTCTGACCCTCCCCCTTCTCATGCTCTATCTCATTCTCTCTCTCAAATAAATAAAATCTTTAAAAAAAAAAAAAATAAATAAATAAAAACACTTACCTAGCTGTTTGCAAGTTTTTTCTGAACAATGCTTCCCCAAATCAGGGAACTCCATTATGAGGAAGTGTCCAAAACACAGATGGCAGATAGATCACCTACAAGAATTAAAATAGTTAGGAAAGGTACGATGGCCATAATTTCAGTCCCGAGAGTTCATAACTTACCGCTAAGAAAATAAACATGCTCTGTGGGAAGCATTCAATGCCCAAGTCATCCTGGGCCCCTGCAGAGCACTAAAGCATCACAAATTCTTGCTGCCTTTCAGCAAAAAGGAGCTTGAGTACAAGTACCAGCTCCTTCAGGATCCATTATGACAGCGACTGTTTCTTGGTCCTTTAATTTCCTACTTGAAAAAGCTCACCCAGAATTCAGGTTTGATTAAAACCATTCTGACTCACGTTGACAGGGTTTTCCCATATTCAACTTACACAAATGTCTGCAAAAAGTTGGGCCACAATTTCATGGAATGAGTATACTTGTTGACATACACAAAACCGTTACGAGGCACTAAATCACGTTAGTTGACGACACTATCCCCAAGAGCTTCAACTCGTCCCTCCGGTTCTCAACTCCCTCATGCATTGAGTTTTACTTACACCTTGCTCCCTAAGGACAATCAACCTGGAGTTGAGGAGGGAAAAGAGCAAGTGCTTAACTCACGGCGGAAACCAGGTGGACATGGGCTGAAGCTACTCTGGGGGGAACTTGAGTCCGTAACAGGCCTCACGAGGTCCCTTCCAGGACCTAGCACCCACAACACTCTCAAGAAGTCCCTCCCAGAAGTCAGGTCCTGAGGGTCCACTCCGAGGAGGCTCTGCCATGCTGTCCCCAGCTCCCCCCCCGCTCCTCCCCTCGGGTCACGGTGCAGAGTCACTTCCTCCAAAGGGGCCTTCGCCCCGACCGTCACAGCTTCCCTACACCCTCAAAGGACTCTGTAATTCCCGTCCCCGCACCCACTCACTACGGCCCCAACTGCAGGCGGGCTCTCCACTGCCCGCGCCCCGGAGCGCAGGACCGCGGCGGGTGCGCCCGTGGCTGTCTCATCGGGCCCAGCCCTTGACACAGCAGCGGTGAGAGCCCACGGTCGGGGGCTCGTTCGGCTAGCACCTGAAGCCCTCCCCGGCGTGCGAATCGGGCCCCCGCGCCCGTCCCCCGTCCCCGGACCTGGCTCTCGTCGGGCGCCCGGGCGGCTGCGGAGGCGAGCGGGAGGCGGCGGACACGGGAGGCGGGATGTCCCTCCCAGCGGTCACCCACAAGGGACAAGACCAAAAGGCTGGGGAAAATGGGATCCGAGGGGCGGCCCCGCGCGGTCCAAGCCTGCGGGAGAGCGAGGCATCGCGTATCGCCGTTTCCCCAGCCATTTATGCCCGGCCTCGGGTTCAAAGAGCCGCCGCGACTCGTATCCGCCCGGCGCGCTCCGATGACGTCACCGGCCGGCCGGCCAATCTCGCCCCGCTGAGGCTTGGCGTTCCCGAGGCGTCCCGAGACGTCAGCGCCCGGCCGTCCAATCCCGCCCCCGCCGCGGCCCCGTCGGCCCGCCCACTCCTCGCTCCTCCGCCTCCCTTCTCGAACAGTCCGGCCGCTTCTCGGAGCCGCTGAGTCACGGTGAGGCGGAGCCGCGCAGGCGCACTCGGCCGGTTGCGCGGCGCGGGAAAGCTGAGTCACGGCGGCGAGGCCGCGGCCGTTCGGCGGCCGTGTGGAGGGGCGGCCTCACTGGGAGCCGCGCACTGAGAGGGTCCGAGCCCGCGCCGTAGAGGTGCCACCGCGAGGTACGGAGCCGGCACGGCCGGGCGGCGTGGGCGCGGGGGGCGCCCCGAGTGGGAGAGGGGGGCCTGACCGTGGGGGAGAGGACGCCTTCCGCCTCGACGGAGAGCTTGCCTGTCCTCGCCTCGTGGGCTCCCCGGGTGCTGCCGCGTCCCTCACGGGTCCCCTCCCCGCGGTCCCCTTCCCACGTCTCCTCACCGCGTCCTCTGTGTTCCTTCCCCGGGTCCCCTCACTGGGTCCCCTCATCATGTCCCTTCGCCGGCTTCCCTCACCACGCCCCCTCCCCGCGTCCCCTCACTATGTTCCTTCACCGGGTCCCCTCACTGCATCCCCTCCGCACATCTCCTCCCCGCGTCCCCTCCCCGCGTCCCCTCCCGGGTCCCCTCCCTGCCTCTCCTCACCTCGTCCCCTTTCTGCATCTCCTCACTGCGTCGCTTTACCGTGTCCCCTTAGCAGTTCTGTCGCACTCCTGCCCCCCCACAAACGTGTGCGCGGGTGGCTTTTGTCTCCGAGCGTGTTATTTTGTGAGGTCCCAGCAAACTGAATGAGCAGGTGCTCTGCGGGTACCTGGTCAAGCTCGCCAGGAGCCTCAGGTCGCCTCCAGCAGTCAACCCCTAACCTTTTCTCACGTGTTTCTGTTTAAAGACAACTTGCCTTGATACGTTGTTGGTTTGTTCACACTGAACTCAGGGCCAGCAGTGCCTAAGTCATGTCTGAACCCAGCCTGTCTGCTGCTGTTCTCTGTAAGGTGCATCGCAGCCTCCTGGTACTTAGGAAACGGGACAGCACCTAAACTCCGGCCTGAAGGCCACTTGAAACCGGAAGAGTGCCACCAGAAAGCTCAAAAATGTGAAGACCATACACTAAATAGGCTGTGGAACGGAAGCTTATTTCCCGTATCAGAACTGAAACAAGAAAGAAGGAAGGTGTCATCTTGTCCCACCTTGACTGGAAGTGTGTTTCTCAGGCAACTCAAGTTTTTTGCTGCTCAGTACATGTTGGCGAATAACTGCTGAAGTACCACAAGTGTTGATTTTGGAGTTACAAATGAATTTAGCAGATAGGCAAATTCACAAATGTGGAAACCACAAATAACAAGAATTGTGTGTGTGTGTGTGTATTTGTACGTGTACATACCCATTTTCCTTAGTCTTTTTCTGAACCGTTTGAGGATGTGCTATAGACGTGATACCCCATCACCCCAAATATTTGCGTGTATATTTCCCAAAAGCAGACACTCCTTCGTAGCCATTCTGTAACCATCCACATGAGGAAATCAGTGTCAAAACAGTATTAAGGTCCAATCCACAGACTCCATTGGATTTTGCCAACTATGTCAATGTCTCTTCTTCTTTTCTGCTCTCGGGTCCCATCCACAATCATATGTGCAGCCTCCTTCATGCTGGGAGAGGTCTTCCATCCTTCTTGTCCCTAATAGTTTTTATTATTAAAGACCACAGACTTATGCATATGAGATGTCTCGGGGTCCATGGGCGTTTCCTGAGGACCAGATGCAGGTCATGTTTCTTGGTAGGAATACCACAGGAATGGTGCTGTGCTGCAACCCATCCTACCATGGGTGATACTCATCTTGATTACCTAGTCATGTAGATGTCTGCTAGGTTTCTCCTTTTTTTCATTTGTAAATATATTCGTATTTTGTAGGGAGATATTCAAAAATTCCACCATTCTTTCTTTTTTTTTTTTTTTAAGATTTTTATTACTTATTCGTTTGAGACAGAGAGAGACAGAGAGCAGGAGTAGTGGGGAGAGGCAAAGGGAGGGAGAAGCAGGCTTCCCACTGAGCAGGGAGCCCGAAATGGGGCTTGATCCCAGGACCTGGAGATCATGACCTGAGCTGAAGGCAGATGCTTAACCATCTGAGCCACCCAGGCACCCCCCATTATTTTATTCTTTATCAACTTTTGCCTGATGACTTTAAGTTCTATCAGTGACTTTTGCCTGGATCACTATGATCATTGCCAAAGAGTGCTTTTTATTTTTTTAATTATTTTTTAAAGTAAGCTCTACACCCAGTGTGGGGCTTGAACTCACAGCACTGAGATCGAGTCACCTGCTTTACCAACTGAGCCAGCCAGGCGCACCCCCCCACCAAATAGTGCTTTTTAAAATTTCCATTGTTCATTTCACATTTATTAGTTGGTGTTCTATAAGGGAGAAGCTTCCTTTTTGTTTTTTATTTATTTATATCAGTATGGACGTGTGGATTTCTCTATTCAGTGGTGGTGCTCTGCTGCTGTCCTTTTGATGGCCAGAGCCACGTCTAGCTGGCTCTTGAGTCTTTCTGACATGTCCCTGTCATCCTGTCATTCTTTGCTCCCTTCCTTGCCTAGCCATTTCTCCAAGGAGCTTTGTTTCTTTTTAGTGGAGGATGGTATTTAGAAATCAAGATTTGAGTGATGCCTGGGTGGCTCAGTCAGTTAAGCGTCTTCCTTTAGCTCAGGTCATGATCCCAGGGTCCTGGGATTGAGTCCCACATCGGGCTCCGTCCTCATCAGAGAGCCTGCTTCTCCTTCTGCCTTCCGCTCCCGCTGCTTGTACATGCACTCACTCACGCTCTCTCTCTCTCTCTCTGACAAATAAATAAATGAAATCTTAAAAAAAAAAAATCAAGATTTGAGTGTGTGGTGTGCTTATTGCTAGTAAGGTTCATTGCTTCCAGGCCTCAGTGAACGTGGGTCAGGAAATGTATGTATATTTGCTTATATATAAAGACACATCTATAATTGTCTTTACTTGTATATATATTTTTAAGGAAAACATTCATATCCTTATTTTCAATTCCAATCCAACAACTCAGGATTTTTGGAATCTTCTCTTTGTGTTTATAAATAACTTCTCCAGCAATAAAAACCCAAGTTTCATTATTCTGTTTTTTTATTTTTCAGTCTATGTATTTATTTGCTTAATGTAACAAACCACTCAGGCCATCATCTCCACCTCCACACCTGCTTTGTGCTCACCCCCTCAGCACTCCACATCCTTGAGCAATTGTAGGCACTGCTTCCACAAACTCCCTCCACCTTCTTCAAATTGGTCAAAATCCAGTGCCAGTCAAAGCCTTCAATTTTCTTCCAGAAGGATTCTTTAAAAGAAGATAATTTACTAAGGAAGCATAAATACAAATACAAGCCTTTAAAATCATTGTCATTATTTGTGGGTCAAAAATCACATATGTATTATTATCTTTTTAATAGTCCTAGTGCAGAACTTTAATTTCTCAGGTCTTACAGTAAATACAAATACTCACTACTTCAATCCTATAGACACTCAGATTTCCAAAAGTCAAGAATGTTAAGTAATCAGAGTGTTAAAAAATAAGTTATAATTAAATGAATCAATTACTATTAGAAAGTGGGTTAGATATTGCCCTTTCCTGTGAATTTTATGCTAATGTTGAAGTGAAAAACCTTTAGATCCACATATTCCCAGATTATCTGGGTCTTGCTACAACCAATTGTAACACTAAAATGTGAAGTTTTATATTTACATTAACTACTGAGTTTTAGAGGAAAAATCCAAATTCTTGCATGGAATCAAATTTGCCATGCTGCAAATTCATAGTTTTGCACTTGGTAATATTTCTTATTGCTGCTGTAACAAATTACTGCAAGTTAAGTGGCCTAAAACACAGACATACTATCTTACCATTCTGGAGGTCAGAAGTCAAAAATGCATCTCCGGCCTAAAATCAAGGTGTTAAGGCAACATTCCTTCAGGGGGCTGTAGGACATACCTTCTGTGCCTTTTCCAGCTTCTGGAGGTTGCCCGTGATCTTTGGCCCATCACATCACCTCAACCACTACTCCATTGCCACATCTTGTCTGACTCTTATTCTCCCCCTTTCACATAAAAGGATTGCATTGGGCCTACCTGTGCAATCCAGGATTATCTCCGCACTGAGGATCCTTAGCATGAGCACATCTACAAAGTCCCTTTTGTCATGTGAAATAACAGATTTGTGGTTCCAGGGATTGGGACATGGACATTGGCGGGGGCGGGGGGTGGATTATGCTGCCTACCACAGGTAGTGACCACACTGCCATAGAAAAAAAACAAGATTACTTTTTTTTTTTCTCCGAGGGGGGTAGGGGCAAGGAGGAGAGGGAGAGAAAGAATCAGAGCCTGATAATGGGGCTCAATCTCAGGACCCTGAGATCATGACCTGAGCAAAAATGAAGAGTAGGACGCTTAACCGACTGAACCATCCAGACATGTTTCTTGGTAGGAAACAGACACGCCTGTTTAAAGATTATGTTCTTTAAAATAAAAGTAAAACGTGGGTGCCTGGGTGGCTCATTGGTTGAGCGACTGCCTTCGGCTCAGGTCATGATCCTGGAGTCCTGGGATCGAGTCCCGCATCAGGCTCCCTGCTCAGCAGGGAGCCTGCTTCTCCCTCTGACCCTCCTCCCTCTCATGCTCTCTATCATTCTCTCTCTCTCAATAAATAAATAAAAATCCTTAAAAAAAATTATTAAAAAAAATAAAACGTTAAAAATTTTCAGTGTTATACTTTTATCTCCTTTTTAAAATGTAAAAAAGTATTTAATGAAAAACATCCAAATTTTGAATAAATGTTTTCAATACAACCAGATTCACAAATGAGTTTTTAACCAAAGAAAATAAATGTAATTGGTTGGACGCTATCTCACCTCCCCAGACACAGACACAACAATCACATGTGTGCACACATACATGGATGGGCATTTGCATGCCTTGTGCGGACCAGAATTCGCCCACAGCATGAGCTGGCACATGGGGAGTGTCAGGAGAAGATGTGAAAGTGGACACCCAGGGGCTTTTCCAGGAGTGCACATGGTCTACCTCTGCTGTTCTTTTTGGTCCTGATCTGGCTAAGACCACACCAAATTGTGGGAACAAAATATCAAGTCAGATTTTTAAAATGCAGCTTTTGCCATTAACTGAAGTCTGCATTCATACAAAAAGTTGCCACTAAGCAGAAGTTAAGTGACCTCCGTACATCTTCTTACCACATCAAGATTAAGGGCTTCCTAAGATGTCCTCTGAGAACTGCCTTGTGGTCAGCAGGGAAGGAAGGACCTTGTAATATGACGGTCCACGGGGGAGCGGAGACAGACCTTGGAGCCTTGGTTGGCAAACCTCAAGAAATCTGCTTCAAAGGAAGAGGCCACAGTGCATGTCCACTTAACACTATCCTCTATCAAGGGACCAGTGTTCTTCACCAAGAGGTCACTGTTATGATCTCTATTTTAAATACAGGGAAACCGAAGTATAGAAATGTTTGAAACACAGGCTCCTGAGTCCACATTTGCAATTCTTTCTCTGCTACCGATGCTAGCTAGAGATGAGGGTGGAGAGGCAGGCTGGGACCAGACCATGCAGACTTTATCTTGAATGCAAAGAGGTATTGTTGAAAACTTATAAAAGACTGACCTTGAGCAGTGGACAGGGCACAAAGTTTATATATACTTCACACAACTGTACAAAAAAAAATAAGTTTCTCTGTTTTCTAAAATGAAACTTAGCTTTTTTTTGGAGCCCCCAGACTGCCGCAGGCCAGCAGCTGTTCTCATCCCAGCCTGCAGTTTTTGTTTGCTGTCTGTCTGGGTCCAGTTCATCTCGACCTCAGTCACTGTCAGGCTCAAATCTTGGTTATTCCAAGCCTTCTTCCTCCAAATACTTCCTTTCTTCTTCAGAGGCATCTGGGGTTGGGGAAGCTGGATAGATAATCTCACGGCAGCAGAGGCTCTGACATACATGCCAGCCAGTTCCTCCCTGGCCCCTGCGGGTAGTGAGACCTGTCCCACCACCTGCTCATAGGCTAACATTTGCTGCTGCTGGCCTCTGATCATGAGCTCATTAACATGCATTGTTAACCTGTCCAGACCCTAAGTTACATGTTTCAGTGACTTTCCCAGGGTCCCATGCCAGTGCACGTGGGGGTTTTGGGAGTTTCCTATAACTTTCATGAGGAGTATGGCTCTAGAGGCACCATCTCAGGTCCTCTCCCTGTTTGACCACATCCTAGGTATCCTCTACTGCACTCTCCCTGCATTGGCGCAGAGAAGTGTGCCTCTTCCAGAGGTAGAGAGGGGAAACCAGGCATGGACCCCTCTGCTTTTATATTATCCTTCTACTCATCTGAATTGTTTGTCATTCAACTGAGGGTTGTAGCATGAGCATCGGGTCCATTCTCAGGGACCCAGACAGGTGTCTTCTCTTTCAAAACTCTTCAACCTTCTCCCCAGCCCTGGAAATAATTTTTTACCTAGGTTGCAGGAAATTGCTCTCATATTATATCTTTGGGTTTCTTGCTCTAGGGTAAATCTCCAAAGCTTTGGTTCCTGGTTCTTTTTTCTCTCTTTTGAAAGCCTTGCTTTTAAGATTGTGGCTTGCTATGAGCTCTTAGAAGTTTAGGTTTAAGGGCGCCTAGGTGGCTCAGTTGGTTAAGCGACTGCCTTCGGCTCAGGTCATGATCCTGGAGTCCTGGGATCGAGTCCTGCATCGGGCTCCCTGCTCAGCAGGGAGTCTGCTTCTCCCTCTGACCTCCCCCCTCTCACACACACACTCTCTCTCTCTCTAAAATAAATCTTTAAAAGTTTAGGTTTAAAGCTCAGAACTGAGCAATAACTTCTTGGGCAGACCTTTCTTTGCAGCTATGAGTGTCACCTCCTGGCCTAGTCTTGATGGTGGAAAACTTCTCAATAATGGAGAAGAGAAAATACATTGACATTATGCCCACATACACATTGTACTTTAAAACATTTATTCAGCTGCAGTATGTATAAGACAGATTGAAGTGAGGCAGGAGCAGAAGTGGGAGAGCAAATAAACTGTTACTGCAATCTAGGTAGGAGAGGACAGTGACCACGGAAATGCAGAAACCTTACTCACCTTCACAGCTTCTCTTGTAGGTAGGTCATGAGCATGTGATCCAGTCTTTCAGGGGAAGAGGGGCTTCTGGAAAAAGATCTCCCTAATAAAAAAGAGATACTCATTAGGACAAACCCATTTTCAGTAAGGTATTTTTTGGGATGCTTGGAAATAGTAGCCTTTTCACTAACATGAAGGGCCAACATTAAGGACCATGTCCTTATGCTGAGCTGACAGGAGAAAGGTGGAAGTAGCCAGGTAGAGATGGTGATATTGAGCTGCTGGTTGGCTTCCTTGCCTCTGGATTTCTGATAATGTGAGATAACACACATCCTTATTGTTCAAGACATTTTTTGTTGTTTTTCCTCTTGTTGGTAGCCAAAAATACTGTTACCTGTAACTGGAAAAATTATTTCAATTCAGGACATATCAGCTATGAGACAAAAGAGAAAAGTGGGTGAATAAGCAATTGGATACATGCATCTGGGACTCAGAGAAGAGGTCTGGAGACAAGATGTGGAGAAGAGGATGCAGGACTATACCTTAGAAAAGCCAGCTCTGGAAAACCAGACTAAGAATGAGCAACCAGAGAACTCAGGAGGAAAATGAGGGGGAGGCATTATTGAAGCCAAGGGAAGATGGAGATTTCAAGAGGGAGAATTGGCTAACCGGTTCCTGCTGCTGAGATAACAAGACAAAACATAAAGTGTCCACTGGGGTTAGTGATGGAGAGGTCACCATTGTCCTAGAATGGTCCCAAAGGCAGAAGAGGAAGTCAGACTAGTGGGTGAAGAGGACAATAAGGTGAAGGCATGGAGTCTGGATGGAAGAAGCAGAGAAGCTCTTACCCAGAAAGAAAAACAGTGAAGTACATTCTCCTAGTCCCACCCTGCTGGCCTAGCCTGGTTCAGCAGGTGACATCCCACTGCCCCTTTTCCACAAGATACTCTCTCTTCTGCTCAGACACATAGTCAATATTACCTTTACATTTGTAACTCATATCCTCAACAAATATTTATTGGGTGCCTGCTGTGTACACAGCACCCTGTTTGGCTTCAAGAGAATATAAGAAAAGATTAAATGGGGTCCCTGTCTTTGCCCAGGAGCTTATAGTTATGATTGTGGAGAAAAACCCACATCCTGAAACAACTGGACATTAAGTGTAAACATTGTATTTATGAGGTTGCAGGGCAGAGGCTGTAATCATGATTGGAGATCAGAGAATAAAAACTTCCCAGAGCAAGCCTGAAAAATTTGGGCTGGACTATCTAGGAAAATTTCACAGTGGGGGGTGCTCCAGCAGACCCTTAAAGACAGGAGATGTGGACTGAGGAGGGGACTGCTGAAGCCAAGCCATGTGTTTTGGTTGCAAATGACAAGAACTCACCTCAAAATAGATTTTCCCAGAAGGGGAATTTATTGGCTCCTAGACTTGAGATGGGCCTGGATCCAGGAATTTAGACAAGGTCTTCCCCACCTTCCCTCTGAATGCTGGCATCTCTGTTCTATTGCAGAGTAGCCTCATCTTGTGACAGAAGCATAGATGCCAGCAACCTGGGCTACAGAGACACTTTTGAGGGTGAAAATGGGGTGCTGCTAATAGTTTTCTTGGGACAACAGGCATAAACTGGGACCCTGCTAGGAAAACTGGGGCACAAGATTATCATAAGCAAATGTTCACTCTGTGGCCACTGTCTGACGGCCCCGCCAGAATCACATGAAATGGGAGAGAGACAGTACTCCAAAGACTTTGTGCCATTACCAGATGAAGGAGGGACAAGAATGCTGGAATCCTAAAAGCAATGGTGTCCACTATTCATCATGAGTTGGCAATTCAGGGAAAAGAAGAGAAAAAGACCAAAGAGTAAAGCACAAATTTCAAAGTCAAGCTTACTAGATAAAGACAGAAGACTTAGAATTTGAGAGAAATCTGAACTTCATTTGACTGGTAAGGAAGACAGAACATTGTCCAAGGAATTAGTACATACAACGGATGTCTGGGGAGACAAATCTGGGAGTGAGTTCCAGGATATTTGGGAGGTTCAGAGAGGAGCTAGGGTTGTATACGTGGAGTCCTGAACTGTTGAGGGTGCTGGTATGGTGGAGGTGCAAAGAAAGATATATTCAGAAAGCAGGTGAAAAAAACAAAAAGAATCAGGAGACCTTCTTGGCTGATTGGGCATGAAGGACAGAGAAGAAGCAGACACACCAGTTCAAGCTTGGAGAAGCTAAAGTGGCAGGAATGGGAAAGTTACCAAGGGTAGCAATTTGGCAATGAGGCAAGTCTCTTGGGGTCATGTTAAATTTTGAAGAAGTTGTATGAATGGGGAGAACACAGGATTAAAACTGGTATACTATTTAAAGACAAGATAATGAATAAAGTATCCCCAAAAGAGAGTAAGAAGAGGCCAGAATCAGGCCTGAGGAGGGCCTGCAACTAGGTAATGGGAGGAGGAGGAAACAGAAAGCCTATAGCAGGATTGGAAAAGAATGCTAAAGCAGCATAGAGGAGAGGCCACAGGTGACAAGCAACACCAGGTGCTTTGCTGAATTCCACATGAGGACTGGAAGCCTGCAAGAAGTTTACCTAGACAGATATTTACGACTTTTAAGAAAGTTGTTTCCTTATAATGGTCTAGCATTCAGGGCACTAAGGCTTGTGCTATGTAACAGACAATCTCAGAGTCAATGCAGTTGGAAACAACAAAGGCTTATTTCCTGCTCAGATGTCCTGTCCCTGATGTATACACAAGCTCCTGGTCTACCTGCTCCACATTGTCCTCACCTCCGATGCCTGGGATGATAGAGTGATCAGTATTGGAAGTCTTGCTAGTTGCCTTGGCAGAAAGAAAAAAAGTGGCCACAGGGGCCTCGCACTGGCCTTAAATCCTCCTGCCTGGGAGTTTCAGAGCTCACTGGTTGAAGCCAGTTGCACACCCAAGCAGGGGGTCCAAGAAGCACAGTCCCAGCAGGTGCCCAGAAGGGGAGAACTGAAATAGTTGTCTAAGAGGAACAATGATTAGTGTGGTGGTAGAGATTGGACATGAGGCTGAAGGAGGGGTACACAGTGGAATTTGCTTGGCTAATGCTCAGTTATGTATCTGCTCTCCTAGGGATGTTATTCTTGGTGTTAAACCATAAGCCCCCTGAGGACAAGGACTATGCCCTTTAACCCTTTGTACATGGTGCTTAGGCACCTCATTGTGTTAGGTAGGCTCCTTCAGGTGACAAAACTAGAGAGAGATTCTCCGATCACATCAGGGCTTCACCATAAGGACTCTCAGGGAGGAAGAAGTGTCTCAGTGCAGCCTTAAGAGAAGGAAATGTGTCTCCTCAAATCTGAGTGGCCCCATAAACGTTTGCATGTGGTGGCCTCATAATGAATACACCAATGATGTAAACTCAAGTTAGGCCAATTTTCCTACTGGAGACTGTCCTAGGAGCACTAGGAACAAAGGCCTTCTGGGTGGGATTGCCGACCCCTGCTGCCAGTGCTGCAGATGGCAGCCAGTACGAGTACTCTGTCCTCTAACTGACATCGTCTGTAGGTCTCTGCAAAGGCTTTGGCTCTGTGAATCTGAGAGTCACAGAGGGAGGCATTACACTTTGAGTCAAAATTGCCAACAGAAATCAAATTGTATTCCCTCAGACATGTGAGCAGAGCATAAATATTTCATAGACACGAAGTCAGCTAGACAGAGATTTTAATTCCAGAAAGTGATCATAAGGTAAACTACAGGAGATGCGGCTTATGATTTGTCTCATGACACATTTTTAAGTAAGCGAAAGCCCTGTGGAATAAAAATAAACTTGCTCAGGTTCCCCAGTGAATGGGAAGCAGCTGAGTGGAGCAGAGACGAGCTAATGTTTTCTTTTTCCATCTCGTAATTTTGTGATGTGATGTTATCTAGCATATGGGACCCCTTGTATCACAGAATCTGTGTCACATGACTCTTGCTTACTCCATCCTTCAATAACAAACCAGGGCAAGGTCTTCTGTTTCCAATATTTTTCTAAATATTTTTAGAAATGACCTTGGAGAACCCTTTGCTCAGTGCTCGTTGAGCCCCCAACAGTGAGGAGCGAGTGCCTGCTTGTTGGTAATTGTCCATGTAAAATGTTGTATATGACTGGAAATGCAAATACAAAATTAGAAAAGTGAAAAGGGAGCCCACATTGAAAATGTGGCAGAAACACTCACCCTTGTGAGGACCTTTCAAACCTCCTGTTAGAATGATTCCTCCAGCGTCACCACACAACCAAAGCTGTGCCTTGACTTCCTTTAACCTCCAACATCACATCCTTTGCATGTGGCACTCACCTGTTGCCGTGAGATGGATCCAAACTCTCCTCTCCCCGCCATGAGGAATCTTTGGGTCCAGTGGGTGGTCAGAGTTGGAAGCCTCTGGAAATGATGTTGTATCTCTGGCAGACCACGCTGTTGATCGTGGGTCTTATTGAGTGGGTGACTGGAAGACAAGCAGGGGCGGTGCCAGGCCTGCAGGGGAGCCTTGGGCGAATGCATGTAAGTGGGGAACTGGGAAGTCCACACAAACTCTGTGGCTCAATTAGCAGTGCTTACTAGCACTTGCATCTTGGTCTTCAGAAGGGTTAATATCAGGGGCAGCTGGACCAGGGGTGCAGGCCCCTCTGAGCTGGCTCACAGCTCTTCTGTCAACTTAAAATGATTTCAACTTAAAACTTAAAGATGGAGCTGCCTTTGTCTCCTCAATAACAAGATTTTGAATTCTTTTGCAAGCCTGCCTGTTGAGAAAGCACCCAGTTGCTGTATCCTGGAGCAGAGCAGCCAGGGCAGCTGCCCTCATTACTTAATGGGAAGCAAGCCTGCATTTCCGTTCCCTCATTTCCACCAAGGGAGGCATGAAAGTGCCTTGTGAGCTGTATATATTACCCCAAAATTGAAAAATCTGGCAACTTCTATAACTACAGGTAAAAATATCTTGATTCACAGAGGTGTCACCGTGCAAGGAGATGGTCACTTGTATCGAGGCGTCAGGTTGCCGTCTGAAATGGAGAAGAGCACATAGCAGTGTAAGGTAGGGAACAGCACATTGTTTTGAATGTAAGTCTTTATGCTGTACCAACTGGGAGAAATAAGAAAAATGTTTTGAACTGATTGTGGCACATCTGTGGCCACCATTGAACATCTTTGTGCATCACGGGCCATCACTCTCTCGTGGCTTGGAAACTCTGCCTGCTTTCACGTAGCAATGATTATACTCACTCCACAGCATTGTGGTATTTCCACTTCAGCACTGTTGTTCTTTATTTTTAAATATCACCCTGATCTGGTCACTGCTGAGGATTCCTAGTCTTAGGACCATGAGAACTCAGGAAAAAGAATCTAGTTCAGGATGAAATAACAACGATGCAAAGTTTCCAGTTTGTTTTCAACTTTGTGTTGGTTCCTGAGTGGGTTCTGAATAAGTAATAATCATCCTGATTTCCCAGTGACTTGATGTTCCATTTCTGGCCAGGCCCCTTTGCTACTCCCTTGAATCGCTGCATTAAATATTAAAGCCGCCTGCGCCCTGGTGGCTCCATCCTGGAGGCAGCGGCAGAGTTTTTGTGGAATAACTCCTTCTGGTTGGCTGCTAGATTTGTTCATTATTTTAATCTATGCGTATTGGCTAGGACTGCAACATTGTCTCTTTTTGCATAAATAGTAGTTTGAAATGAGGAGGAATCAATGACCCACCAGCCCAGCCCTGAGGAAAGGGAAGTCTCTGGTTCTTTGTAGTTGCCACACCTAGTGCTGAGCACTGACACGGTGATCTTTGGAATACCCCGTGCCTTCCTCCCTTCAGCCTCGCAGGGACATTTAGACCACCCAGCCGGGTCTGTTGGAAGACCTGCTTCATACAACATACTTTGCTGGGTACTGTCAGGAGGGTGGGGAAGCATAAGATTTGAGCTTGTAAGCTGCTTGGAGAGTGAATACATGTATATTTGGGGAAAAAAGACGACGACAGTCCAGCCCCAAAGCAGTGTCCCGTGCTGAGAGGATGAGTCATACAGACGAGATCCTGCAGACGGGGAGCAGTTATACAAGGTGAGACTTCGACAGGGACATGGACTTTGACATACGTGCAGGGGATGGGGGGTTACACTGTGGGCATGGCATAGGGGGTGCATACTCCTCAGCAGAGCCCAGCGATGTCAGCGGGCAGTCCTCACCGTGAGGGCCCAGCTGCCGGGGCGAGTCTGCTCTGGGCCTTGGAGTCTTTGAGGAAAACAGCCTTCATGAGTCAGATTTGAATGAAGGGCCCGACCCTGGGCCCTTTTCCCAGAGGGACTCAGGTCTGTTTTCAGTGTTGTTCATACGACTTTGTTCTTTTTAGACCAGGAATCGTCCTTTTTGCTACTGCCAGTCAAGCCCCATGCCAGGCTGAGCTGGGTTGGTGTGACCATTCCAAAAGCACTGTGATTCTATCTAGAGTTGTGCCTGAAGGGGAAGAAGAAATGAGGGGGGAGGGGGAAGCACGTGCTCAAAGAGGGAGGGCGGAAAGGGGCAGGTGCAGACCTCCCAGGCAGCAGCCCCTGCCAGCCCCCCGAGGCCCAGGCAGGACCAGCGGCCCCCTGGAGTATTCTTTGGAAAGAGCTCCTGTGTCCTTCTCTGCCAGCAACTGAGACTATAAAAACAGATACTAATTGTAGCGATAAATTACCAGGCCCTTCCCAACAGGCCTTTGGGTCCCAGGCAGAGGGGTGCTGACTTCCCCAGCAAGATACCTTGGTGGTCCTCTCCCTCAACTGATAACCTCCGGCCGCTCAATGAATAGCTCTTGGCGAGAACTCGGCTTAGCTGCTGGAGTCCATGTTTGGGTGTGAGTCACATTTGGCAGGGGGAATCCCAGGCACTTTAGGACCCTCCTGGGCAGCCAGCGGGGCCTGTCCGTGAGAAGGGCAGCAACCGAGGCACCAATAGCACCCCAGTCTCTGCTGCTTTAGACTCAGAACAGAACCAGTGATTCGGTGGTTCAGGAAAGGAGCTTACCCCTGCACCCACCACATGCACAAAAACCAACAGATTTAATGAGGAATTTGGAGTTCTGTCCTGTACTGGCTCCAGTTTAAGCTGAGGAGGAAGTTGGGGAATCTCACATTTTGGGATGCTCTTCTTCTTCTTTTTTTTTTAAGATTTTATTTATTTGACAGAAGCACAGCGAGAGAGGGAACACAATCAGGGGGAGTGGGAGAGCCCAATGCAGGGATTCAATCCCAGGACCCTGGGATCATGACCTGAGCTGAAGGCAGACACTTAACGACTGAGCCACCCAGGTGCCCCTGGGCTGCTCTTCTTTTTGATGGGCAAGTGGACCAAGGGGGCTGGAGCACTTCATGTGGTCCAAGCCCAGCCCCTGCTGGGCTTCACCATGTGGCCAAGTTCCTTTTCTTTCCAGACACCCTCAGGCCTTTCCTACCACTCCGGACAGAGCAGAGAGGGCCTTGTCAAAAGCGTTTGAGCAGTTCATGGTGACTGCCAAGGACACAGTGCCATGAATACAAGATTTGACAGGGTGACGGTTGCTTTGCATGTGGCCACGTGAGGGGGCAGTTGGATGTGCTCGATGACCATACATCCGTCAGCCACAGACCGTTGGGCTCTCTACTGGGTCTCCCTGCAACGAAATTCTTTCTGGCCTAGGATGGTGTTTGCAGCCCTGACCGTGAGTGCAGGTAGTTGGGAGAGGAAAATTCCATCACTTAGGTCACACGGCCACGACAGGCTGGCTTTTCCGTCAGCGGTACAGCCCCTGCAACACCAGACCTCGTGCCTGTCCTTAACTCGCATGTGTGGAGCTTAACTAGCTCTCTTTCCTCTAAGAACAGTTAGTGCTCATGCGTGCCTTGCACTTCCGTTGACACGTCACATCAGTTGTCACTGACTCAGAATGTCCAAGTGCCTCCTGTAGCTTGCTTGGAGCATAGCTGAAACACTCCTGGGATTGAAGTCCAATCCTGTTGAGTCTAAGCCGGAAGGAGGACGGAAGGTGCAGGGCGGTGAGCCTGCACGTGGAGACTGAAGCAGCAGTGCTTTCGTGAAACGCAAACAGATCCAGCAAGAAGAGAGGGCAGCTCTGTAGAACAGGCACACACAAGGGAAATGAGTAATTATGCCATCAGCTTCAGGCTCACACTTCCGTAAGCAGCTGTAAGTCTTCCTAACCCTGCCAATCCAGGAGCAAGAATCAGGCGGGGAGGCAGGCCTGTATGCGCTGTGTATACAAGTGCATTGAAATTGAGTGTCATGCTCACAGGACCCCATTCCTTTCCATTTTGCCTGATATGCTCCTTCAGGGTAAAGGTATAAAACACATTTAAGGTTCTTTACCTCCTTCCCTGCAATAGTAATTGGCAGTTACTCAACCCCCGTGGGCATCATAAATAAGGAACACACCAAGGGACTCTGTTGCTGCCGTTAGAACACACTGGCTTTAGCTGGATTGAACTAGAGTCAACTGGTAGTGTGGAGAATGTAATGGTGTGCCCATGGTAAAATCGCCCCCACTTAATGCCCTAATTTTTGTCACAAAGCCTGGGTTTTCTCCTGGCTAAGCAAATGGAGTTTGTGTGTTGACATGTTCACGCTAAAAGGAGTGAGTCAGAAGATAGGTTGTCTACGTCAGGGCACCCTGGTAGGTGCTACACGGAATTCTGGAGCATCATTAGTAATGGAAGAGAGACTGTGATGTATTGCCTCCTACATGGTAAATACAGGAAGCAGACCAGCATGTGACCATTTTCTGCTCTCTTGATAAGGCATGGAATTTATACCAACAGCACATGGTTACTTGGGTTTTATTCTATTGTGGCAAAAAGCACATGACATAAAATTTACCATCTTAACCATTGTTAAGTGTACAGTAGTGTAACTATGTGCACATTGTGCAACAGATCTCTAGAACTTTTCCATCTTGCAAAACTGAAGCTCTGTCCCCATTAAACATTCACTCCCCATTCCCTCCCCCAACTGCTGGCACCCTCCCTTCTTACTCTCTGTCTCTATGAATTAGTGACTCCAGGGACCTCATGTGAGTGGAATCACAGAGTATTATCTGTCCTTCTGTGTCTGGTTTATGTCAATGAGCATAATATCCTCAGAGTTTATCCACTGTGTAACAGGTGTCAGTGTTTCCTTCCTTTTTAAGACTGAATAATATACCATTGTGTGGATGGACCACATCATGTTTATCTACTCACTCACTGATGGACACTTGGGTTGGCTTTTGTGAATGCTGCTATGAACTCAGGTGTGAAAACCACAGTTGATGGGGTTCCTTGGTGGCTCAGTCAGTTAAGCGTCTGACTCTTGATGTCAGCTCATGTCTTGATCTCAGGGTTGTGAGTTCAAGCCCCATGTTCATTGAGCCTGCTTAAAAAAAAAGAGAGGCGCCTGGGTGGCTCAGTTGGTTGGGCAACTGCCTTCGGCTCAAGTCATGATCCTGGAGTCCTGGGGTCGAGTCCTGCATTGGGCTCCCTGCTCAGTGGAGTCTGCTTCTCCCTCTGACCCTCCCCCCTCTCATGCTCTCTCTCTGTCTCATTCTTTCTCTCTCAAATAAATAAATAAATAAATCTTTTTAAAAAAGAAAAAAAAGAAAAAGAAAATCACAGTATCACAGTTGCTTGTTTTTAAAAGAAAAAAAATCTCGATTTTCTGAATAAGAACTTTCTTGACTATTAATATTCTATTACTAGCATATAAAAGGAGTACACCTGGCAATTGTATCACTAATATTTTCAACATCCTTGTGGAGGTAGTGCTTTAATAGTTGTAGATAAAACAACAGCCTAGCTCTAACCTGTCCTCTGTGAGGCTCAGCACAAGTAGAATCAACCACCTTTTAAATTCTCAGTGGCCATAAAAATGGGAGGAGTTTTGCTCCTCAGAACAGAAAAACAAGTCTTGTAGGCAGGTGATTTGATGAAAGGAGAAGCAGGGATTGCTTATAGTTGACCTGCTCCGTATCCCCGAGGCAATAGTCCTCAGGGAGGCTGAAGGACAGAAAGGCCACAAGAGGTCTCAGCTGAGGCAGGCCCAGGGCATACAGCCCTCAGCTCAACATGGACCCTGGGTCCTGTAGTCCCTGGAATATCTGGGTAATCCCCTTTCCTCATTGCAAGGTGGCCTGAGAGTGACCACTTGCTGTAGACTCCTTTGGGGGAAGGCCCAGAGACATTATGACAGTTTACATTTGCTGTGGTTTGTGTCATTCATTCCTCATAAGGACCTAGCTTCTCCTTCAGTTGGGGGGGGTGGGGGAGCGGGCACAGGTCCAAGACCAGCTCAGATCTGGAAATGGAGCAAAGGACTGTGACTTCTCGTTGGGGTGGTTTCCCTTAGCCCCTGTTATTCATTCAATAATGACTTCTCTTAATTGTATAATTAGGTAATATCTTATTGGCTGGCTGTCTGTCCCTTAGGAATGCCACATTTTATTAACCATCTTCATGGCATTGTGCAGGTCACCCCCTCCCTCTTCAACACTCCAACCTTGCTGCCCTTACAAGAATTGTACCCACGTTGCTTTTGATAATTAAGTACAGCCACCTATGATTCTGGGATCTTGATATCCTCGTTGCTGTAAAGGGAGCCCATTCTATGACGGCGTCTCCTTTGCCTGCTCTGGCTTACAGAGCACTGACACTGCTGAGCTCCTCATCAATGCTGGTGCCCCCACCAGCCCAGTCCTCATTGATCTGATGAATGGAGTGTCTCTGAGCCTTCTGTGAAATGTGGTTGGCTGGTGTTTTGTTTCCAGCCTTATGAGGTACATTCACATTTCCATGCCCACTTTTCCGAGACTTGATTCCTTCTTCCACCATTTGCCACAGCAGTTACGACATTTATGTTTCAATTAGTGGGTCATCACTTTTTACAAACTTCCAAGAATCTTCCTAGATGCAAATTCACACTGCCTCCCAGCGTGTTAAATCTTATGTCCTGGGAAAGTGCTTCTGTATTGATAAACCCTCCCTTAACCCATCTGATATTCTGCCCCTTGATCCAGCATATCTTGGTGGCACATCTTGGCTATGTCGTGCAGCTCCTTCAGGATACAATCTCTTTCTTCCCTGGCCAGGCCCAGCTCTTCCTTGTCTGGGTTATGTTGTGATTTGAACCTTCATGTCAGCCTAACAGCCAGAAGAGAAGTTGGGGACTATAGCCTTTGATAGGGTGAAGTAGACCACTACTGCAAGCCTAGAGCATTCAGAGGGACCTGGGGTTCAAAGACTTTTGGGTGTATCAACCTAGTTGTTCCCATCCCAAGTTTCAGGGTCCCCCTCCTTCTAGTTGGGGCCTTGACCTTAGAATAGGGGATTTGCTAGGATTGAGAATTCAACCTTTTCTGGAGCTCTGCTGTCCAAATCATTAAGTCTTGGGCCTGACTCTCAGTTCCTCCTGCAAGATGCAGGGTCTCTCTGAGTGCCACTAGAGAAGCTCTGGGGGTGTCCACACTTCACCTTGAGTTGGTGATTAACCAACCTCAGCCTTTCCTTATCTTCTTCCAGTGCATCAATAGCATCCAGCAACAGCCACCCTGTCCCAGTGTCCTGTTACAACTTCCCCACACCTCCCCAATTCACCAGCTAATGTCATTCCTTATCACTGTTAGTTTTTTTTTAATTAGTAGATTTCATTTTGTAAGACAGTTTTAGGTTTACCGGAAAACTTGGGCAGACAATACAAAGAATTCCCATATACTGCCTCTCCTACACAATTTCCCCTGCTACTACCATCTTGCATTGGTGAGGTACATTTGTTACAATCAATGAACCAATATTGATACATTATTACTAACTAAAACCCATAGTTTATGTTCAAGTTGTCTCTTTGTGTTGTCCAATTCTATTGCTTTTGACAAAAGCATGTCATTTGTCAAATGTATCCACCATTACATTACCATTTAGAATAGTATCTGCCCTAAAAATCTTTGGTGCTTCACCTATTTATTCTTCCCTCTGAAAACCCTGGCAGTCATTAATTTTTTTCACTATCTCCATAGTTTTGCCTTTTCCAGACCATTGTATGGTTGGAATCATACTGGGTGTAGCCTTTTCAGATTGCTTTCTTTTTCCACTTATACATTTAAGGTTCCTCCATGTCTTCTACTGGCCTGATAGCTCATTTCTTTTCAGTGGTGAGTAATATTGTCTAGATGGACCACAGTTCATTGGTTTATCTATTGAAGAACATCTGGATTTTTTCCAGGTTTTGGCAATTATGAATAAAGCTCCTGTAAACATTTGCGTGCAGGTTTTTGTGTGGATCTATGTTTACAATTTGATTGGGTAAATACTTAGGAGTGTCATTGCTGAGTCATATGGTAAGAGTATGTTTAGCTTTGTAAGAAACTGCCTAACTATCCTTCACCGGCAATGAGTGGGATTTTCTGTTGCTCTGTATCTTCACCAGCATATAGTGTTGCACATGTTCTGGATTTTGTCACTCTAGTAATTGTGTAGTGGCATCTCATTGTTGTTTTAATTTACATTTCCCTAACGACTCCTGATGTGAAGTGTCTTTCCATGTGCTTACTTGACTTCTGTGCATCTTCTCTTGTGTGTCTGTCAGATTTTTGCCCATTTTTAAATTGGGTTGTTTGTTTTCTTGTTGCATTTTAAGAGTTCTTTATATATTTTGGATGCAAGTCCTTTATCAGATACTTACTTTGTAAATATTCTCTCCCAGTCTGTGTCTGTCTTCATTCTTTTAGCATGTTTTTCACGGAGCAGAAGTTTTTAATTTTAATAAAGTCCAGCTCATCAATATTTTTCTTCATTGATCATGGTTTTGGCGTTGTATTTAAAAATTCATTGCCAGGGGCGCCTGGGTAACTCAGTTGGTTAAGTGTCTGCCTTTGGCTCAGGTCGTGATTTCAGGGTCCTGGGATTGAGCCCTGCATCAGGCTCCCTGGTCAGTGGGGAGTCTGCTTCTCTGTCTCTCTCTCTCTGCCCCACCAGCTCCTGTTCTCTCTCTCTCTCTCAAATAAATAAATACAATCTTAAAAAAAATAAAATAAATTCATTGCCAAACCCAAGGTTACATAGATTTTCTCCTATTTTCTTGTAGAAGTTTTATACTTTTGAATTTTGTAATTAGGTGGTTTTAAGTTATAATCCAGTTTGTGTAAATTTTTGTGAAATTTGTGAAGTCTGTGTCTAGATTCATTTTTTGCATGTAGATGTCCAATTGTTCCCACACCATTTGCTGAGAAAACTATTCTGCCTCCATTAAATTTTCTTTGCTCCTTTGTCAAAGATAAGTTGACTATGTTTGTGTGGTCTGTTCCCGGGTTCTTTGTTCTGTCCCATTGATCTATTTGTCTATTCTTTAGCTGATACCCTCCTGTCATTTTTACTGTAGCTTCATAGTAAGTCTTGAAGTCAGACAGCATTAACAGCTTAAACAATTGTTTCACTACACGTGTCAGGGATTATCAGAGCTCAATCTATGACCTCCAGTGGAGGGTTCTCATCACCAGCCTCATTGCCAGCTAGCAGGTGATCCAGCTCAAAGGTTCCATATTCGATTTTCTTTCCTGGGACTACTCTTGGTACCAACTGTCACTCCCTGGAAATGGACTCTGAGATGGAGAGTTGCTGCAGGGACTTATTAAGCAGTACATTAATGAACAACACCTTTAAGGACATGAGGGAAGTAGGGTAGGGCAGAGGGTGAGGTTGAAGTGCAATTAGTTGCAGCGGACTGTACACCTAGAGTGTAGGGCTGGATGCCCTTTCTTGGTAGTCCCAAGTTGAGGCAAAAGGACTGGGCCATTGTAGCCCTGCGTTAACTAGCTATTTAGTGCAGGCTCCCTCAAGAAGGAGTGTAACTTTGGGTGAGAAAGTTTCCTTTAGTTCGGCGAAGTTCCCTTGGAAAGAGATGCAGCTGGGGGAATGAGCCTTGATCTTGAAGCACTCTGGACGGTGCATCACAGTGTGTACCACACAGTACTTTAGATCTTAGCAGAAACATTACTCATCAGAGAAGACTTCTCCACTTATAGATGAAGCTTGAGGTTACATGGTTTGCCCAGGTTACCTCACTGTTAGGAGATCTTTTAAGCTATTAACAAAATCTGGAGGCCTACCTCTGTACCATGAGGATTGCTGATACTGAGAATTTAAAATTAATCTATATTTTAAAATATTAGTCTGGCATTTAGGATAGGAATTGTGGTTTCTTGCCCAAAGAAAGAATGGGTATGAAGGGAAAAAATACAGAAGAGTTACTTGAACAGCTTTCTTAGCTAATCTGGTCTCAGGACCTGCACAGGCAAGAGTACCTGCTTGCCTCGTGTTCCAGTCAGGCTTGGTTATATGGTCACCAATCAAATTGTCAGGAAAAGATTAGACTTGCTTAATTAAGCAAGGACAAAGGCTAGGAGATGAACTGCCCTTCTGCCAATATTAATAGAAGCAAGGATTAGAAATTAGTTGGTGGCTTAACTGATATTTTTAGAATTCCACTTGAAAGGGATAAGGATTCTAAAAACAGGAAAGTGGTAAATGCTACATAAGTCAGTAAAGGATCATAGTTAGCTTCATGTCCTTTGTAAAGAAACTATTACAAATTATGTGGGAGGATTTAGCTTTAAAATTGCTTGAAAAGCAGAATGTGATCTGAGACAGGCAGCCTAGATTTATGAGAGGAAACATGCCCATAAGTTGTGTTGGAGATTTTAAAAGATATTATATTTATGACAGACAATGAGAATGCTTTGTGTAGCCTGCATCTGTGAAGAATTTGATAATGCTCTACTTAAAGATTTATTCTGAAGGTAAGAAGTAGAAAAAGATGTAAAAAGAAATCCTGCATTTCCAAAGCACTGCATCTTCATGCAGATGCTCATTCCAGCTATGTTGGTAGCAAAGGAAGAGTGATTTGTTAATTATCCCCCACGCCATGCATGGAGCCTAGCACAGAGAGAAGGCTTGGTTGTTGATTACTATGTGCATGAGCAGATGGATTAATCTTGTTTCACCAGTACCTATTTAAGCAGGAAGTCTAAGCAGTGAGGAATGACTCCTACATGTTGTTAAAATCACTCTCTTTACCATTTATTTCAATTGGAAGGAGCAAGGACTTCTTTCCATGAAGGACAACCAGCTTTGTAGAGCCCTTATTGAAGCCTTGCCCAAGGATGCGGTCTTTTGGAGAGACAACTGGTGAATATCTTCTGGGCAGACAGAACCACCAATGGGCAATGGAAACCTTCATCTAAAAGCATATGAAGATTCTAGGAAGCAAGGCTGAAGTAGAAAGAGGCAAGACTGTGGTTCCATGGACAAACGGGGGCAACCACTAGGGATCTGGGTTTTCAAGAAGTGCAACACTCAGCAGGTAGATGGGAGTCCCTAAGTCAGGACATTAGGACAGTGCTGCCAAAAAGACAGTAGTGGTAGGAGGTCCTGTGACCTACAAATTCAGTGCTCTGTGGCTCCTGTTAGGGAAATAGGGAGCCCAGGAACAGATCCAGATCTCCAAGTCAGTATAGTCAGGTGGCCCAGCTCTCCTAGGAATGGAGAGTCATGGAAAAAATGAATATCACTTAAGTGAACAAAAACAAGACAAGAATGTCCCCCCTCATTACTCCCATTTGACATCATGCTGGAAGTCCTAGCTAATGCAATAAGACAGGAAAAGGAAATAAAGTATACAGTTTGAGAAGGAAGAAATAAACTGTTTGCAGATGATAGGATTGTCAAAAATCCCAATGAATTGACTAAATGAATAAATAATAAAAATCCTGGAACTAATAGCAATTATAGCAAACTTGCCAGATACAGGGTTGATATACATAAGTTAATTATTTTCCTGTATACCATCGATGAGGAATTAGAACTTGAAGTTAAAAACACAATAACATTTACAAAGTGGACCATGCAGCTGAACCTGCAACTCCCATCTTGAGCCTTTGTATTTGCTGTTCCCTTTACCTAGAAGGCCTATCTCCCAGGTGTCCAAATGACTAACTCCTTCACGTACTTCAAATCTTCTCTCAGAAAGTTATCTTCCTGGAGGATACTGGGAAGATGGCTAAGTAGGAAGCATCAGGAATCGGTTTCCCCACCTGGACAACAATTGCACGGCAGAATCCGTCTGATGTATTTGGGAACTCTGGAGTCTACTGAAGGCTTGCAACTTGCAGGGGAAGTGTTAGATAGCAAATTGCAGTTAATTTGGTCAATTTCAACTCTTGTACAGTAGCAGTTACCATCCCTCATCCCAAGACCAGTGGCAGGCACCTGTGCATGGGTTTCTGGAGCAGCTGGCATGCAGGTTGTGGGAGCCAGGGTGAATATCCACCAAATATCAAGGATCTGTCCCCTGATTGCCAATTGCTGCTTCTGATCACAGAGGTGCAAAAACGAGGGTAGCCATTGTTGTTGTACTTTCCCCCCAATGTGGCAAGCCCTTCCCCTTCTAGTTGAAGTGACTTCCAGAGAATTTAAAGGGCTGACACCCTTCCTCCCCTCCTTCATTTCTTTCTCTTTTTCCCTTTTTGGAAGTCAGACATTAAAGACTAAGACATTCAAAAGCAACTTTATGTATGAGGGAAAATTAGAAAGTGACTGTGCATGCCCAGGGGAAGGCACAGGATCAGAAAAGACCTGAGAAGACTTTAAGTTTATAATTCAGGCTGGTCTTTGGTGCAGAGACAGGCTGCAATAATAGAGAAAAAAAACCCACACAATAACCCAAAACAGCAAACCCTGGGGAAGGGGAAGATTCTGATTTCCAGAGTTACCACATTATTAGATTCAAATGTCTAGTTTTCAACAACAACAACAACAAAAAATATCACAAAGCATACATAGAAACAGGAAAGTATGGCCCACTCAAAGGAAAAAAAAAAATCAATAGAAAGTATTCCTGAGGGCAACTGAGTGGCTCAGTTGGTTAAGCGACTGCCTTCGGCTCAGGTCATGATCCTGGAGTCCCGGGATCGAGTCCCGCGTCGGGCTCCCTGCTCAGCGGGGGGTCTGCTTCTCCCTCTGACCCTCTCCCCTCTCGTGCTCTCTGTCTCTCATTCTCTCTCTCAAATAAATAAATAAAAAATCTTTAAAAAAAAAAAAAGAAAGAAAGTATTCCTGAAAAAGACCTGGTGGCAGTTTACTAGGCAAAGACTAAAACTACTGTCTTCAAGATGCTCAAAGAACTAAAGGAAGATGTTGAGAAAAATCAAGAAAATGATGTAGTAATAAAATGGAAAGATCAGTAAAGAGAGAAAACCTAAAAAGAAACCAGAAAGAAATTCTGGAGCCGAAAACACAATAACTGAAATGAAAATTCACCACAGGTATTCAAAGGCAGATTGTGAACAGCCAGAAGAAAGAATCAGCAAACCAGAAGATAAAACAATGGAAATTATTCAATTTAAAGAACAGAAAGTAAAAAGATTAAAGAAAAGCAAACGGAGAAATAGAAAACCTGAACAGACCCATAACTGGCAAGGAAATTGAAGCAGTAATCAAAAATCTCCCAACAAATAAGAGTCCAGGGCTGGATGGCCTCCCAGGGGAATTCTACCAAACATTTAAAGAATTAATACCTATTTTTCTGAAGCTGTGTCAAAAAATAGAAATGGAAGGAAAACTTCCAAACTAGTTCTATGAGGCCAGCATTACCTTTTTTTTTTTTTTTGAGGCCAGCATTACCTTAATCCCAAAACCAGACAAAGACCCCACCAAAAAGGAGGATTACAGACCAATATCCCTGATGAACGGGGGATGCAAAAATTCTCACCAAGATACTAGCCAATAGGATCCACAGTACATTAAAAGGATTATTCACCACGATCAAGTGGGATTTATTCCTGGGCTGCGAAGGTGGTTCAACATCCGCAAATCAATCACTGTGATACATTACATTAATAAAAGGAAGGACAAGAACCATATGATCCTCTCAATAGATGCAGAAAAAGCATTTGACAAAGTATAGCAAAGTTTCTTGATTACAACTCTTCACAGTGTACGAATAGAGGGAACATACCTCAATATCATAAAAGCCATATATGAAAAGCCCACAGCAAATATCATTCTCAAGGGGGAAAAACTGAGAGCTTTTCCCCTAAGGTAAGGAACATGACAGGGGTGTCCACTCTCACCACTGTTGTTCAACATAGTAGTAGGGAGTAGTAGAAGCCTTAGCCTCAGCAATCAGGCAACAAAAAGAAATAAAAGGCATCTGAATCAGCAAAGAAGAAGTCAAACTCTCACTGTTCACAGATGACATGATACTCTATGTGGAAAACCCAAAAGACTCCATCCCAAAATTGCTAGCACTCATACAGGAATTCAGCAAAGTGACAGGATATAAAATCAATGCACAGAAATCAGTTGCATTTCTATACACTAACAATGAGACCGAAGAAAGAGAAATTAAGGAGTCAATCCCGTATACAATTGCATCAAAACCCATAAGATACCTAGGAATAAACCTAACCAAAGAGGCAAAGGATCTGTACTCAGAAAACTATAGAACACTCATGAAAGAAATTGAGGAAGACACAAAGAAATGGAAAAATGTTACATGTTCTTGGATTGGAAAAACAAATATTGTTAAAATGTCTATGCTACTTAGAGCAATCTATACATTCAAAGCAATCCCTATCAAAATACCATCAACTTTTTTCACAGAGCTGGAACAAATAATTCTAAAATTTGTGTGGAACCAGAAAAGAACCTGAATAGCCAAAGGAATGTTGAAAAAGAAAACCAAAGCTGGTGGCATCACAATTCCGGACTTCAAGCTCTATTACAAAGCTGTAACCATCAAGACAGCATATGGTACTGGCACAAAAACAGATACATAGATCAATGAAACAGAATAGAGAACCCAGAAATAGACCCTTAACTCTATGGTCAACTAATCTTCGACAAAGCAAGAAAAAATATCCAATGAAAAAAAGACAGTTTCTTTAACAACTGGTGTTGGGAAAATTGGACAGCCACATGCAGAAGAATGAAACTGGACCATTTTCTTACATCATACACAAATATAGACTCAAAATGGATGAAAGACCTAAATGTGAGACAGGAATCCATCAAAATCCTAGAGAAGAACACAGGCAGCAACCTCTGTGACCTTGGCCAAAGCAACCTCTTGCTAGACACATTTCCAAAGGCAAAGGAAACTAAAAAGATTTTGCACAGCAAAGGAAATAGTCGACAAAACCAGAAGGCAGCCGACAGAATGGGAGAAGATATTTGCAAATGTCTTATCAGATAAAGGGCTAGTTGGGGCACCTGGGTGGCTCAGTTGGTTAAGCCACTGCCTTCAGCTCAGGTCATGATCCTGGAGTCTTGGGATCGAGTCCCCACATCGGGGTCCCTGCTCGGCGGGGAGTCTTCTTCTCCCTCTGACCCTCCCCCCTCTCATGCTCTTTCTCTCATTCTCTCTCTCTAATAAATAAATAAAATCTTAAAAAAAAAAAAAGATAAAGGGCTAGACACAAACAGACAGTTCTCCAAAGAAGACATACAAATGGCCAACAGACACATGAAAAGATGCTCAACATCACTCCACATCAGGGATATACAAATCAAAACCACAACGAGATACCACCTCACACTGGTCAGAATGGCTAAAATTAACAAGTCAGGAAATGACAGATGATGGCAAGGATGTGGAGAAAGGGGAACCGTCTTACACTGTTAGTGGGAATGCAAGCTGGTACAGCCACTCTGGAAAACAGTATGGAGGTTCCTCAAAAAGTTGAAAATAGAGCTACCTTATGACTCAGCAATTGCATTACTAGGGACTTACCCCAAAGATACAAATGTAGTGATCCAAAGGGGCACATGCACCTCAATGTTTATAGCAGCAGTGTCCACCATAGCCAAACTATGGAAAGAGCCCAGATGTCCATCAACAGATGAATGGATAAAGATGTGGTATATATATACAATGGAATATTATTCAGCCATCAAAAAATGAAATCTTGCCATTTGCTATTAACGTGGATGGAACTAGAAGGTATTATGCTAAACAAAATAATTCAATCAGAGAAAGAAAATTATCCTATGATTTCACTCATAATGTGGAATTTAAGAAACAAAACAGCAGCATAGGGGTAGGGAGGGAAAAATAAAACAAGATGAAATCAGAGAGGGAGACAAACCATAAGAGACTCTTAATCATAGGAAACAAACAAGGTTGCTGGAGGGGAGCAGGGTCGGGGATGGGTAACTGGGTGATGACATTAGGGGGACATGTGATGTAATGAGCACTGGGTGTTATATGAGACTGATGAATCACTGAACTCTACCTCTGAAATGAATAATACATTATAAATTAATTGAATTTAAATAATAAAAAATACAACAAATCAAATTCAGCAAAACATTAAAAGGATTATATGCCATGACCAAGAGGGATTTATTTCTGGAATGTAAGGATTGTTCAACATACAAAAATCAATAAGTATAATGCATCACATTTACAGAATGAAGAGAAAAAAAATGATCATCTCAATTGATGCAAAAAGGCATTTGACAAAACTCAACACTCTTTCATGATAAAAAAGACTTGACAAACTAGGAATAGAAGGAAACTATATCATAATATGATATAATAAAAGTCCTGTGTGAAAAACCCACAGCAAACATTGTATCCCATACTGAAAAACTGCAAGATTTTCCTTTAAGATCTGGAACAAGGCAGGGATATTCACTTTTGCTGCCTCTTTTCAACATATACTGGTAGTTCAACTCATAACAATCAGACAAGAAAAATTGATAGGCATCCAAATTGGAAAGAGAGAAGTAAAATTATCTGTTTGCAGATGATATGACTTTATATGTAGAAAATCCTCGAGAGTCCCATCAAAAAAAAAAAAACAAACCTGTTATAATAAATGAAATCAGCAAAATAGCAGGATGCAAAGTCAGAACACAAAAATGAGTTGCATTTCTATACACTAACCATGAATAATCTGAAAAGGAAATTACAAAAAGAATTCCACTTATAGCATCAAAATAATAAAATACTTAGAAATTAATTTAATCAAAGGGGTGAAAGAAGTACATTGAGGACTACAAAACATTGCTGAAAGAATTAAGGAAGACATAAATAAACAGAAGGATAGCCTATGTTCATAAATTGAAAGACTTAAACTTGTTAAGCTGTCAGTACTATCCAAAGTGATCTAAAGAGTCAGTGCAATCCTTTTTACGATGATGTTTTCTGCAAAAATGGAAAAACTCATCCTAAAATTCATATGGAATCTCAAGGGACTCCAAATAGCCAAAGCAATCTTGGAAGAACAAAGCCAGAGGACTCATGCTTCCTGATTTCAAAACTCACTATAAAGCTACAGTCATCAACATAGTGTGTACTGGCATAAAGAGACATACAGAGCAATGGAATAGAATGGAGAAGAGCCCAGAAATAGTCTTGCACATATGGTCAAATGATGTTTGACAAGGGTGCCAAGACCATTCGATGGCGAAAGGACAGTTTTTTCAAGAAATGGTGCTGGGGACACTGGACATCCACATTCAAAAGAATGAAGTTGGATTCTCATATAACACCATGTATGAAAATTCACTCAAAATGGATCAAAGATTGGGATGGAAAACCTAAACCTATGAAACTTTTGGAAGAAAACTTCGGGTCAAAGCTTCATAGCATTGGGTTTGGTGATGAATTCTTGGATCAGACACTAAAAGCACAGGCAACAAGAGAATAAATAGAGAAATCAGACTTCATGGGAATTGAAAATTATGTGCTTCAGAAGAGAATATTATAGAGAGCAAAAAGGCAACCTACAGAAAATATATCTGAGGAAGGGTTAATATCCAGAACAGATAGAACTTCTAAAACTCTGCAAGAAAAAACCCAAACAACCTGATTTAAAAATGGGCAAAGAACTTGAATAAACATTTCTCTAAAAAAGATGTATAGATGGCCCATAAGCATACAAAAAGATGCTCAGCATCACTCATCATCAGGGAGATGCAGATCAAAACCACAGGGAGATACCACTTCACACATGTTAGGATGACTACTATTTTTAAAAAAAAGAGCGAGAGAAGAAGGGTGCCTGGCTGGCTAAGTCAGTGGAGCACATGACTCTTGATCTCAGGGTCCTGAGTTCAAGCCCCATGTTGGGTATAGAGATTACTTAAATAAATAAATGTTTTAAAAAATTAAAATTTAAATTTAAAAAAAGGAAATAACATGTTGGCGAGGATGCAGAGAAATTAGAACACTTGTACACTGTTGTTGGGAATGTAAAATGGTACAACCACTGTGGAAAACTGTACGGTGGTTTCTCAGAAAATTAAAATTACCATCTGACCCAGAAATTCCACTTCTGGCTCTATACTCAAAAGAATCGGAAGCAGCAACTCAAAGAGGTATTTGCACAACCATGTTCATAGCAGTGTTATTGATGATGGCCAAGAGAAGGAAGCAACCCAAGCGCCCATCAACAAGTGAATGGCTAAGTAAATTGGTCCATCCATACAATGAAATATCTTTCATCTTTAAAAGGAAGTTCTGACACATGCAACAACATGGTTGACTCTTGAGGACATTTTGCTAAGTGACATAAGCCAGTCACAAAAAGACAAACACAGTAGGGTTCCACTTATATGAGTGCTTATAAGTAAGTACCCAGAGGAGTCAAATCATAGAAAGTAGAATGGTTGCCAGGGGCTGGGGAGGCAGGGAGGGTATAGTTTAACAGGTATAGTTTCAGTTTTACCTTTTGAAAAAAGTTCTGGCGGTGGGTGGTTGTGGTAGTTGTATAACGTTATGAATGTATATGATACCACTGAACTTATACCTAAAAATAGGTAAGATGGAAAATTTTTTAAAAGATTTTTTTATTTAGGGGTACTTGGGTCGCTTGGTCAGTTGGGCTCAGGTCATGATCCCAGGGTCCTAGGATCGAGCCCTGCATTGAGCTCCCTGATCAGCAGGGAGTCTGCTTCTCCCTCTCCCTCTGCCCCTGCCCCTGCTCCTTCTCTCTCTCTCTCTCAAATAAATAAATAAAATCTTTTTTATTTATTTGAGAGAGAGAACACAAGCAAGGAGGACTGGGATCCGCAAAGGACACTGGGATCATGACCTAAGCTGAAGGCAGATGCTTAACCGACCGAGCCACCCAGGTACCCCAAAATGGTAAATTTTATGTTATGTGTATTTTACCACAATTTAAAAAATCTGTCTCCTCAGTGAGGCCAACCTTCATTGCCCTCCCTGTGATCACTGCCTTTGCAAGTATTCCCTGTATCCCCTTATTTTACCTCTACTACTTCTTACCATGTAACATACCATCCCCTTACTTCTTCCTCTTATGCACTGGATGTGTTTCCCACTTGAATGTGGCACATTCTGGCACACAGAAATGCTCAATAAATATTCGTCTATAAAAGCTTTATTGAGATGTAAGTCACTAACCATGCAACCTGCTCACTTAAACTGTGCAATTTAGGGATTTCTGTATATTCACAAGGCTGTGCAACCATCACTGCTGCTAACTCCAGCACATTGTCATGATCTAAACAGAAACCCCCTACCCACTAGCAGTCACCGCCATAATCCCCAGGTCCCCCAGCCCCTGGCAACCACTGATCCGCTTTCTGTCTCTGGGCCCATGTGAATGGACTCATGCCGTGCGTGTTCTTTGGTGACTGGCTCCTTTCACTAGGCATGATGTTTCTGATGTTTGCTCACGTAATACACAGCAGTACTTCATTTCTGTCTCACTTTTTTTTTTTCATCTTGCCATTTGGTTCTGCATGCCATCTTTCAGTCAACTCAGTTCAAATGTCACCTCCTCTCTTAATCTGCCAAGACTTAGAGCACCACAATCCAGGGTGACCACACTGCTACTTCAGAAATAGATGTTTGGCCTGCTAAATCTTAAGGACTAAACTACTTATTCTTCGAGACTATCATTCCTCGTTTTCTTCTATCAGGGTTAATTTTCCATTTTACATGCTCCTGCAAGACACTGGAGAAGTAGATCTACATCTCCTAGCTAACGCACCAGGAAGTCAAACCCGTTTTGCTCCTGCCACCAAGTGGTCAGAGGCAAGCATGACACCAATCCAGACTGCACTGGCCAGACCCCAGAGGGATGAAGAAACTGAGCCAGGCTTGATGTTCCTGTGTATGACACACAGCAACTTAACCTCATTTTCAGAGTGTGGCATGCCTGCGTTGACTGAAAATGTTTCCAAACCCAAGTCGGGCTTTTCATGGGTGTGGTTCGAGGTTGTCTCAATCACTTACAAACCGGGCTGGTTGTCAGAATTACTGTGGGTGTTTAAAATATAGAGATGCCAAGGCCCCATCTCAGCCTAATGAATTAGGCATTTCCAGGATTGCAACCCAGACCTCTGTATTTTAAACATCTCAACAGGTTGAGAACCACCGTGCTGAATTATAAGTTCAGCACTGTAGTGCCTGCTCCTGGCATATGGCTGGCACATGAAAAGTACACAGGTATAGATTGAATGAACGAATGGATTCAGTGAAAGAACAAATGGCTGAATACTGTAAAGATTTTTATAAAACAGGTTTTTTTTACATTGAGGTGAAATTCACATAACACAAAATGTGCCATTTTAAACTGAACAATTTAATGGCATTTAGTACATTCATAATGTTGTACAACAATGACCTCTATCTAATTCCAAAATATTTCCATCATCCCAGAAGGAGACCGCATACCCATTAAGCAGTTACTCCTCATTCCTGCTCCCTGGAGCCCCTTGCATCCACTAAACTACTTTCTGTCTCTATGGGTTTGCCTGTTCTGGACATTTCGTTAAGTGGAATCACACAAGATGTGTCCGTTTGTGTTTGATTTCTCTCACTGAGCATAATGATTTCAAGGTCCATCCACATTGAAGCACAAATCAAGACTCCACTCCTTTTTGTGGCTGAATAATATTTCAGTGTGTGTAGAGAACATGTTTGTTATTCAGCTGTTCATCGACACATGGAACAGTTTTCATGCAGTTAGCTGGTAGAGGACATGCCACACAAGTTCATTCTCTGGTTCACTGCACATGAATCTGATGAACACCTGTCTTGTTCACTCTAGGGTCTGTGGTCTAACCTACACATGGCTGTTTTATGGCATGAAGGGGAATGACTGTCGTGTGATATTTATGGAGACACAGACTTTAGCCTCAGTATGCACCTTCTGAGGGAAGTCTCATGTCCTCTTCAGAAAGCTCTATTTGTTTGAAGCTTTTCTGGTTGCTTTGATTGAAACACCCTACTCTAGCCCAGGATCCTCCTCAAAAGGACTAAGCACCCACTTGTCCTGGCACATGTTGTCAGTGAGCCTCTCTATGGCCAAGTCTACTGCATCCTGGCAGGCCTTGGGATCGTGAGTCCCAGATCTTCCAAGGGGGGCCTCGCAGGGCCCTCAGGTCACACTCATCACCTGCTCCCCAGTTTGTGAGGAAAGAGACACTAGCAGATTATTGCTTAAAACTTTTGGCCCACAAATCTAAGACCCTGTTAAATAAGAACAGCACTGGAAAACCCAAGCAAGATTTCCCAAGACCCCTTTTATAGGATATCCTCCTTTCCTCTTGTATTTAGGATTCTTTTGGGTGTGAGGTCCCTGCACCCATAACTATTTGAAATTTAGGTATAAGTTATACAGTGAAGTACACAACTCTTAAACATACAGCTTAGTAAATTTTAACATATGTGTACATCTGTGTCATCCCTCCCTAATCATATTGAGCATCTGCAGCCCCTGAAAGCCTCCTCGTTGCCCGTCCAGTGGTTTCTACCCCAGAGGAAACCCATGTTCTGACCTCCATCACCATCAAGTAGTGCTGCTTGCTCTGGACTTCACTAAATGGACTTTTCAACATAAACACTCTGAGCCTGACTTCTTTCACCCAGCATTATGCCTTTGAATTCACCTGTGTGGTTATCTGCAGTGTGGTTCGTCTTATCCCATTATTGTATGATATTCCACTGTGTGTACATGTCCCAGTTCACTTACCTGATCTAGTGCCAATGGACATCTGCGTTGTTTCCATTTCGACTGCTGTGAGTCACACACTCTGGCCATTGTGGTCTGCTGGGGTCACGTGCCCTCATTTCTGTTGGTCGTATATACGCAGGAGTGGAACTATGGGTGAAGTCCAGTGTTCATTTGTTTACTCATTCAACAGCATTTACTGAGCATGTATTACCTATGAGGCCCAGCCCTAGGGGACAGAGCAGCAACAAATTCCCTGCTCCCAGAAACTTCATCAGTATCTGTGGTTGAAACAGTAAATAAGGACTATAGGCCTCTGGGGACACCACCTCACTGTGCACCTCTCTTCTGCCTCAGTCTCCCTACCTGCCATGCAACACTGATGAGAATGCCTGTCAGTGTGGTGACAGTCACTGACCGAGGTGACACTGTATTGGCAGTGTTGCTGGCCTGGATATCCACAGCCCTGTCACCGGGGCCTTTGCTTCTTGGAGGGACATTGACTCCTCCCATCCAACCCTCAGTCCCCAGCAGAGCAGACTGGCTGAGAAGTGGGCACCTAAATCACACACAACCCATCTACAAGCTGGGTGAGATCTATGGGGACCCCACCCCAGGGGGCAGAGGCAGCTAGCTTCTCAATCCTGGGGTGCAGAGTATGGCTGAGCCAGAATCTGAACAGAGGACCCCAGAGTGGAGGCAGGGCAGTGACCAGTTGCCTGTACCTTTGGAGAAGACATTGAGTGAACAGATGCTAGGAGAGGGTCAGGGGCCCACGGGGGGTCTGGGTCCTGGGGGGGACTTGAAGAGTCCCTGTGGGCTTTGGGTCCATGCCCAGTCCTCCCTGGTGGGTCCTTACAACTGACAGCCCTTCTCTGGAGCTGCCCTGACCACGCCCCTGTACCCTGATGGAAACAGTGTCTCCAGGTACCCTGAATCTTTGGGGAGGGCAAGGCCAGGTGTTCCCGGTGCCTCTCTCTGTTTTTCCCTCTGACCCTTTACCTTTCAGACTGATTTCCTTCTTGAAAATCAACCTCCCAAAATTAAGTCCACCCAAGTTCCCAAATAAAATGAAAAGCCATTTTTCTTGCAAATCTTATATGAACATAATTTAATATAAGGCATAAACTAATAAACTAAAGATCATATATTACAGCAGTACCACAGTAAAAAAACAAGCCACTATAAGAGACAAATGTACAGTATTTTCGCCAAGGGGAAAAGGGAAATAGAAATGAGATGTGAGTTATATTCTGTGTATAAATAACTTTAAAGAGAAATAATAAAGATAACTTTTGTAACTTTCAGTATATTTGGGGAGAGATTATTTAATTGCAGTAAAATAAGAGGTGGTAAGTTTAGCTGAAGCTTTGCATAATCAGGATTAAGTTAGTTTCCTAAGAAAGGCACAATAAGCAAGTATCATTTTATAGGATTTTTAAGATTTTGGAGATACATAGCATTTCTTTGTGTTTGAGTGCCAAGACTTCAGCAGGGCAGCTCCCTCTTCATCTGAAAGGTGACAAGTGGTCTTTAAAACTTTAAAACTTCTTGTAAAATCTCTTTAACAAAATACTACTGAGCGATAAAAAAAAAAAGGAACTATTGATATGCACAACAACTTGGATGGACCTCCAGAGAATTACACTGGGTGAGAAAAGCCAATCCCAGAAGGTTACACACTGTATAATCCCATTTATATAACATTCTTGAAATGGAAAATTACAGAACAGGAATGGACGAGCTGTTGGGGGGAGGTGGGTGTGGTTATAAAAGAAGAGACCCTGGTGGTGATGGGTGTCTGTATCTTGACTGAGGTGGTGGACACACGAACCTATGCTCATGACAGAACCCATGCATCTAAATGCACACATATGCACAAGTGAGCAGATGTAAATTTGGGGAAACCTGAGTAGGAGCGGTGGCTTGTATCAATGTTGATACATCAGTATCCCGGTTGATACTACACTATGGTTTTGCAAGGTATTACTCTTGGGAAAACAGAAAATGGTAGACAGGATCTCTCTGTAGTGCTTCTTAGAATTGAACGTATGTCTGCAGTGATCTCACAATAAAAAGTTTAATTTTTAAAAAGCAGGAAGAGGAGCAGCTGGGTGGCTCAGTCAGTTGAATGTCCAATTCTTGGTTTCGACTCTGGTGGTGATCTAAGGGTGGTGGGACCAAGCCCCACATGAGGCTCTGTACTCAGCGTGGGGTCTGCTTGAGATTCCTTCCCTCTCCTTCTCCCCCTCCCCCCACTCGTGCGCACACTCTCTCTAAAATAAAATAAATAAAATCTTAAAAAACATTAAAATAAAATAGAAGAGCAGGAAGAGGGGGGCGCTTGGCTGGCTCAGTTGATAGAGCATGTGACTCTTGATCTCAGGGTCGTGAGTTCAATCCCCACATTGGGCGTGGAGCCTACTTAAAAAATAAACAAACAAATAAGCAGGAAGGAACTCTCCTTAGAGTCCAGCCCTCCAGGGCACCCACATAGATCATAAGGTAGGAAGGGAGGCTGAGACCGAATCCTTCAAGCTCTGCCTGGGGTATGTGCCTGGTGTCAGCTTCCTGTGGCACAGCCGTCCTTCCTCCGCGCATGCAGAGTCCAGGTGCTTGGTTTGGCTGGTGGCAGACCCAAAGAAGCTCCTTCCAGCTGCGAGTCCAACTCTGCTGCTGGCCCAGGCTGCCACCCCTTATGTCTCAGGTATTTTTAGGACTCACTTGGGGGAGCACTTTTGCCAACATTTCCAACTTTGTTACTGTTAATTTGCTGTTGCCCTTGCATTTGTTTGCTTGCTTTGTTTTGCATGTGAGCATGAAGGAGGAAGTCCTATAGGTCAAGGGTCAGAGTTCTCTTCCCACCTGCAAAGGGAGAGGCCCTGGGGTCAGGCCAGATCACAGTGCAGCTAGAAGCTCTCAGGGTGGTGCCTCACGGAGCACAGGCTTGTCCTGTGTCTCCCACGAGACTCAGGTATAGGAGGGTGGCTCACAGAAGGCCTAGTAAACACTCAGTACTGCAGGGAATTTGGAAATGCAGAGACATGTAAGGAAGAGAATAAGAATAAAAAGCACTCACCATCCCACTGCCCAGAGAAACCCAAGGTTAACTTGTCAGAACATTTCCTTGCCTTTAAAAAAAATTGTGTGTTGGTGAGTGCAATCTTCTGTTTTGATTCCCACATTTTTCACTGAACATTACATTATGAATATTTCTCAATGACCAAATTAAAAAGGATAATTTATTATGTCTTAGTGTTCTTGCGTGTAGTTATCCCAGATCTCCAACCGACCCCTTGTTGCTCACTCAGTGGAGTTTTGACTGTTTATATAAGAATCATGCTCTTCTGGAGGCCCCATCCAGGTGTAAATCCTGCTCAGAGATTTCTTTTTCTATCTAGTAAACACAGCGTTATGAAGAAAAATTGAGAAATTTGCTTCCCAACCACATTATAAGACTCGTCAGTGTAGTAAAAGTTTTACTATCATATTCCTGCTCGGCTCAGTTTTTTGCAATGAAATTGGGGGTCTCCATGCAAAACTTCTCTTTTGCAGGAAGAGGAATCATTTGTGTCTTTGAATTTTATCTGGTTTTTAAAAAGTTGTTTCTTGGGGCGCCTGGGTGGCTCAGTCATTAAGCATCTGCCTTCGGCTCAGGTCATGATCTCAGGGTGCTGGGATTGAGCCCTGCATCGGGCTCCCTGCTCCGAGGGAAGCCTGCTTCTCCCTCTCCCACTACCCCTGCTTGTGTTCCCTCTCTCGCTTTATCTATCTCTGTCAAATGAATAAATAAAATCTTTAAAAAAAATAAATAAAAAGTTGTTTCTTAATGATCTCTTGGGGCATTTGTCTTAACTAATGTCTGAGTGTGCTGAGGTTTTTATAGCTTCTTAAAACTGTCAGGAGACGCTATTGGACCTTTCAGTGGGGTCACACCGGTTCAGTGGTGAAACCCCTTTGACCAGGAACCCCAAAGAACACAAACAGAAGCATGTAAGTGGTTGACTGTGGGAAGTCGGGGTGGGGGGGTGGGAGGGGCAGAGGACTGCTGCTTCTCAACATAAACTCTTTGGTGACATTTCATATTCTTACCTTGTGAATGTGTTACTTTGAATAAAAAACATGGGGAAAGATGCCTTCAATTCAGTCTCAAAAGTCACAGGGGATAAATCTCCTTAATTTACAGAAATGTAGGCAGGCTCATGTTTCTTTCTCTTCTGTGTAGAAGATGGAGGTTAGGGTATTTGCCAGAGAAAAGATGTTTCTGGTATTCTCTGGAGCCCAGGCTGACCTGTGATTCCAAAGCAAGGCTGTGCCATCACCCAGCCTGACTTCCCTTGCCTGTCCGTGGAGGGACCCACTGGATGGGGTGTTGTCTGTGATCCAGGCGAGATGCTGGTGTGGGGGGAGCTCAACCACAGTGTTCCCACATTACAGGAAGAGAATGCTTCCCGGGTTCAAAGGAGATTAAGTTAACAGATGAAATGAATGTGTTTAAGGTTTCCCCCGTAGCGGTTTCTTAGACCCTGGATGCCCGCTGCGACCACTGGCTACTGGCAGGGGTGCAGACATTGAGATGTCAGCCCTCCAGCCCAGTCTTTGCCCATGTTCCATATCATGCCTTCCTTCCACATCTCAGCCTAAAGAATAAATGTAGTAAATAAGCTTATGAAATTTATTTGTGTCTAGCTAAATTGTGGTTTCTTGAAATAATGTATTTTTAAGTGCAGAGCACTATATGCATATCATATAGTAATCTTTTATACATGTAGAATTGTTCCAGGTACCTATGATGGAATAAAATATATTCATAGTCCTAATGTTCAACAAAATCATCATGCCCTCGGGCGCCTGGGTGGCTCAGTTGGTTAGGCGACTGCCTTCGGCTCAGGTCATGATCCTGGAGTCCCGGGATCGAGTCCCGCATCAGGCTCCCTGCTCGGCAGGGAGTCTGCTTCTCCCTCTGACCCTCCTCCCTCTCATGCTCTCTGTCTCTCATTCTCTCTCTCTCAAATAAATAAATAAAATCTTAAAAAAAAAAAAATCATCATGCCCTCCAAAGTCTCTACTCTCTGAGCAAACCTGGTATTCATTAGAAGACAGTGAATACTCTACCTTCTGTAACTTTCCTGCAACGACTTAGGGAGTGAGCCCTTTGAAAAGATTGATTCTTCCCATAAAATTCAGAAGTATATTTCAAGGAGGTGTCCGCATTCGTCACAGACAAATTTGGGAAGATTGCCTCCTGTGACCTTCCTTTCTTCCCCTTTGGGCATCAGTAGCTCTGAATATGCAGCTGCTTCCTTGACACCCTGGACTAAGCATGTCCAAGGGAGAATTCTTGATCTTCCTCCTGAAAGCTGCGCCTTCCCATTCTTACCCATCTCAGTAAATGGCAGCCCCATTTGCCCAATCAATTGCCACAGCCAATGCCCAAGAGATACTGATTCCTCACTTTTTCTCGCTAACCCTCCAGTGCCATCCACCAACGTGTTCTCTTGACAATACCCCAAAGCCGTTGGCTCCTCCCCATCTCTGCCATCACTGTGACACTCTGGTCCAGGCCACCATCCTCTCTCACAGGCCTCCTCACTGGACTTCTTGCTTTCTACTTTTACCTAGTAAAGTGCATCTTCCATTACAGCAGCCACCAAAACCAGAAATAAGATGCCACTGGCCTGTTTAAAACTTCTTAGTGGCTTTATACCAGTCACAGTCTAGTCAGGAAAACAGGCCCAACTTCAAGTGTGTATAACCAAGGGATTTAAGGTAGGGAGTTGTGCACACAGAGGTGAGGCAATCTGGAGACAGCCCAGATAACAGGGCAGGAATCCGCTGCCACCTCTAGTCCAGAGGGAAAAAAGGAGGAAGCTGGGGCAGCACTAAGGATAATCCAGATTCCTTCCTGTGGCTACCACGGCCCCAGTACCTAGAGCAGTGCCTGGCATATAGGCACTTGGTGAATGTTGGTCAGTCGGTTGGTTGGATGGATGGATGGATGGATGGATGGATGGATGGACGGACCGATGAATTCGCTTTCCACTTGGCATCTCCCTTCCAGACGTCATGTATATATTCAGAAGGGCTGATGGTGGCATCCCACTTTCCGCAGAGATCTCTGCCCAGGAACTATGTGGCCTCTGGTGTCAGCCACGCTTGGATTTGAATCCTGCCTGCCACTGCCTAGCTGTATGAGCTTGGATGCTTCTGTTTCCTCGTCAGTAAAAGAGGGATCATAGTCATGATGGCTGCCTCATCGGGTTGATGTGAGCAGCCCCAAGGTGCCGGTATCCAGTCTCAGCATGGTGCTGTGCTGTAGGCACAGGTAAGTGTAACCTGGACAAAGAGTCAGCCTGTGCCTTGGGAGCAGCTCTCTCCCAGACAAGCACTACTATGGTCTGGGCAACATTTTGCGGGTATCACAGAAACTCCATAGTATTCTATTCATAGTATTCTTTGCAGAGCTGGCGTGCTGAGTATTTCAGAGCTGGGTGCCATAGGGTGGCACTGTTTGCTAGCCATTGGCTTCAGCATCTGGGCACTCTGCCTGGATGCACCACCGAGTCAGTCTGTGCTGACAGGGCTCAAGTGGCTCTGCGCTGGTCAGCACAGATTTTTTAATTTAAAAATCACATTCTTTTGGATTGACCATATAATTTAGAAAGGTCTTCCAGAAACCGGACTGGATGTAGAAGAGATCACTTTGAAATCTTTTGTCTAGCCAGTCAGTTTCACTAATCTGTTTTGGAAATGCATAGAATGTGGTAAAACCAGATAGAATTCCTGGAACATGCTCTCAAATGCATCAGATCTCCTGGGGAAAAACAGTTGCATCTCTGTCCTGAGGATGAAGGGGGACGTGGCACTTGTCCTCCTTCACCCGCCTACACCACCCTGGCTCCATGGGCCTCACACTGGCCCTGCAGATCTGGATAAGGACTTAGCAACTATGAAGTTTGCTAGTGCATGGAGTGAGGTATTCAGCCTAGACAAGTGGCATTTACATTAAATAAAATTTTCAGAAGTAATGTGTCTGATTGAGGAATTGTTTATTTAAATATTCACACATTTAATAATGGCAATTCCTACGTTTTATCAAACATTAGATAGCTGCTTGAATCCCCACCCTAAGTGCCTTACTGTGTCCAGCCGCCCAAGGACCACCGAGTCAGCATGATTTGATGGTGAAGGAAGTCCATCCTGGAAGGGGGCCTAGTGACTTGCCAATGTGTCTAGTCCAGGAAGAGTCAGAGCCAGAATCCCACCCAGGGTGTCAGACCCCAAAGTCTGCCATTGGACACTGTGCATTGGCCCAACCGAGGTCATGTCAATGGGAGGAAACTGCCTTTGCTGCACTGCACTTTATAGCTGGACCTGGGGTTCAGCGTCGGTCTCATGACTATATTCCATGTGCTCGAAGGGGATTTGGCAGGTGGTTGACATCTTCTGACCCACCTTCTTTGGGGCTGCAGAGTGAAGGAAGGGGACCGTAGAGAACAGTACAGTGTGCAGACTGCTTCCACATCACTAAGTTTGGACACTAAGCCCATCCTTCTCGCCCCCCCCCCCAGCTTATTTCTTCGGCTAGGAGTAGTGTGCTGTGCGGACGGACACCTCCCTCGTGCAGGTGTCAGATTGGAACACTTCCGAACACCCTATTTTAATCTTCTTCCTACTTAGTGCTGTTTGATGTTTTCCTTTCTATTTAAGTGACTGTTTTTTATTTATTTATTTGAGAGAGAGAGAGAGCATGAGAGGGGGGAGGGTCAGAGGGAGAAGCAGACTCCCCGCTGAGCAGGGAGCCCGATGTGGGACTCGATCCCGGGACTCCAGGATCATGACCTAAGCCAAAGGCAGCCGCTTAACCAATTGAGCCATCCAGGCACCCTTAAGTGACTGTTTTTACTTTCTGTCTTCTCCTCGCTCAAATTGAAGTTCCGTGTGATAAGAAATTTTGCCTAGTCCTCCAGCCAATAGAAAGCTATTAAATTAACTGTTAAATGAGCCATTCCCAAAACAACAAGCAAAAAGTACAGAAGAGACCTCACAATCTGCAAAGAAGAGAATGCACCCTGATAACTTTAAAGAAATGGCTAGAATTTAAGTGCATACTTAAATTCTTTTCAAGACATAGTGAGACTGTATAAACAGCTTGATTTTTCCTGCAGTCTTAGATCAGCAGCCTATTTAGATGGAGCTGGAAATCCTCAGCTTCTTAATAAAAATCTCACCAACAAAGAATGGCTACCAGATATCTTTGGATTGGGCACCAGACCAACACAGCCGCATTAGGCAGCAGTGCTGGCGGCCATCTGGCCCGACTGCTCAGTGTTGCAGAGGCTTAAACATTTCCACTGAAACCCAGCATAGCTTGTTCTTCGTTGAGAGGAAGGGGCAAGAAGAGGTTTTCCTGAGTGCTAGAAACACACTTTGGTAAAATGATGTCTACCCCAAACTCTGGCACCAACAAGGCTAGTAAAACGAGCACAGAACCCTTGTAATGTGGGAGGATTACAGTTACCATAAATATTTATGGAGCCGCAGCAGCTTCTTAAGCGGAATACACAGGACATCTGCCGCCGAGGCTGACATTCAGACTGGGTATTTCCATCCGCAGACTCAAGTGACATGTCCATTTTTTACAAAGAAAAGTTGTATTTTTAAAGTGAGTTCCTCACCTACCAAAACTGCCTGCCTCGAAGATCTAAGAAGCCCCTGCCCCACTGATTTCTAATACCTTGCTATCTTCCACCAGGAGGGGACTCGGATGTCTGGCCCTTGCCAGTCCTGGTGCGGCGCCCCTTTGTGCAGCTCCGGGGAGGTGTGCGGTGCATAGGGGAGGCGTGTGCCCGCTCCATCCCCTGGCGTCTGTTTGGCCTTGAGCCCCCAGGAGGCTAAGCGCTTGGTTCTTGAGTTTTGCTGGCAGTTTTCCCACTTGCCGTGGAGTTCCCTGTAAGAAGTGTAGTCTTCCTCCTGTTGTTTTGGGTTGTTGTTTATACAGTGCTCCAGATACATATGGCACTTGGAAGCAATTAAGGTAAAGATGCAAAGTGGGCCTGTCCCACAGGGCTCCCGATCTGCCAATCTCCCGCTCCCAGGGAGGCCCTGCTCAGACAGGAGCCTTATGAGGCGAGGCACACACCAAAGGAGCACAGGGAGGATACACTCTTCAGAGTAGTTCTGTTTTGTTGCCTTTCTTTTTTTAAAGATTTATTTATTTATTTTAGAGAGAAAGAGAAAGAAAGATGGGGGGAGGGGCAGAGGGAGAAGAGAATCTCAAGCTGACTCGGTCGGCACTGAGCCTGAGCCTGATGGGGGGGCTCGATCCCATGACCTGAGATCATGACCGGAGCTGAAACCAAGAGTCGGACACCCAACGAACTGGGCCACCGAAGTGCCCCTGTTTTGTTGCTTTTTAAGATTGGTTTTTAATATCAGTTGATAGAAAACAGAAGCCCTTCCGCCCAAAGATGAAGCTGAAGATTTGCAGCTGCTACTGGTGGAAACTAACACTGTGGCTTTGTAGCCACATAGGTCATGACAACATTTGCCATCTCTCGTCGAGAAACCACCATAAACCCCTGGTCCGTGTGTGTCTTCACGGGTGTAAAAGTGAGAGACAGGAGGCCTTGGGGAGCAAAGGTTGTGAGGTCATCCACAATGGTTTCTCTGCGTTCCTGTTTGTCACTGGTGGTTTGGTCCACCTGGAGGTGGCCATGCAATGTGGCACGGAGATTCCACACACACTCTCTCAGTGACTGTGACTTGCCACCATTGCCCCCACCAAACCATGCTGGCCTTTCACATTATGATAGTGTGTGCACAGGGGGCTCGTAAGTGTGCTGTGGCTGCAGGCCTTCCTCTGTTCCCCCCGAAAGCGCCACAGCAGCATTGTGTGGAATACAGTGAAAACAGAGGGTGACTAGTTTTCTTATGCTTAGCCCCGATGAGAAGAGAATAAACTAAAATAGAGTAGAACTTCATTAATGTGCAACAGTAGAAAAAGCCTTTATACTCTGCACTTATCAAAGTATCCTTCATGTACTGAAAGTTGCCTTGATATGCCATTAAATGTGGTTAATTAATATGTGAAAATTTAACCAAGATATATTTGTGCAGAAGGGGTTATGCAACAGAAAGGAGCCACATTGTATTTAACCTAAAGGGGGCAGCAGTTTATTCTCTCCAAGGTTTGAAGACATATTCTTTAGATCCAGGGGAGGGGAGGGGATCATGCAATGTAAGTGTGTAAGTTATAGTAGCAAAGAGCAGATATATGGAAAAACCTGCCACATTCAGATTTTAGCAATGCTCATAGACTTTTCTGACAACACATAATGGAGAGAAGAGAGCAGGGGATAAAATTCTGATAGCGATTTAGGCTGACTGCATGTTAACAGACTCGATTTAATATTCAAACTAGTCAAGTAATTTGCTCTGAACTCCAAAATAATAAATATAAATGTGAAGTAAATGACATCAGATTGGCCAGAGGCCTGGGGGAGAGTAGCATGCCAACCCAGGGTGGGGACTCTGCTCTGTTTGTACTTTAGACCCCCAGCATTCACAGCTGGGGGTAGCTGGACAGATGACCCTGGGATGGCACATGTGTGTTTCTATACTCCAGCCTGGCAGCCACTGGGTTTTGCCAGAGGTGTGTGTGTGTGTGTGTGTGTGTGTGTCTGTCTGTCTCTTTCTCTCTCACAGACACATACACACACACCCCTGACTAAGCATGTCAGAGAACAATGCAGTTCCCCATAACTCTGATTCTACAGAAAAGGTAAGCTGCTTGTAGTCAGGGAGCAGGAATTTTTTTCTGGGCTGTGTGACGAGCTCAGGATTTATTTTGGCCAGCTCAAAAAAGTAATATGTGTTATCCTGAATTCCTGGGTATTGTCGGGCTCAGCTGGGCTGGGTGGGAGCCCTGGTTTCCAGGACCTTGTGGTCTATGCTCGTTTGAAAAAAAAAAAAAAACGATTTGCAGCTTCAATAAAAGAACAGCACAGAAGCAGAAGCACTTAGTTGTGTATTTTGGTTTAAGAAAATGAGATGGTCTCTAGGACACTACACAGTAACTTCAATTTAAATACTGCCCACAGATTTCAGTATTACTTGAATATTTGAAAGAGAATTATGGGTGTTCACAGTATTAGTTGACCTAGGATTCAAGAGGTGTGCGGAAAAAAAATCCCAAACACTTGAATAAGGATATTTTCAACATCTTTCTCCAACTAAAATCAAGCTGCTGTGTATGCCTGGCAGCCATGTTTCCCAAATCTCGTTCACCTTCCACCATCACCATGTCCCCAGATCATCTGCACTGCTATCAACCTCAAATCACTTGTGTTCCTCTAAGTTAATGTACTTTCCAGCTTATATAAATTTAAAATGAAACTATATCACACTATAAAATTATACTTGTAGTCTTTTAGGAGTACCCTTAACTTTTAGCACACATACTTGAATTAACAGCCTAAAATTAATCAGAATCTTTGCCCTCCTCCTGAGGGAGACAAAGACCTTGGCTTGCTTCCACTGCAAGCACCATCACCTGCGCTTCGTGTTACTGTCCACCTCTGGCACTTTTGGCATCAGCGTCTTTGCCGTAGACATCTTTGTCTGCATTTTCACTGCATAACTAATTGGCCATAAGGCAATAAAAGATAAAAATACTTGTTGACAGTTCGGTTTGACGATTTGGTTCCGTCAGACTGGTTGACAGTTTGGTCTCTACTGGCACAGGACTCCCACTTTTATATTAATATACATCTCAGCCCTCGTGGTGGTCTACACGGCTGCACAGGGTTTTCAACCCATGTTTCTCCTGGAACTTTGGAATGTCCGTCAGCAGACATGTGGCCGTTTGCCAGGAACAAATAGCAGTGTGGACGGCTTTCACAGTGTAGCACAAAGCTCAGTTACAATTCACTTCCTAGTATCTGGAAACTGGTGCCTCTCTTAACGAAGGGAGGAATTTTAGTGAAACTAGGAAAAGTGTGATGCCAGACGAGGTAACTAATTAACAAGCAAAACAATGCACCATACTATAAACAAAAGACTTGGAAGACAAGCACTCAGGCACAATCCACGAAATAGGATCAGTCATTTGTGCAGTACTGATGTGAATCTGCACTGTAAGTTTTGAATGAGTTCAAATATTTTGTATTTTGCAATAAAGTCTTGAATTTTATTATTTGTTTTTCTGTTCCATTATGTCCTTTTTAATGAATGTCCCTCTTTTATTTTTTGTGATTCTATCTTCTATGGCAGCATTGCCTCATGGTCAGCTAGTTTTGTGGTAAAAGTACCTAGAACCATTATTGTCACCCAGAATCTTGCTTCTAAACCCCCAATAAGCCCTTTGTATTATTACATGTTGTACAGTCACTGCTTCTTGAGGCTTAGTCACATTTACGTTTTTTTAAATTTCACTAATGCGTCTTGCATGTCACTTTTTCCTTCCAGAATTTCCTCATTTCCTTAGTTCTTTCAGCAAGGGTCAGCTGTGGCAGATGTTCCTGTTCGAACATGTCCGTGTGTCTTCATTTCACCTTGAGGTGGTTTAGTGAGGTGTGGACGGTTCTGCACTGGAATGCACTCGCTCAGTCTTTGGAAGACCTCATTCCATCATGTCTTTGCTTCTGTTTTGCAGTTGAGAAGTCTGCTGTCACAGCCTCCAGCTGTCAGTGGCTGTGGTAGCTGTTTGTCCCTCCCTGGCAGCTTGCAGGATCGTCTGTCTGTCTCTGGTAACCTGTGGTTCTCACTACAATATATTTAGATAAGGATCTCTTTTATCCTGTTTGGGACTTAAGTTTTATGAATCCAAGGAGGTGTATTTTAATCGATTCTGTAAAATTCTCAGGCATTATCTTTGCATGTTGCCTCTACCCCACTTCTCTATTCTTGCAGGACGCCTGTGGGCTGTGTGCCACATCACTCACGCCTCCTATGTCTCCATACCCCTGTCCTCAGCCTCTTGGTTCACGTTCCCTTCGGTCACCTCTCCTTGTCCCCACCTTGCTTCCATGCACAGTCATCACTGGAACCTTCTTTTTCTTCTTGTTCTCTTTATTCCTTTATTGCTCCCAACTTACTACACCCAAAACAATACCTTACTCATTCTGGAGGTGCACTAAACAATTGTTGATCTGATTTAATTGTCAGAAATATCAGGAACAAACACCCAGAATTCCACTAAAAAAAAAAATGTTTCCCTTGAGAACCTCACAAAAACAAACAGGATCACATTTATAGACTTCTCTTCTAGGCCCCCTGTATTTTCGGTTGGCAGCCAGCCTGATCTCTTTTAGGCCTGTCCTAATTTATTTTTGTCCCATGCATATGAACCAGTGCTTATTTTGATAACTGCATTTATGCTTCCAAGCTTTGACAGACAAATCATTGCCCTGGGCTCCCTAGTGGCCCCAAGCTTCGGCTCTCCTCCTGCCAGAAGGAGTAACTCACCTTCCAGCAGGCTCCGGTCTGTTCTCTGCCATTAGTTATCTAGCAATTGAGCTTCTCAGGATGATTGTCTTTCAGAGAGAAAAAAACTACAAATACAGTGTGTGAAAGCCTTTCTGAAGTCTAAAATTCCATGTCCATGGTAGGGAGTGGTGTTTACTATCTGGAGCATTTAAAGAGAAGCATGAGCAGCTACAACGGAACTTGTTTCCAGCGGCATTACTAGCCAGTCAGCCCCCTCCTGCCACATCCTGGTCCACACGTTCCAAGAGAGAAGTCTCTGTTCTGGAGCACAGGCATATTGATGAAAGAAAGACATTCCTGACCAAACTTCCACCTTCCATTGGTTCAGGGTTTCTGTGGAATCTGGACACCTATCATTCCAGACGTTCTAATTAGGTAATAAACTTGCTTTCAGAGTGCTGGGAACATCAGCTCAGAGCCTCCCAGCCCCTTCCCCTGAAAATCCCAGCATGAGCAGAAGGCCAAGTTGAGGGAGGGTAGAGGGCTGAAAACCAAGTCTAGGTTTTCAGACAGAAGTTGCTTTGCCATTTGGCTTCATCTAACTAAGGCAATGACTCCAAATTGTTCTTTGGATAACACTGAGGGTGAGGGGGTCAGAGAGAGGGGAGAGAGGGAGTCCTTGCCTGCTGGCCGGCTGCCAGATCGAAGTCCAAACACCTGGGTGCCAGATGTGCCTTGGGCGTGAGGCCCACTCTTGACCCAGCGGCTGCACTTTACATGTGGGAGCTGCTGAGCTCGGCTGGGAGAGGGTTGCAAGGCCGCACTGAAGACAGGCAGCCCATAGCCCGGTTTGCTTTCAGCTGCTTGCTTTCTTCTCTCCCCACTTCTTAGACCCGCTGCACCCTTTCCTGCCTGGCAGCTTACTGTCAGCTCATTGGTTTGGCACCTTCAGCACCAGACCTTGACACTTATTTGGATTATCCATGCCTTGCTGTCTTTGTTAAAGTTCAGTGAGGGGAGATGCAGCTGGTTGGTACACTCAGATGATGGTCTGTGACTGTCATGCCACGGCTGGGGGGAAGTAAAGCAAGAAGCTGCAGGCTGGCCACACTGCCCCAAACCAATGGCCATATTCAGGAAAAGTCTGGAATGCTGTGGTATTGCCCTGTGGGGCAGAGTGCCCCTGGCCGGGGTGACACAGGAAGTGAAGGCCACCTCAGATCTGCTTATGATTTATTGAGCTCCTGTCTCCTTTCGAGTGGGAGTGCTTTGTTGAGAATGTCCTCCCTCCTTCCTCCTGGGAGTCTGAGCTTGACTATCTCCCTCTCAGGTTAATGGGGTTTGGAGGAAAGGCAGGCCTGACTCGAATCTGGCCCTCCCGCCCGTTGCTAGCTCTGGGCACATTACCTAATCTCTCTGATCCAGCCTCTCGGTGTGTAAACTGAGGGGTGGTAAAAAGCATCTTTCCAGGGCATCGAGAGGAGTGAAGGGGCCTAACCCAGGGTGCAGGACAAGCTGGTGCTCTGCCCTCCTCCCCCTTCATCTGACCTTTGGTTGTTCATTGCTGGGTCTTTCCAGCAGGAATGTTCAAAGATTTGAACACAGTTCAGTTCAAAATGAAGCAAGTTCAGGGAAAAAAATGAATGTGGCCAATAATGATACCCATACTCTGCTGGAAAACATCCTTGGGGGGACCTGACACCCATTCTGGCACCCACATACCGATGACTCGGGAAATATCAAGTCACACAAAGAGCTACAAAGGACTCTCCGGTCTGTGTCCCATATTCCTGCTAGGGCAAGCGACTACTGTCACCGGTCACCAACTCTGCTCCTCCCATCTGCAGTCCCCTAACTGGGACAGTGGGAAGCAGATTGACCAGCAAAAACTGAAAGAGTAGAAACATCTGGCGGCTCCTCAAAGGTTAAACATAGAGGCACCACATGACCCCGCAGCTCCACTCTGGGGCAGACAGCCGGAAGAAGAGAGAACAGGCACTCCAGACAAATACCTGTGTTCAGTGTTCCTGCCAGTGTCACCCATGGTAGTCCAAGGGTGGAAGAAGTATCCATGATGGACAAGTGCAGAAATAGAATGTGGTGTACACACACATGGACTATTACTCAGACATAAGAAGGTTTGAAGTGCTGACACCTGACAGCAGGGATGACCCTAGACAATATGATGCTCAGTTAAGGAAGCCAAACACAAAAGGCCACATTTTCTATGGTTCCATTTATATGAAATGTCCAAAACAGGCAAATCCACAGAGACAGAAAGCAGATGGGTGGGTGCCAGGGGCCAGAGGGTGGGAAATGAGGGGTGGGCTTCTTAGAGAGTGTTCAGGAACCGGTCAGAGGTGGTGGTTGCACACCACTGTGAATGTACAAATGATGTTCACTTTAAAATGGTGGGTTTCATCTAAAAAACCATAACCATAGAACCATACACCCTTCCAAAATACATAAGGAAGAGAGTAAATCTATATGTTTCTATGTGAGAACCAGCGAGTACAGAATTCAAGCAGAACTTTCCCTAAACCGTTCCTGAACAAAGAGGAAACTTTTCTTCCTGAAAGATCCCCCCGTGCTAGCTACCCCCATCATAAACCATTTCCTAACCTAAATGTGCATCTGGAGATCATGCTTGTGGAACTGCTCTTTTTCTGATTTGGCTTCTTTCACATTTGAAGTAATTTGGGATCAGCTCTAATATTTTTTGCTTTAGAAAAGTAGTAAAAATTAATTAATCTACCACCGTACTGATAGCAAAAGTTAATAGAAATTTTAATAAAAATACAACCGCAATAAGCTTCCCTATTGTTCTAATAAATGCAATAGTAGTTTAGAATTGTAGATAAAAAAATTAATAAAACAGCTGAAGCTAGGGACCAGGAATCTCAGAAAAAGGGGCACAGTCTCTGCCCCGCTTCTCCAGCCGCTGAGGGGAGAGGATGTCCTCAACCAGCGGTTCCCACTTCATGCTGTGCCTTAGAAGTTTTCTTGAACATTTAACTAATTCTTCTTGTTTGATGACTTATTTTTAACCAGATATTTTTATCCAATATAAAAATGTCTTGTGGACAAGCTAATATCTAATATCAAGCTACAGTGACACATTCACAGAGAAAATAGGGAAAATAAACAGAGAAAATAAAACCCTCTAGAGAGAGGGTTTGAAGAAAACCAGAAGACACACTTGGCAGGCAGAGTGGCAGGCACAGGGAAAAGCAAGAGTTCCGCATTCGTGAGGTCCTTGTCTCTGGACGGCATTCCTGGAAGCTACATGTGGTTTTTCTGATGGCTTCTTCTTTCCAACACTGTGACAGAAACAGAGGATTCAGGAAACCACCGCCCCTGGAGAAGACAAATGCAGGCCTCACTTTCAGGGATGGGAGGCCCCACCAAGTCTCTCCTGGGGGCCTTTCCCTGGGTTCATGGCAGCCTGTTCCTCAAGGTGAGCAGAGAAATCCCAGTGTGGTGGACAATCAGGTGAGAAGCAGCTTCTCCAAGACAGGCAGCTGCTTTAGAAATCACAGTAGCTCACTGGATGCGGCCAAGCCCAGGGCCCTGATGATCACCTGCTCAGGTCAGAAAGTCTCTGCTGGCCTGGCCTCTGGGTGGAAAACCAAATGGGAATGGTTTTGGTCAAGTAGAAGTTGTTAGAAGGTGTGGGAAGTATGGAAACGAAAGAATAAGGAAGAGAAAAACATTTTTAGTTGCCTTTAATTTAGCCAGCTCTTTTCACTAAATGCCAGAACTAGAATTTAAATGTTGCCAGAAATCAGTGTTCTGCTGTGCTGAGAATATAGGGAGGCAGAGGGAGAGGTGTGCTTGCAAGGCCCATTAAGGGGCTAAAGCAATAGAACTGATGCCTCCAGGGGGAACCCAAGGGAGCACTAACTTGGCGGTGCAGCTCCCCTGGCGCCTCTGCCCTGGGCCGCAGAGCAAGGGCGGTTGTAGTTGAGAGAACCTTGGCCAAGACCCCATGTTCCCTGGGCCCTAGCACCGGCTCCCGGGGCCAGTCCTGAGCCCTTCCTGGTCTGTCCTTACTGCCTTCCTGAGTGAGGGGCAAGAGCTGGCTGCAGGCAAGTTCTAGATTAGGAGGGCTAATCTAGAAGTAAGCACATTGGGGGTGGAAGGAAGAGCCAGAAGTGCCTCAGCATGGCTTCCCTCGGCCTGTTCCACCCACTGCTCAGACTCTACCAGGCTCTCAGAGCTGCCCTCGCTAGAGGCCTCTGAGCCCCTGGCCCTGGAGGGGCTCCCTTCTGTGGAGAAGGACATCAGCTGCTCCTGGGGGAAACTTGAGAAATCTCAAAAATTATTATGGGAAAAATTATTATGGTAAATTTCATCTATGAACAAAAGTAGAGGCTTTAGCATGAATCCCCATGTACCCATCACCGGCTTCTTTATCCCTCCCCTCTACTGTTTTTTTTTTTTCTTTTTTTTTTTAAAGAGTTTATTTATCTATTTGACAGAGAGACAGAGAGAGAGCACAGATAGGCAGAGTGGCAGGCAGAGGGAGAAGCAGGCTCTCCACTGAGCAGAGAGCCCGATGCGGGGCTTGATCCCAGGGCCCTGGGATCATGACCTGAGCTGAAGGCAGATGCTTAACTGACTGAGCCACTCAGGCGCCCCTGTTTTTTTCTTTATTGTAGAAAAACATGCATAGCATAAAATTTACCATTTTAACCATTTTTAAGCATACAGTTCAGGCACATTAAACACATTCACACTGTTGTGCAACTGTCACCACCATCCATCTCCAGAACTTTCCATCTCCCCACACTGAGATTTTGTCCCTGTTACACTGACCCCCAGCCCCAGCCCTGCCGTCTTACTCTCTGTGTCTGGGAGTCTGACTCATCAGAGAACCTCATGTGAGTGGACTCATATGGCATTTGTCCTTTGGTGACAAATTTCACAAATTTATGATTTTTTTTTTTTAAAGATTTTATTTATTTATTTGACAGAGACAGCGAGAGCAGGAACACAAGCAGGGGGAGTGGGAGAGGGAGAAGCAGGCTTCCTGCTGAGCCGGGAGCCCGATGTGGGACTCGATCCCAGGACCCTGGGATCATGACCTGAGCCGAAGGCAGTCGCTTAACCAACTGAGCCACCCAGGCGCCCGGCAAATTTATGATTTCACTTAGCGTAATATCCTCAAGGCTCATAAACCCCTCTACTTTTCTTTAGAACAAAACTACTAATATTTCCAACTCTACCACTATGAACTCATTTGGCCCCACTGCCAGCTCACCCTGGAGCAGAGTTGAGAGGGTGGGTCAGAGAGGCTGAGAGACTGCTCCAGCGTCAGTCGGCAGTGGGAGCGACTGGAGGACTTGTGTGCTTACTCCACCACAGGGGCCGCTGCTGCCTTCATGGAAAGATGGGTTCACTTCTGTGGAATCCATCATACAGCTGTCTGGGGCAGGGTTTTCCACCACTAGGACGACATGCTCTGGTGGCATGCAAGGCCATTATAGGAGGCACACGGACTAGCACTTTTTACTTTAATAACTGTTTATCTCAGTGTATATATACGAAAAAGCAATGGGCATGTCGAACTTGTGATTTCATAGATTTAATCTTAGGGTGAGGCTGAATTAAACAGTGATTCTTTTTTTTTTTTTAAAGATTTTATTTATTCATTTGAGACACAGAGATACAGAGAGAGAGCATGAGCAGGGAGAGAGGCAGAGGGAGAAGGAGAAACAGGCTCCCTGCTGAGCCAGGAGCCCGATGTGGGACTCGATCCCAGACCCTGGAATCATGACCTGAGCTGAAGGCAGATGCTTAACCATCTGAGCCACCCAGGCGCCCCTAAACAGTGATTCTATTTCAAGTAGATTTAAAGAGAAATGTAAAGTAAACAGGGGTGTGTGGATATGAAACCCAAGGCTTGAGTAACTGAAATTTGAAATTTAGGAGACACTGAGTCCAGAAGTGCATTCTTCCCTGAGAGGTAAAAGGACAAGCAGCCCCCGATAGCCAGGGATGGGCCGCCCAGGAGGCCTTGGTGCTGTTCTGTTGGATGTCAGCAGCTTCACAGAGCACCGCACCGGACAGTCACCCTCTGGGTTGAAATGAAGGGAAATTCATAATCTTGTCTCAGCACAAACAAAAACAGCATCACTGTGCAAACCAGAAGGACCAAACATCCCTTCCCCTGGTGGACAGGACCAGTTGCAGGCGGCAGCTGGGCCTGGTCTTCCCTTTTGGGTAAGATTTACCAGGATCCCCAGTGTGGACTGATCCCCGCTGCAGACAGTACCCATGCTGTAGCCAGTCCCTGCCTCCTCAGAGCCGGAGGCCCATGACGAGTCCTCTGAAACGCCATCCCGTTGAGGTGCCTTTGGGCCCCAGGCGTGCCACCTCTTTCCAGCCACAAGCACTAACCCAGCCTACACACCTGAGTCCTGGCAGCCTTGGCTGCAGAGATTGAGGAGGCATGGGGTGCTTATGATGTGGAATGTGCTGGCTGGAGCTGGGGTCCTCTTACAGGCCAGGCAGAGGGCAATGAGGCCGCTTGCAAGGCTCTGACCCCTGGGCTTGGAAGCAAGCAGGAGCTTCTCCTGCACTGTTTGCTGGCACTCATCCTTGAAGTGTGACAGCGTAGTCCTCCTTCCCAGACAGTTCCTGGCCACTTAGTGCAAACTGCTTCCCTTCGTGCTCATTCGTGCTTCTGTGATGATGTGTTCTCAGTCATGGGCCACAGGCTCCACCCTCCAGGAGGCACAGGTGTCCCTTTTCTTTGTATCTGGTCAGAGTTCCAGCGTGTTGCATCAAGGTGGTGGTCTCTGTCTTGGAGTCTGTAGTTTTTCCCCCATCATACAGAACTCCGCTCTACTAGAAGGCTGTTCTCAGTGAGCTGGAGGGGAAACAAAGCCATAGGTCACTATTGACGAAGTTCCTCATGGTTCAGGGCAGGCTTGCCACCTCTAGGCTGGAGCCCTTGTCTGTAGCCCTGAGCTCACACTTCAGTGTAAACAAGCTGAGTGCCCAGTCTTTCACATGCATTGTTCTTTAATTGCATTGGTGAAAGCAAAGGTGGGCTTTTCAGTATGAGGCAGCCTGTGAGTAGGGCACAGTGGAGCCTCTGCTCTGGAATGCACTGGGCCCTGGGATCCCCTGAGGACACTTGGGGCTCTGTGAGCCTCTTCTGACAACTCACCCTGGCCCATTTGACTGGTCAGAGAAGGAGTGGACTGGTTCTCACCCCACATCCCACTTCTTATTGGTCCCAAGAATCAAATAGGGCATACAGCATCTAATCAGCCTAATCAAGATAAAGGGACCTAGGCCGTGCCTCCTGCTGTCTCTAGAATGGCCTGTTCTGCACATGGGACACTCTAAATGGTGTGTGGGAGTGTGGGACACTCATTCCAGAGCCAGAGAAGGTAATGAAGAGGTTCTGAACCTGGGGAGGAAGTGGGGCTAGAAGAGCTCTGCAGGGGCCAGTCCACCCCCACCAGGGTGAGTGAGCCCAGCGGGCTGGGCAACTGTGCTCCTGGGACAGAAGTCCTATCCCTGGGGGCTCCCAGGCTTACGGTCCTTTTTGCACTGCTGTTTGTGTCTCTGGAAATGAAAGCTCTTTCTTCTAATGAGGACAACAGCAAGCCACCAAGAGCAGTCCCTCATGTTCGTGAGGGGGGCCCGGGGACACCCGGCTGCTGGGATGGGAAGCAGGTAAGGGAACTTGTGATTTATGTTTAAATATAAATATCCCCTCTCCATCCTCACCATCATCCACAGTGATATTGGTAGGCTCCAGCTTGTGCTAATGACTCTAACCAGTGTGTAATTTCTTCTTGTAAACCTGCCACCTCTCTCCATAGATTTCTACTGCTGCCACTCTGGAACTCATCATTACTGTTCTCATTAACTTAGAGTTAATTCAGACTATCTTGAGTATTCTTCTTTTTCTCCTGTTGGATGGAATATAACTGACATCTGACTCTGTAGGAAAGTCACAGGCAGCAGGAATATAATTCCTTTAACAATGCTTTTGTTTATGCATTTCTTCAGTGCAATCTTGCCATCCCGGCCACTATAAATCACCAGGCAGGAATGAGCTGATGACATCGTAAGGAGCAGGAGGGAGAAAGCCATGGGCACCCAAGGGCCTGTCACCTCTCCCCCTGCCTCAGTTTCTCTGTGTATAAAGTAGCCGGATGGGCTTTGCTGAGAATTAATTAACAAATGTCCATTAAATGTTCACAGGGTGAGCGCTCTGCAACTGCTAAGTGGTATTAAATAATTACAGCCCTCAAATGATGAGTCTATCATGTCATTGATCTGATGCATGAAAATGTTGTTATATGTCTTTTCACAAAGACTTTATTTAACAAGAGCTGATCTTTGCAATTTGGTTTATTTTCTGTATCCCTTTTAATTTCAGACTCATGGGTTATTAGCAGATAACTGCTCATTTCTGCTGTAAATCAAGAAAACACTCATTAGAAACCCAAAGCTGTGATTGCTAGGAGTTTCGGCTTGTAAAGAATGGAATAATGGCAAGATTTGGTGTTAAAAATAGGCTAAATTCAGGGGCATCTGGGTGGCTCAATCGTTAAGTGTCTGCCTTCAGCTCAGCTCATGATTACAGGGTTCTGGGATCAAGCCCCACATCGCATCGGGCTCCCTGCTCTGCAGGGAGCCTGCTTCTCCCTCTCCCACTCCCCCTACTTGTATTCCCTCTATTGTTGTGTCTCTCTCTGTCAAATAAAGAAATAAAATCTTTAAAAATAAATAAATAAAAATAAAAATCGGCTAAATTAAAAAGTATTTGTAGTTTAGAGAAAACAAAATGGCATTTTCTGACCTCAGCAACCTTTTAAATGCATTAAAATCCAAATCATACTTGGCAAAGCACCAGGACGAAAGCTGGCCATCAGATTTCAGATTGGGTGCTCATGACTGGGGAGAGAGCAAAGAGGGATGGCCATGCGGAGCCTCCCCATTGACCATGCTGGGTGCCAAGCCACCCAGATGTTAGCGTCTAATGGAGTAGGGCTGAAATGAGCCACTGCCTCTGCCATGCTGGGGGCCACCTCACGCCCACAGATGCAGACAGCCCACAGAGGGCTCAGAGGCGATTTTAAAAACAAATCTGTAAACTCTGAAGAGAAAAAGGATGGTGGTTTCTAAAACATATGCTCTGGGCTGAAGGTCAGTGTCCGAAGAGCTTTCATCCCCTACTTCTGGCCCCCTGGTGACATTTTCTCCTTGTGTCTTTTAGGGAACATGTTGATTCACAGAGAGAGTGTATTCAGGCCTTACTCCCACATTCCTCATTTATACATGCCTTTCCAGACTGGTAGAATTTCTTTTTGCAAAATTATCCTTGTCTAATCCATAGAGACAGAAAGTGGATTAGTGGTTGCCAGGGGCTGCAGGGGAGGGGTCGAGGATGGGGAGTGACTGTTAATGGGCACGGGGCTTCTTTCGGGAGTGATGAGGATGTCCTGGAACTAGAGAGTGGTGATGGTTGCAAACTCCTGTGGATGTGTTAAAAACACTGAACTTTACACTTCAGAAAGGTGAATGTGACCATGTGTCTGTGATAACACAATAAAACAGTTACTTAAAGAATATAAGTCCCTCTTCTTGCTGGCCTAATGCAGGTACTGAGACCTTGAGTTCTTCATCCTACACTGAGGATACACAGGAACTAGGTCCCACAACCCTGCAGCCTCGCTTTGACCCCATGGTCAGGAAGAAGGTCCCGTAGTCCTGCACTTGGCATCTGGATACTGTAGTGAGGAAGGAGCTCTGAAATTCCTGTAATGGCTCTCGGCTACTGCAGTCAAGTGTAGGTCTGATAGATATTCAGGTGCACTTTGTAGTTTGTAGTTCTTTTTTTTTTCTTAAACACTTTCACCTGTTGCCAAATGCTGAAGACCCCATGCACCTGACCTGGGGTTGTTATTCTAAAATTTACCAGAAGTGGATAAAAGACTTATACTTTTGATACATTGCAAAATTGACCTATAAAGACTCTGTATGAACAAAATTGTAATGACTTAGGCTTTGGGCAAAAGAAGGGAGGAAGACAAAGACAAGGTGGACCTCACTGTCCCTGGATTTTTGGGAACCACCAGACCCTCTAAAAGGAGTAATAGATCTCCTAACATCAGGTCAGCAGCAGAAAATAGATCTCCCCAGAGTTAGGGCTCTGGTCCATCAACAGCAAGGATGGGGCCTGGGCAGGGAGAGACCCATGGAGTCTGCCGGAGGTGTGGTAGGAGACCCTGGCTGATCTTAGTGTGTCCTTTCTTGGTTTTCGTGCAATCTCTTTATTTAAAACTCTCAATGATTTTTTTAAAGATTCATTTATTTATTTTGCTGCATGGAGGGGAGGGACAGAGGGAGAGAGAATCTCAAGCAGACTCTGCGCTCAGCATGCAGAACCCATCTTGGGACTCGATGTCAGGATCCAGAGATCATGACCTGAGCAGAAACCAAGAGTCAGAGGCTTAACTGAATGAACCACTCAGGCGCCCCAGAACTCTCAATGATTTTTAACAAGAAGAAAGTAGCCAGGCAGAGATAGAACCCAGAACCGCTTTTAGCTAGCCTGGACATGTGATGTCTCCATCCTCCAGGGGACACTTTTGGTGTGTCTTAGGACGGCCTTGCAAGAGGCCATCGCCTGGCCACAGGATCAACATTTGTAAGATAGAAAGTAAGAGCAGGTGGGTTCCAGGGGAAGTAAGAGGGAAGTTTCCAGGAGACTGGCATCAGGGCCACACTGATCGTGTGTGTGCACCTTAGCACTGAGGGGCCCCAGCCTCCTGCTTTCACTGGAGTTCCCGTTGTAGAGAAAGGTGACCTCTGGTAGCCTGTGTGGAAAACCCTTGAGCAATGGTCACCCTTCTTCCTGCCACACTGGTCAAAATAAAGCATTCCTGGGAGGGAATTGCTCCCGAGTAATGAAGACAGACCACAGCTGTGGAGACGCAAGTGGCAAGGGGGTCTTCCCTCCACAGGTACCTGCGCCAGCCCCCATCTAAGAGCTGCAAGTTCCAGGGAATGACCTGCAACTGCAGTGAGCAGCAAGCAGCCCCACAGGGTGTGGAAGCATAGGCAGCATTTCCTGAGGGCAGTGGGTTCACAAGGTCTTGGCCTCCCGTAAGTCTGCTGGGCAGAGGAGAAAATGAGGTGCCACCTGGGGAGCCCAGCCCTGGGTGGGAACCTCCTCCTGGGCTGGGGATGGTGTGCAGGAAGGCCTTTGCAGCAGGCCTGGCTGGGAGGTCGGCCCGCCGCAGCCAGCACCCGCAGAAGAGTGGATGTGCTCCTAGGAGAGAGAGTCGGCTGGGGTTCCTCTCTCTCCGGGAGGAAAATGGAATCAGGAGGAGAGGCAGCCCCCGCCTAGTAACAGGTTATTGGTCTTTGTTTACCGGGCCACGAGGCAGGTCTGCCTCTCTCCTCCCAGCCCGTTTTCTCTCTGCTTGCCAGTTTCACGTCCGGGGGGGACAGAGGGGGACTGCGGGCGGATTAGCTCCTGCCCGGCGGGCGGCCGTTCGCGCGGCGGCAGCTGCTCTGCGGCCCTGCCAAGGGCAGCGTGGGCCCTGTTCCCCTGTTTACTTAGGGCGGAATCGGCTCGGACACGACGGCTTCCTCTGTTTATCTTCAAGGCCAATTCCGTCCCGCCCCGTCGGGCCGCCGGGCCGGGCTGCGCGGGCCGCGGCCGCGGGGTCAGCGGCGCACAATGGAGAGGCTCGCGCGCCGGTCCCGTTTCGGGGCTTTGTTGCCGGAGCCTCGGAGCCTCGTGCCGATGGGTTAATGGGGCAGAAGAGATCGGTGAAGGGCGACAGAAGTGGTCTTTGAAAGAGGGTGTCAGTACAGGGCAGCGAGACAAAGGCCAAAACACACACGGGCGGAGAGGGACAGATGGGGACGGGCGAGTGAAAACAATTATGCAGCGGGGGCGGGGGCGGGGCGCGGCTCCATCGTTTTCCAGTTAACCCGGCCGGGCCGGCGCCGCCCCACGCCCCCTCCCCAATCCGGGGCCTGTCCCCACCCGCCACCTTGCCACTGGGCTCGGCGCCACCCTTCCCCGCGCCGGCGGAGGGACGGAGAGAGGGAGGGATGAGTGGACGGATGCATCCCCTCCCCATAAATAACCGCGCGGCTGAATCCTGATCGGCCGGGCCGGGCGACCCCCACCTCCCTGCAGGACAGCCGGGGAGCGCTGCCCCGGGACGGCGCAGCCCCTCCCCGCGGCCGCGCTGTCGCCGGGCACGGCGGCTCAGTCCGGCGGCGCAGGGACCGGTCCGCGGACTGCGAGCCGAGCTCCGGCCGAGCGGGGACGCCCGCCAGGCGGCGCTGCCTCCCTCCCAGCCGCCGGCCGCGCTCTGCAAACCGATGCTGCTTAATTAACGTGCAAATTGAGTAGATTAAATGACTCTAAATAATTAGCCACAGATCCTATAAACAGGATAACATATTTAATTAAGCAGCGATATAGATTTTGGAAACTGTTAATGTATTTTTAGAATGGCTGCTCAGATCTTTCACTTTTCCCCCCTAACTTCAAACATGTAACTACAGCCCTTGGTACGTGGATAAATATCTGGAAACAAGATTATGCCTGTTAACTTCAACTAATAGAAATGTT
>NC_138373.1:762626-770126 GCF_054177405.1 Leptonychotes weddellii
AAAATCGAGTCGGATGGACAGAGTTTACATTTAGTATTTATAGAGAAAGAAATTAAATTATGGCGAAAAGTAGTGCTCTTGGCCCCTGACCTCGGAATTAATACTTGCAGCGTTTTCCTAGTGCGCGCCGGCGGAGGGGGGGGGGGGTGGAAGGGGTGGGGAGTAAGGTCCCAAATTCCAAGCCTCCTCTCGGTCTCTGCGAGATGTCGGCCTGCCCCCAGCCCCTGCACCTCTCCCTCCTCCCGAACAATGAGAGAGGGGAAGGCAATTAAAGCGTAGTCGGTGCGGCCAGGGCACGTTCAATAAGGACGGATACCCGGGTTGCGTGTCCAGCGCCCCAGCCGCAAGGCAGGTCCGCTCCACTCTGGCGGGCGGAGCGTTGTGTGCACCCTCCGCTGGGAAGGGCACACGGACGGGGCTGTCCTACCCTTGCCTTCGCTCCGGGTTTGAGGCTTGGAAGGCTGGTTGAAGCCACTTAACACCAAAGGCCAACTTGTCTGTCATCTTGTCCTGGAGTGAGAGGCTGCCGGAGGTCCGGCCACCAGGTCTGGCTGGATACCCAGCACTGGCCGGGTCTGAGGCCCAGGAGCTCCTTCTTCCCGGATTCCAGCTCCGGCCACCGGGACCGCAGGGACCACAGGGATGAGGTCCATGGGCCTGGGGCCACAGCAAAAGGCACCCTCTTCATGGACAAACTTTTTACAAAAGATTTTATAATTTTACATATATACATAATATATATGAATATATATGGATATAGTGATTGCTTTCCCTCCTGCCCACAGTCCTAATTTGCTGCTTATTTAAGAATATGTCCTTTAATGATTTAGCTTTGAGTCTATCAATATTTTATAGTGGAAAAGGGAGTGACAGACACTTCTCTGAGAACATAATTTAATTATAATTAATGGGTTGAGTACCTGGGCCCTATTCTTCAGAGGCCGTGTCAAAGGGAGATGTATTTATTTTTTTATTCCTGTGTAGGGGGCCTGATTGGTTGCCACCCCAAAGTTACTTTTCCCTTCCTCCCACCCCTCCTCCCCAGCCTTGTGCCTTGCTTTTACGGAGTAGGGGATGAGTGTGGGGGGGGGTCAGGGTGTCTCCACAGCCGCCCCCCCACCTCTGTTTCTATAGCCTGGCGGCGGCCAGTCAAAAAGCTCATTAATTATGCCTTTTTATTGACAGGGCGCTACATTCTGTAGAAGTCATTCTCTTTTGGAGTCACCTCCTCCCCCTGCTCCCTCCACTCCTTCCTCTTCCTCCTCCCTTTCCTTCCTCCTCTCCCCCGCCGCCTGCAGCCGGAGAGGAGATGAGAAGCCCTTGTAGTTTTAAATTCAATGTGACAGTTTCGGAAAGAGCGGATGATGAATCTCCTATTATTGGATCAGTCTATTTGCCGCTCAATGTCTCTCTGTAATTGGAGCAACATCACTTTAAAGGTTCAGAGAGTACAGCATTTCTGGTGAAAAATCCCCACAACACGCCGGTGAATGTTTTAAAGGGAAATCTATTAGTGATTTGCAGAGGGGCGGGGAGCCGGGGGAGGCGCGGGCTCCGGCCAGCGGGGATTGGAGTGGGGGGCTCGCCGGGGACCCCTGCCTGGACCGCTCCCCGAGCCCGCGCCTGCCCAGCGCCGGGCCGCGCCCCTCCCTCTCTGCTACCCCCCCCCTTGTTGTGACAGTTCCTGATACTGTTTATTGAGGTGCATGTCAGGTATAATTAGCAATCGATATGGAAAACGTTTCCTTGCACCCAGCACGCCTCTGACGTCAGAGCCGATTAGCGCTTCTTATTGGTCCCAAATTCCCCGGGCCGCGGCTAATTATCGGGAGCTTGATGTTGATAAAGTAAAGCGCCGGAGTGCGGGCGAAGCATGTGTAGGGCTCCGGGTCCCTGTCTCCGCCGCCGCCGCCGTCTGCGCCTCCCGCCGCTGGCCCGCCCCGGCCCCGGCCCGCGCCCCCGCGCCCCGCCGCCGGCCCCGCCGGCCCCCCGCGCGAGATGATGGACGGCCGCCTCCTGGAGCACCCGCATGCCCAGTTCGGGGGCTCGCTGGGCGGCGTGGTGGGCTTCCCCTACCCGCTGGGCCACCACCACGTGTACGAGCTGGCCGGCCACCAGCTGCAGTCGGCCGCCGCCGCCGCCGCGGCCGCCTCGGTGCCCTTCTCCATCGACGGCCTGCTCAGCGGCTCGTGCGCCGCCGCCGCCGCCGCCTCGGTGGTCAACCCCACGCCGCTGCTGCCGGCCGCCTGCGGGGTGGGAGGCGACAGCCAGCCCTTCAAGCTGTCAGGTAGGTGCGGCGGGCGGGGAGGGCGCTGGGGGCAAGCAGGGCACCCTTGTCGGGCGCCGGAGTTGGGTCGCGGGCGGCTGTAGAGCGGGCGCCGGCTGCCGAGGCTCAGGGCGCTCTCGGTCCGCCACCCCGGCGCAGGGCCCCCAGGCCCGGGCGGCCGACAGGTACGGAGGGGGTGGATGTGGCCTGGGCCCTGGCTGAGCCGTGCGGCGTCCTGTGCGTGCCCGCAGACTCGGGGGACCCCGACAAGGAGAGCCCGGGCTGCAAGCGGCGGCGCACCCGCACCAACTTCACGGGCTGGCAGCTGGAAGAGCTGGAGAAGGCGTTCAACGAGAGCCACTATCCCGACGTGTTCATGCGCGAGGCGCTGGCGCTGCGCCTGGATCTGGTCGAATCCCGCGTGCAGGTAAAGACCCGCCGTCCCTCCCGGGAGCCAGCATCCCGCCACTAGGCCTGCCCGGCGCCGGCCCCGCCTTTGTTCTAGGTGGGGGACCGCGGCCCCGCTTCCGAGCCTCCCCAGCGCTCGCCTGCCCGGAGGTGGTGCTGCGGTTCCGGGGCTCAGAGCCTCGCGGGGAGAAAGCCCCAGGCGGCTTGGGAGGGGCCGACGACGGCCCAAAGTAGCCAGAAGAGCAGCTGCGTCCGAACCGGGTGCTGCGTGGTGGGGGTCGGGCGACGAAATGGGCGCGAAATGAGGTCTCCGAGGGCTGGGCGGGAGAAGCGGCGGTGGGGGCGGGGGGGGGGGGAAGCCAGCCGGGCTAGGATCTGGAAGAAACCCGGAGCAGGTAGACCCCGCGCCTCCTGGCCCTCGCCCGGGGTGTCCGGGCACCGGCCTGGAGCAAACCCGTTTGTTTGCTTATCTCTCGCCTCTAAAATATTCAGGTGGAGACCTGTATTTATTCTTCGCTTTGCAGGAGGTTAGCTGAGGAAGGGGAGGCGGAAACTTACACAGTTGACACATGTGGGGGGGTCTGAATCTTTACTACTCTCAGTTATATCTCCCCCACCCCACCCCCCATACTTCGATTTCATTCGGAGACTGCCCGCGTTATTCTTTTTAAAAATACAGCGTCTATGTGGTGGATTAAAAATTCAAGATGAATTGTGCATAATCAGATGTTTCCCCGAAGTATAGAAATCTTTTTCTGGAGTCGGTGTGGTGGTGAGTGGGGTGTGCGGCTGCAGCTGTGGGTGCAGGGCTTTGAGGCAGAGGACGGCAAGACGCCTGTTTAGCACCAATAGCTTTGTCTAAAAAGGTGTTCTCGACCTGTGCTTGCACTGCCCCACATGACCTCTTCTGTTTGTAAATCCTTTCGTCTAATTTGTGTAAGTGTCTTAAGCAAAGACCTCTTCGTTTCTCCCCTGTACAATAATGAGCATTTCTTGGTGACAAGTGAGCGTGGAATTTGCACCAAAAAAAGAAGTATTGGAAGGAAGGAAGGAAGGAAAGAAGCAGTTACAGCCTTGGAGAGGTTACAGCTTAAAACCCGCACCTTGGCACCAGCAAGGCTCCCTGTGACTGGGCCGGGCCTGCTATTGTGCGGGGTCTCTCCGTGGTCACAACAAAGAATTCGAATTATTGCAATCTCTTGGGGAGGGTGGTGTGCCTGAGGCTCAGCAGGGATTTGACTGTGTGTGTGGTGGGGAGCCAGTGTCTAGGGCTGCTGTTCCCCAGGTCAAGGGCTGCAGGGAGGGTACAAGAGGCTGGATGGGCCCAGGCCTCCTCTGCACCGCCTGGCAACTGGCCTCTTGCTTTCCTGTCTGCCTTGCTCCCTGGCCTAGGCCAAGCACAACTGGTTTCAGGGGCTGTGTTGGTGTGTTGGCCTGGAGCCCCCAGAAAGAAGGACATGTGCGAATGTGTTGGGGGGCAGGCTGCTGGAAACCCTCCCCCTAAGTTTGGCTTCCCAGGACCTTCTAGAAGAAGCAGCACCCAGATTTCCCTTCACGGGACACCCCCAAATCTGGCCTTTGACTCAGTCTCCAGGGGGCCGAAGACAGGTGTGGAGGGCAGCTGAGCCCAGCCACTGGTGGTCCTCAGGCCAGACGGCCAGCACCAGGCCAGGCAGGCCGCTTAGAACAGAAGCTGTGAGAAGCCAAGAGGGGCGAGGAGGGGCCCTGCTCCCAGCCTGCCTCCCGACCAGGAACCAGAAGCCCTCAGGGGCCAGACCTGCAGTGCCCAACGAAGGGGCAGCTCCCAGTTCCCCGAGGTGAGAAGCCAGAGTGGGAAGCTGGCCGAGAGGCCCCCATCTACCTCTTTCTGGGTGGAAAAGATGCTCTTTGGAACCTGCAGCTTGAGTGCCGAAACCCAGCTCAGGGCCGGCCGGGCCGCGTGCCTTGGTTCCCGCCCCCTGGCCGGAGCCGAGGTTGTACAGGCCTGTCTGGGGGGAGTGGGGACGCCCGAAGCCCCAGCGACAAGCCCGCCGCCTGATTGTGCCTTCCTTTCCCCTATCCGGCTGCTCTAGGTCTGGTTCCAAAACCGCCGGGCCAAGTGGAGGAAGAAGGAGAACACGAAGAAGGGCCCGGGGCGGCCGGCTCACAACTCACACCCGACCACGTGCAGTGGCGAGCCAATGGACCCAGAGGAGATCGCGCGCAAAGAACTGGAGAAGATGGAGAAAAAGAAGCGCAAGCATGAGAAGAAGCTGCTGAAGAGCCAGAGCCGCCACCTGCACTCGCCGGGCGGCTTGTCCCTGCACAGCGCACCCAGCTCCGACAGCGACAGCGGCGGCGGCGGCCTCTCCCCGGAGCCGCCCGAGCCGCCGCCGCCGGCCGCCGCGTCCAAGGGCCCTAGCGCGCACGCCGCCGGCGCCGCCGGTTCCGCGCCCGCACCGCCGGGCGAACCGCCCGCTCCCGGCACCTGCGACCCCGCCTTTTACCCGAGCCAAAGAAGTGGCGCCGGCCCGCAGCTGCGGCTAGGCCGCCCCGCGGACAAGGATGCGGCCCCGTGTGCGCCCGGGGCGGCGGTGGAACGTGGCGCCGCCGGCCTGCCGAAGGCCAGCCCGTTCAGCGTGGAGAGCCTGCTGTCCGACTCGCCGCCGCGCCGGAAAGCCGCCCCCGCCAACGCCGCGGCCGCTGCCGCCGCGGTCGCGGCCGCCGGGCTGGACTTCGCGCCGGGGCTGTCGTGCACGCCGCGGACCCTCATTGGCAAGGGCCACTTCCTGCTCTACCCCATCACGCAGCCGCTCGGCTTCCTGGTGCCGCAGGCCGCGCTCAAGGGTGCAGCGGGTCCGGAGACCGCGCCGAAGGACGCGCCGCCCGCACCCGCCGCGCCGCCCGCGCCGCCCGCTCAGGCCAGCTTCGGGGCCTTCCCGGGGCCCGGCGGTGCTCCGGACTCGGCCTTCGCGCGCCGCAGCCCCGACGCCGTCGCCTCCCCGGGGGCCCCGACCCCGGCGCCCTTCCGGGACGCGGCCCTGGCTGCGGCCGAGGGCGGCGGCGGGGATTGCGCGGATTCGGGGGCCGCCTGCCCAGCGGCCGCACTGCCGCCCCCTCTCGCGCCGTCGCCCGGGCCGGGCCCGCGGGCTCCCAGCCCCGCTGGGGAGCCGGCTTTGTGCGGGGCCCCAGAGCCAGGCGCCGAGCCCGGACCCAGCGCGCCGGACGGCGAGGAGGTGGACATGGACTGAGGGGCGGCGGGGCAGAGAGAGGCGCTCAGCCGGCCCGCGCCCGCTCGCTCAGGCTCGACTCACACAACGAAATCAGGTGATCGGCTTAGAAACACTGCTTTCTCCTTTTTCTTCTGCTTTCTTCCTTTTATTATTATTATTTTTTTTTTAAGAAAACCGCTGTATCAATTCGGACCTAGGCAGCAACCGCAGGACTTGGGGTGAGACCCTCCTCCTCTCGGGGGAGCAAAAAACAAAAACCCCATATCCCCCACAAAAACCCACAACAAGAATCCTCAGCCTTGTAAAATGCAAAAATGTCTAAGAATATTTATATATGTACCATTTTTGATAAATAAAGCTGGTCAAACGCAAGCTCTCAGGTCCATCTTTTTCAAATTTCCGAGCGCCCAGTATGGCCCCTCCTCCCCTTCGTATTACACTCCTCTCCCCGCGGGCGGGGCAGGGACGAGGCTCCTCACCTCCCCCGAGGTCCGCGCTTAATGCCTCCTTTTGTGTGCGTGTGTGTTTGTGTTTTCTGATTGAACAAATTTATGCATCCGCAGCTCCCCCTCTCCTGCCCTCCCTCGCGCTCCCCCTCCCACCCGGCGCCACACACACGCGCGCCCCCGCGCGCACCCCCGCGTGCTGGCACACGCCGGGGCGCGCGGCGCGGGGTGACGGAGCCGGGGGCTGCAAGGGCCGGGCCGCTGGGCTCCTGCAGAGTTTTGATATGAAAGTAATTATTTTCCGGTGGCTGCTGCGGGGACTGGGTTTCTTGCCCAAAGGGTTATTATACATTACCGATTTCTAGTGATATGAAATCACATAAACTTCCTACAATAATAGAATTAGCATGAAAGGCTGGGGTGTCAAATTGAAATTGGAGAATAATAGCGCCGGCAGCTGGGGGAGTGCGTGCGCATATTGGAGCGGAGACGGGGAATCGTGGGGCGGAATTTTCATGAGCTGCACTCTTTGTCAGCGCTCTTGTAGCCGGCTATATTAAGATAGATGCCCAATGATATCCCTCATTGTTCTGTCGCTTATATTGATGTTGCTGCGTTATCAGCCTATTGATCATGTGTCGTCTGTAATAGGACAGGCGCCGCCAACGCGCCTCTTTACAAAAGCAGTGCACATTTGTTCTAATAGGGTCCGGGTCCCCGGGGGACCCTTCGGGGGCTTCAGGACATCTGCAGCGAAGAAATATTAGCAAACTTGGCTGGAGCCTGCAGCCAGCCCCTGGCCCCCTCCCCTGCCCGCAGCCGCCCCACCCCGAAGTGAACCACCACCAATCCTCCACCTCCCCCCCCCCAAAATCCCAACCCACCCTCCTCATTTTCCTGGGCCCTGAGTCCTCGGTGCCGCAAAAGCCACCAATTCCCCAAGAAATTGGGATCCCAATTATTAAAACCATTAATTCCAGCGAGGCTGAGCGCAGTGGAATTATGTTTACAGCCTCGTTAAATATCCCTGATCCCTCCTGGTCATCAGGCCTTTATTTGCAAATAAATTGAAAATAATCAGAAGGACAGCTTTCTTCCTTGCGCGGGCGCAAATGAATTTCGGAGCCCGAGTCCCTTTAATAATATTTACATAATTTTCGCTCAGTGA
>NC_138373.1:772784-788305 GCF_054177405.1 Leptonychotes weddellii
GCGGAAAGAGGCGCGGCGGGGCTCACAGCTCCCAGGCCCCCGCCACCGACCCCCGCCCTGCTGGTCCGACGAGCGTGGGTGGGCAGCCTTGTGGGCAGCGGGGATAGGTGTAGGTGCAGGGCGCATCCTGGGCGCTTGGCTCTCACCTCCCCTCACATAGGGCTGAAGAGACTGCAGGGAAGGGGGCGCCCAAGGGGTGGCCCTGGTTGGGTTCATTGGTTCCCTGGCGCGCTCAGGCAGGAGTCGGGACGCTCTGGCCGGGGTCTACCTGCACACTGCCGCCCTTCCTCCTGTCTCCCTTCTGCCCGGGGCGCCCCCCAAAGGTGGTCCGGACGGAGCTCCCTGTTCAGGGAATCCCTAGGCCCTGCAGTGCCGCGAAGTGAGTATGGAGGGGGAGGGGCACTGGTGGGGAGAGGGGCGCAGGGGCCCTCCAGGCCCCTCCTCTCTTCGTCCTCCCTTGCTGCCAGTGGCGCTGGCCTCGCCTTTCCCGAGATGTCCCTGTGCCTGGTGTCCCTCCCCAGCCTCTGGCTCCTGTCTCTCCGGCCGCCGCGCACTCTGCGCTCCCCTCCTCGGCTTTTCTGAGCCCGGATAGCCCTCCCCAGGAAGGGAGCGGGCCACTGCCGCGTGTGGGTGTTGCAGTAATGAAAAATCAGAGCAGTTAAATCGTAAAATTTGGATTAAGAAGCTTGAATTTAATACACACGCACCACATTTATTAAAGCATTAGAATAATTGAAATTTGCTGCTGCAGCCGTCCAATCTGTTTAAATAATTCTATGGGTGTCTTGTTGTGATAAAAGATTATCTAGAATTCTATTAAAGGCGCAGGAGCCTGCTTTGTAAATCCTATTTGGGGACTTTCAATAACTATCGATAATCTCATCTGCACAGAACCCCCGCCTCTCGGCGTTATCGGAAAGTTTGCAGCGTTTCCCCGAGCAGCGCGGGGAAGGCCAGGCCGGCGGTGGATCCGGCACCTGCCGCTCCGCCCGGGATTAGGGCGCACCTGGGTGTGGGGGACGCGGGCTGCCGGTGGTTAAGCCCGCCGGCCCAGCGGACGCGCGGGGCAGGGACCCCAAGGGCCGCGCTTGGCAGGGCCGGCGGGAGGCCTTTGTTCGCTGCCCGGAGCCCCGGGGCTCCAAACCGCGCGCCGGGCTGCGGGGAGCGAGCGCGGGCGCGCGGGCGCCGCCGCTAATTGCTGCTAATTTTGTTTCATTAACTTTATTTACTCTTAAACCCCTTAATTGTTTTCCATTTATTTTTAGTAATTTTATAATGCACTAATAATCCCCCTCAGTCTGCGGACGCCTCCACCCCCTCCTCCTCCCCTCCGTCCCTCCCTCGCTCACCGCCCCCCCTCCCCGCTTCGGCCTCCCAGGCTTCTCCGCCGCGGACCCGGCTCGGCGTGGCACTGGTAGCAGGGCATAGAGGAACCAAGGGGTGAGCGGGTGCCTGGCGGGGGCCCGTGGACTCCCGTGGGTCCTTCAGCCACGAGTTCTGCAGGGAGGGGGCAGGCCAGGACAGAGGCGGGTCTCTGTGCCTGAGGCCGGAGAGGCTCTGATTTGAGCTGCTCCTCTGATAGGACGGAGCGCTGAGGCCCCGCGAAGGGCAGGGACTTGGCTAAGGTCACAAAGCGTCCCAGAGGCCACTCTGGGGCTGGGCTGGGGTTGGCGGGGCCAGGCCCTCACGCTCCTGCTTCTCTGGTTCCTCTCGTGGTCTGAGCGGGTCTGCAGAGCGGCCTGAGCTCAGGGCTGGGCCGCGTGGGGACTCGGTTCGCTGCTGCTCAGCTCCTTCGCTGGGGAGCCGGTGTCCCCGCGGCCCCCGCCCCTGGCCCTCAAGACCCAGCCCCGCGCCTTGCCGGTTATTAGACAGCTCGCGGGACTGTCTGCGGGCCGCCTCTTTCCTGCTAATTATCACCTTATGAAAAGTGTTTCATTAAGGAACTCTGCTTTTGATTAATTATCGACAGAATGCTGACCAGAAAGAAATGAAATTAATCTCTGACCCCGTCTGGGTAACACTGGAAATTCATCACATATCCTTTTAATATTGAAACACAGTGCAGAATTTTAATAGAAAATATTGTTTTTCCAAACCTCCAGTCTTTATTAATGCCCCTGGGCAGGGAATGATATTGCTGGCAATATAGCAGTCTTTGTTCATTTTAAATTTATTAAACATAATGCACTTCATTTTCAAACATTTTACTGTTTCTTTTTAATTTCACTCAGTGTAAGTACAGAATAAAACCTTTTTAAACATTTAAGATATTGAAAACCCATATACGAGTGTATAACGGGAACGCTCCGGCCATCAAATAAATTTAAGTAGAAGCAATTGTAATTTTAAGCTCCCAAGTATTATCCCCTTCAGACATTAAGGCAGTATCCGTAACCATCAAATGGAAGTGTGAGGAGGAGAGGCTGCTAGGCTCCCTGGCCCCGGGAGACCTCAGCAGAGGGCCCGGCCTAGTGGAGCAGCCCAGCAGCCCCTCCAGGCCGCTTGGCTTGGCGGGGTGGGCACTATCTCTTCCGTTTTGTTGGTCCAAGAGAAATGATTCTTGGAGGCCAGGATGCTTGTCTGAGAGGAGAGGTGGCCCCATCTACCCACTCTGTCCAGCCTACCAAGGGCCTACCCTTCCTCTTGAATGGACACGGGGCTTTCCTGGATTGGAAGGCAATTCCTTCCTTTGAGAGTCATGCTGGGCTCCCCTAACCGCAGCAGAGGTGCTTTCAGGCCTGTCCCACTGAGGTGGGCACCTGGCCAGTTCCCAAGCCTTAGGGTGGGGGCTCCCCTGAGATCATGCCCCGCCCCTCCTTCCGGGCCAGCAGCTGCCAGAGGAGCTGGGCCAGGCACCCTTCCTTATCCTCAAACCGCCCCCAACCCCGCATAACTACCCCCTTCATCCCCTTTCCCCGAGGAATCCAAGCTCCGAGTTTAATGAGTCGTGAAGTGTGAGAACTTCCTGAGACCCCAGTGCCCCTGATGCCAATTCCAGATGTGCGAGGTGGGAGGGGCTGCGGCTCCTGGCCGGTGAAGACCTAGCCACCCTGGTCGGACTCCACTGTCCTGCATCCAGGTTCCAGCCATCCAGGCCCTGAATTGGAAACAGGCAACTTCTCCACTGAGAAATTACTCTTTTTATTTCTTGTAGCGTTCCTGGTGCCCTATTTCACGGCACCGACAAACGTAATATTACTTTTAAAACACTATGAAATACCAGGTCCTGTCTTCAGTGCTATTTCGGGGGGATTCAATTTTTGCTGAATGGGGAGAAGCTCCAGCATTTCTTTTGGGGGCTGATTGGTGGCTCCATGGGAGGAAGAAGAAAATTCTCAGGGATTGACTTGGCATTCTGGAGAGCCTTGTTGGTGTCTGGGTTCACCCACCTGCACTTACCCATATGCTCACACCCAGCAAACATGTCTTAGACAGGGTCAGATACAATGCGCAGCACATTGTACCAGACCGCTCCTGTGCGTTAGCATTCTTTATTACTCGCTAGGCGAGTGACTATTTACAAGGTTATCTATGATCTATGATTTATCTGCCGGCAGGTCTCTGTTGATCCCCCCGTGTCCCCCCCCCCATCCCAGCACTCCTCTGTTTGGTACCCTGATCTCATGGAGAAGTTACTCTGACCTGCTGGAAAAGAAGTTCCTCACTTTCTGTGTTAGTGAATGTTCCATTTTGGCCAGACCTCATAGCAGACAACTTTGTTTCCCCGTGTTTGTGGTCAGGGCTGGGAGAGGCACTGGAAAAGCGGGCTTTTCTGGAAAAATTTCAGTGCTCAGTTTGAGTGGAGATGGCTGCCCCCTCTTGCTTCTCATCAGGGCAGCAGACAAGAACAGGCTGCTGGGAACCAGGAGAGGGCCTTCTATCTGCTTGGGCCTGCCCCCTCCCTGCCCGCAGCAGGCTGCCCACCCCTGGGGGCCCTGTGAAGCCAGGCTGGAGGGGCCTTTCCCAGGTGCTAGGAGCTGCCAGCAGTGAGGTCTGGGGACCCAAAGTGAGCCTGGAGGGAAGTCTGTAAGGTCAACAGCCTGGGATACGTTAGGGTGTGTGTGGGGAGAGACCTTCCCCAACCCCACAAATAAGAAAGAAGCTGGGGCATAATCAGTGGAAATAACATCAGAGTCCCCACTGATCCTCCCGTTACATTCTGTCTTCCAAGACCTTTGCCCAAGGCTATTGTCCCAGTCCCCTGGAAGAGGAGAAGCCAGGAGTGAGGACAGAAGGACCAGCCTGGCTGTCCTGTCACTCCATCTCACCAGGCTAGGGCCAAGGAGAGTCCAGAAAGGAAACACTAGCTCAGTGGCCTGTGAGCTTCATTTCCCCCCCTGATCTACTTAAACAAAAAACAAACAAGCAAAACAAAATACAGAGGCACCTGGGCTACCCCTCATGTCCAGTGCGTCCTGCTGGACCTGCGCAGCCTCCGCAGGCTCCTGGTTCAACCGTGTTGGAGGGTCTCCCAGTGTGGCCCACCCCTGTGCTTTCAGGATCTAAGACTGCCCTGCTTCTGGGCCAGAAAAGCCTCTCACCAGGTCTGGGCCCTGAGTCCTGGGCCCCTGCTGTGCAGAACCCACTGTCTCTGGAGTTAAGACTCTCTCTCTCAAAAAAAAAAAAAAAAAAAGATAAAGCGATTTAAAGATAATTAATTGCATTAAACTATTGACTAACTACCTCGTTCAATAGTAATTCATTTAGAGAATATTAAAATCGGAGGAACAATAATAAAATTGATGCCAATTCTCACGGGGAGGGAGATGGCCAGCAAATTGGATACTTTTCTTAATCTGGCGTAAATAATAACACGTCTGCTCCCCTTCTCTCTCAGGCCGATTCCCGTATCATTTATTCCAGACTCTAAAGCCGGGTTTCATAATTGATATCAGTTACTCAATGAGTGCTTTTTCATTTGTTCTTGTTATCCGTGATAATTGCGAAGTTCAGCCTCTCTCAGAGTTGAGATTCGGCTCTACCGTGGAGGCCTGCCTGGTTCCTCCAGCACAGCTCAGGGGCAGGACTGGGAGGTGGGGGGCTCTGGCTGCTGCCCCGCCCCCAGGCGCTATTGTGCGCCTTTCGGGGTAGATGCACACAGCCCCCGCCTGGGGCCCAGATGCAGGGACCTGACTGTGGGGGCTGGAAAGTGCGGGGGCCTTCCTTGGGGCATGACCATCCGAGCCCCGCCATCCCTGAGAGGCACATTCAGTGGCAGACCCAGGGTTCAGAGCTGCGGCAACAATCCGTTTTTCAAACAAAAACGGTGAATCCCAAACGACATCTGGGGAAAAAATGCCACAGAGCCTGGAGGAGAATTTGGGAGCTGGAGAAAGAGAGGGACACTTGACTGAGGGGCAGCTGGACCAGGGGTGGGGCGCCGCAGGGAGGGATGCTGGCTCCCAACCTACTCTCCCTCTCTGAGCCCTGGGCACAGGATTGTCACAGACAGGCCGGCGAGGAGCCCCGGCAGCCAGTCCGGTCCTCGAGATGACTATTTGTTATTTATTCACTTATTTATTCATTTATAAAGTGTTTACTTAGCTCGGTGCAGATGTAACATCTCATTTACAGCGCGGCCTCGGGGCATAGAAACAATTGGCAACAAAAGAGTAACTCCGGAGAATTAGAGAAACACACACGCGCGCACACACGCGCACACACACACACCAACAACAGAGCTGGGTTGGGGGAGCGGGTAGGGCGCAGAGCGCGGGAGAGGGGCCAGGACCCGCCTCGGGCTCTGGGAGGCGACCCCGCAGGAGTCGGGTGGGGGCTGCGCGGGTGCGCACTGACCCGGCTCGGCTGGCTGCGCTTAGGGCGCCTTTGGAGCGGGTCCGGGCCTGCCCAGGACCCCGAGGCGGCGGCAGCCAGGGCGGCCCCACGCAGAGCGTGCACCTCTGCTTCGCGGTGCCGGCCCCTCCCAGCCGGCGCCCTCAAGTCCTCTTCCCGGGCCCAGCGGAGGGCACGCAGGCCTCGCCGCGGACCACCTCCTCCCGGCCCCCATCGCGGCGGCCTGAGCCCCCTGCAGCCCGTCCTGGTGGCCGCGTGACCATAGCCGCGCAGCGGGGAAACTGAGGCCCCGCGGCGCTGTGGCCCGGGCGCCCGGGAAGGTGCGGGGAGCGGAGGACTCCAGCTGGGGCGCGAGGGATGGAGGGGGCGATGGGGGGGCGCGCTGGCGGGACCCCGGGCCCGCCCCTCCCCTGCGCCGCGTGCGGGGTCTCGGCAGTGGGTGTCAGCCGGCCGCTCACAGAAGGGGCTGCAGGGGGTCCCCGCCCCCCCGCGGGCACCCGGGCGCGGACCGGAGGCAGCTGGGACTGTTTAACTGGGAGCCGGTTGCTTGGCAACCCGCGGCGGCTCATTACCACGGCCACAGTGATTAACCAAAAAAGAAAAAAAGAAAAAAAAAAAAGAAAGAAAGAAAGAAAAAGAAAGGGAAAAAGGGAAAGAAAAAAGTAAGGAAGAAAAAATAGGGGAAAAGCTGGAATATGAAAGTAAAATGGATTATTTAATTAGCTAATTGACAATCAACTTCTTCTTAATTATTGACTTAATTAAGAAAGCGTAGCCCCAACACTGCCCCCATCCAGCGTGCTGGTACACTGGCAGGATTTCCAAAGGCGCCCTGCTCTTCCCCTCCACCTCTACCTCCAGCTGCTGGGAGGCAGCTTCCTCTCCTCTCAGCGGGGTCCCCAGCCCCCGGCCACCCCAGGAGAGGGTGACTGAGAGAGATTCTCCTCTGACAGCCAGGACAGGGGCATCAACCAGCTATGCGGGAACTTTCCCAGAAGGGCCCAGGGGTGCTCTTCCTTCCCTGACTTCCCTGGTTCAGGCGGTGTGTTGGGTGCCGGGCTGTGCTGGACACCCCTTCCTGGTGGTCCTGATGCTCCAGTGCTGGGCAGGCAGGAGCCCTGGGGGGCACCGGCTGGGGCCTTGGTAGTCACCATCTCAAGCATATTCGGAAGAACCCGCCGGGTGACTGCTCTCACTGTCTCCATTTTAAGGAGAGGAGAGTGAGGCTTATCTCACACACAATTTTAGGGGCAGCCAAAAGTTCAGGGAGAGTGAGCAAAGGGAGAGGAGGTGCAGTCGGAGACAGGTGGGAGTGGTCATTTAGGGCTGCAGGTTGAACAAGGCAGGATGGGGGCTGGGAGGGTCATGGTCTAAGCTGAATCTCAAAGACTGGCTGAAGGGCACGTAATGGATGGTGTAATGTGTCACAGGCCCCTTCCACATGGGTGCCCTCTTCCCTAACTGCGGGGACCCCCCCAGCTGAGGCCCTCCCTCAGCATTGCCCGGGCTGAGGGGGACTGCCCCCCAAGGTTGGCTCCTTCACTGCGGATACAAAGGTCGGCCGTGGACCTCCATTTGGGTCAGCTCTGAAGGACGGAGCCCTGGAGGCCCTGTAGGGTGCAGTTTAAAGTCTCCTTCTGTCCAACCCCCTCCCTCCCACCTTCCTCCCCCAGCAGCCTCCACCACAGCACACAGAGCTCCCTCTCTGACTTCCCTGATGTCCTGCAGCCGCTGCCCAGGCCAAGAGGCCCAGCAGACAGGGCTTGCTGATGAACTGGGAGGTGGAGAAGGACAGAGGTCCAGCAGGACATCCCATTGCTGGTCTTCTGGAGCTGGACACTGGAGATGTGGGGGCTCTGTGCTGGCTCTCAGAACAGATATGTACCCCATCTTCCCCCTTGTTCCTCCTTCTCTGGGGCTCCATCTTTCTACTTTCCCTCCTTGCTCCTCTTTCTCAGATTCTACTCTCTTCCTTAAGGCCCTGACCCCCAGCCAAGCCCTCTCTGGGATTCCTTCTGTTTTCTGAAAAGTCCAAAGCAGCCACTTTGCTGGGGGCTGGGGTCTTTTCTGAGGGGCTGGGCAGGAAAGGGAAGGCAGCCCCCACCCCAGGGGACACTGCTCTGGACCTCACCCCGTGTCCTCTGGGTGCTGAGGGTGGGTGACAGTGCAAGGGCCGCTGCTGGAGTTGGGGAGCCCCAGCTGGGACCCCTGGCACCAGTCACTGAGACCCACAGACCCTGGCAGGGTTGAGGCCAGGCCTGAGGCAGGAGGGAGGACTTGGCCAGCCACCCTGCTCTGCTCTTCCTGCTTCAGGGCTCCGTGAAGAGCAGAGAGGCCAGAGGAAGCCATGGAAAAGCATGTTTGTTGGGAACCCTTGCAGGTTTGCTTGAGGGATTGGGCACAGCTTCCTGAACTAGAAGGTTAGGGAGGGCAGGACAGACCCCCAACACTGGGGTCTCTTTCTGAGCCTTGGAAGGGTTCAAGAGCTCTCAGTTTGCTCTCCTTGAGAGAGCAAGGAGAGTGGCTGGGTGTGTGTCCCAGGCCGGGGCAGCATTGCAATCCCTGTGTGGGGGAGGGCCTGGACTGGGTTGTCTTCCTCTGCGAGCCACTGTCACAGTTACCCAGAGCCCTTGGTCTTCCTAGCTGTGAGCCTGAGGTCCTGTCTGCAAGAATATCTCAGCCAGCCTTGCAGAGACTGTCCCCTCACAGATTTGGAATTTCAGGGATCCGTCCCTCCCACCCGCCCAAGCTCAGGCGTTCCAACGACATCCTGACCATCTTCACACTCCAGGATGACACGGAGGCTTCTGGGCCCCAGCATCCTGTGAGAACTGGTCAGATCTGGGTGTTAAGATGTGCCTGGGATTTGTTTTAATCAGGAACAGTGAGACATGCAGACACAGAAAGGACTGTCTTGAAGAAGTTTACACGGATTCCTGGATCCAGGAGATGAGGCCCACCACGCAGGACTGTGGGGACTCACCAGGAGGCCAAGGGAGCCAGGGAAAAAGCAAGGCCCCAGGGCTTTTATGTGGTGTCTCAGGGGAGGAATGTGTGATGTCAGATCAGTAAATTTGAGTGAGTTTAGGACTGGCTAGTTTGAATAATTTTGGCAGGCTCAGGGGCATGGAGGTTTGTCCCTATTTGTCTGGTAGCTGACCCCAGGTGATTAGCAGCAGGATGGTGCCTCCTGGAGCTTAAGAGCCAGAGACAGGAGGCTGTTCAGGGTGGGCTCTGGATTGGTTGGTTTGCATTTGAAAAAGGCATGGTCCTGGGGCAAGTTATTTACTGTCTGGGAGGAACAGTCTGTGCCCGGTCACAAGGCCGCAGATGCCAGAGCATCTGAGTACAGAAAGTAAGGGGTACCTGGCTGGCTCAGTCGGTGGAGAACGCCGCTCTTGATCTCCGGGTCATGAGTTTGAGGCCCACCCTGAGTGCAGCGATTACTTAAAAGAAATGAATAAATAAATACATAAATAAACAAAATTTTTAAAAAAGGAGTACAGAAAGTATGAAAACATGGTGAACACACCTGCCCCCCCCAGCTTTGTGGGGGAGGGAGGCTGAAGGTTCAGACCCGTTACTACTCATGGCCCAAACACAGGGATTGAGGAGGGTGCTGGCCCAGGGCCTGGGGGAGGGGCCGGGCTGGAGGGCAGAGCGTCTGTGGGGCGCACTGTGGGTGGTGGCCCCGGGCCCAGAGAGTGCTTTTCTGCAGATCTGTCCAGAAGTGAGGTGCTCCCCAGCCCTTACTGGGGGCCAGCGAGGGGCCCCGAGCTTTATCATTGCACTCAGGCTTGACCTATCTTAGGTGGGCTCCATGCTGGCTCAGTGGGCTGGTGAGGGCAGCCACTTGGGTCACTTTGCCCAGAGGGGAACTCGGGGCTGACATTGGGTTGTGTGGAGGCTGCCCAGGCACCTTTCTGGGAACAGCCTGACAAGGCAGAGTGGGGCTGCGGTGGTGGGGTGTCTGTGCAGCAGCTGGGGGCCCCTGCCCTGCTCTGCAGGGAGCAACCTCAGCTTCCCACTAGTCACCTGGGGGTCCCCATCCTCTGTTTCCCGACCTCGTCAGAGCCTGAGGGTTGAGTAGCAGCCACAAGAAGCCGGAAGGATGGTCAGGTCGATTTCCCGCCACCGGACTTTGCCTCCCTCTGCGCTGATTTCCGGGCTTGTGACTGGTGCTGACTTCTAGATGCCTCTCTCAGAAGGCTGAGAGGGGTCTGAGCACGGGGCCAGCAGGGTCTCCGCAGTGCGGGAAGGCCCTGGGGCCTGAGCCCCCGGGCATGTGCACCTCTCTGATCCCTCCCAGGGTGGTGGTGAGGATTTAGGGGGAAAACAGATGCAATGGTCTGAACTGTGTCCCTCCCCTCAAAATTCACACGTTGAAGCCGCAGCCCCCCGCACCTCGCACCTCAGAATGTGACTGTATTTGGAGGCGGGGGTCTTTAAAGAGGGGATTAAAGTATGATGAGGTCACTGAAGTGGGCTCTGCTGCAGCAGAACTGGGGTCCTGTGAGAAGGGGAGATGAGGATGCAGACGTGCACAGAGGACCACCACAGGGGTCGCAGGGGGCTGTCTGCAGGCCCAGGAGAGAGGCTCAGGAGAAACCAGCCCTGCCAGCACCTCCACCTCTGACTTCTGGTCTCCAGACCCGAGAGACCACATATGTCTGTGGCCTCAGCCCCCTGCCTGGGAATTTGTTCTGGGAGCCCTCGCAGACTAATGCACCTTCCGTCACAGGGCGGGCACGGGTCTGGCGTGAAGGAGGTGCCTGCTGACTGGCCTGGGTTACCGGCAGTCTCACCTGGGCCCTGGGGTGACTTTGGGGGTGGGGGTTCTGACATCCCCAGGCCTCAGTGTCCTCACTGGGGAAGTGGCTCCCGCTGGGCCTCTCCAAGGCTTGGGGACAAGTCTGTTCCCCCCAGGAGCAATGCTAAGGCCAGGAACAATGCTTCACTCTCCCCCAGGCCTGTGGAGGGGTCCCGCATGTCCCTGCCTGGAAGTCAGGGCTGTCCCCCAGCCGAGCTCCAGCCTCCTCTGTCTCCCAGGGCTTTGGGCTGAGCCATCGGGAAGTGGACAGATGTCTCTTTCGGGGGCATGCTTCTGTGTCTCAAGCCTTCCTTACAGGCAGAGAGGAAGTTTAGGCTGGCCTTGGCCTTGGCTTCTGTGGAGGGAGCTGGCCTGTGGGGTGGAGGGCTGTTCCCAGCTTTTAGCTGCAGATTTATGTAAATATGGATTATGGAATTTGGCCCCAATTCTCCCTTCCCTTTCCCTCCTCCCCTACCCCAGAGCAGACTGGGCATTAGCGCCCGTTGGTGGGTGGATTTCTGCAGCCTGTCAATGAGCAGCAGTTAATTCTCAGGCAAATGTCTACTTATCTCACAGTTGCGGTGGGCTTAGGCATTTGCAAGGGACCACCTTGCTCAGCCTGGAAGGGGGTGAAAGGGAAGGGAGGGGTGCAGCAGGCCACAGAGAAGGGGGGCTTTCCTGACCCTTGCTTGTGGTTTCTCTTGGCTTCAGGGTAAGAGTCACATGCAGCCACCAGGAGCAGGGGAGAGAAGTGGTGCCCAGCAGGCAGGCCAATCTCTTCTGCCTTTGTGACTCAGGGCAGGGCCCTTCCTCTCCTCTCCTCTCCTCTCCTCTCCCCTCATCTTCCCTTTCCTCCCCTCCCCTCCCCTCTTCTCCCTCTCTCTTTTTTAAAGTAAACTCTACCCCAGACATGGGGCTCAAACTCATGACCCTGAGACCAAGAGTCGCATGCTCCACAAACTGAGCTCTGAGGAAACAGACACTCACCTGCCCCATAGGGTGGCTTGGGATAAGGCTAGTAAGCCTGTCATCTGGAACCCTGCCACCTGAAACCTAAAGGCACGATTCTGTCCTCTACCACCTCTGGTTTAGAAAGACACAGAACAACGGCACGCATTTGGCTAAAGCTCAAGCAAAGTCTGGTGGGGCATGCTGAGCCAAGCCTCCTGCACACTCGCAGGCCCACGAACAAGGAGCCCGCCCTGCTGGGAGACAGGCTCTGGTCCCTGGGAGAGTCCCTGAAGGAGGACCCAGGGAGGGAGTGGACCCCAGAGGCTTCCTCGGGGTTGCACAGAAGTGAGAGTGAATGTTGTCCAGTTTAATAAGCAGCACGAGCAACATCATGTTGGGCCGAGACACCAGGTGTGCCAGTGGGCACGGAACACGGGTCCTGTGTGCTCGGCTTCTGTGGGTGGGCTGGCCCTGGTTTGCCCTGCACCAGTGGGATCGTCCTGGTCTGCCACCCAGGAGGACCGAGGTTCCCTGGGTGCAGGTGACCACTGTACCCTTGTCTTCCATCTTCCCCATCAATCCCCTTCTCCCACTGGTTTCAGAGCCACAAGAACCACGAAATTAGTTCTAAAAAAATTACCCCTTCACTTCACTGCTAATCCCCTAACTCCCTTAATTAAGTCAATGGTAGCCTAAATTGTTCTAAACATCTTTTGGGGGATTATATATTTTAATCATCATTATCCAATGAGTATTTGATTATACAGTCATCATATAATCAAGAGTAAAAATTATAATCCAAAAAAAGGCATTTACTAACACTTTAAAGGCCGGGGTATTTGATAAAGAGTGCTGGAGGATTAGGTACTGCACTGAGAGATGCCAGGGGCTGCCCGGTCAGGGACTCGAGTGGCCGCTCCGTTCTGAAAAATAAGACCATGATTTAAGGAAAAAGGAAAAAGAAAACCAAGCTGTCCTGTCTTCTCCCCGTCGTTCCCTGCTCCTCGAGTCACTAGGTGTCTTACTGGGACAGCTGTGGTGGAAGTGATTTCTAGAAATATCACTAGGTTTGGGGTTTGCACAGAGTGTTAAGGGAGCCCCTGAGTTGGCTGATGAGATCTGGAGCCCGTGAGGTCTTCTGGCCTGTGTGCTGGGGTTTGATCCCAGCTTCCCGCTGGGAGGCCGGAACTGTCCACTCTGGCCCACCCCACCCCCTGCGAAGCTTGGCAACTCCTAGCGGCTCTCAGTTAACTCAGGAGTTGGGGGGACAGACAGCAGCAGCTGAGAGTGAGGAGTCTGGGTCCAGCCCTGCCACTTGCCTGCTGTGTGACAAAGTGCCCAACATCCCTGTGCCTGGGTTTCCGAATCTGTGAAATGGAGGTGATGCAAGGACCCAGTAGGCTTGTGGGGAGCTTTAAGTGAGGGAATGCTGTGAAGGGCTAACAGCACCTGGCCTTGGTTAGCACTCTGAAGTATGAGCTGCTACAAATAGCTTAAAGGGGACACAGAGCTGCCCAGTCCCCCAGATAATCCAGAAGCCACTTGGGTGCAACTTCCCAGGCCATTCTGGGGTGTCTCTCCTGTCAGTCTGCCTTCCTCAAGGTCAGAGGAGCCCATGTGGGACTGGAAGAGGCCTTCTGGTCCTCTGAGTCCAGCCTTCTCTGTTTAAAGAAGGGGAAACTGAGGCCCAGAGAGGAATGGGGAGTGGAGGCTCAAGGTCTACTGTTCTCTTTCACTGTGCACCCCTCCCTGCCCCCAGAAAGGCTGTTTCCCACCCTGGGGGCTGTTCTTTGCGTGATATTGCAGAGGGGGTAGAACAGGGGAGTGACCAGGCATGTGTCGCCTCTGTCCCCGGACCTGCGTGGGGGTGCGGAAGGGAGGCAAGGCGGGCAGAACCTCTGAGTGGCTGGTGGTGCTCGGCTCCAGGTGTGTGGTGGAGAAAACCGTGGCTTCCTTCCCCCTCCGATCCGCGGACTCACCTGTCTGTGTGCATTATAGCATCTGGAAAGGGCAAATGTGCAATAGTAAAGCAGAAGGAAAAACATCTCTAACTTTCCAAGTCACTGATTGGACTTAGTATAAAATCTCTTGGTGGCTTGCTGGTCACCCCAGAATGAAGGCCGGGCACTCGGGCCCCTTACACCTTGTCCTCTGGGGCCCTTCCTCCCCCTCCACAGCATCCGGCCACATGAAGTCACACTGCTCCTGCTGCGTTTCCTCCTCTCCCTGCCTTTCCTGGCAAACTCCTACTCATCCTCAAAGGCCTCTCTCAAGTCCCCTCTCCTCTGGGAGGCCCTTCTGGATTGCCTCAGGCAGGCCCACTGGCTTTGCTGTCAGTTCTTATCTCTGTGATAGCACCTGTCGGAGGGCTTCATGCGGGCCAGCATCCCGCCAGTGAGGTTGTCTCCCGACACACCCACCTTATGGATGAGGACACCGAGGTCCAGGGAGGGGCATCGACTTGTGCAGGTCATCTGGTGTTGTGCTGCAGGGGGCTGAAACCCAGCCCTCCTGCTGCCCCAACCTGGACACTTTCCCTTGTGTCCTGAGTCCTGACACAGGCGTCCGCGGGCCTGCCACTCAGGATGACCGCGTCCGGCCCCTCCCGCTGGACTGGGTCCCCTGTTTTTCTGCCCAGCCCCCATCCCTGGGCGCCTGCGTCTCCCTCTGCTCTTCCCAGGACTGGGGGGCGCTGCCCCCACCCGCCGTGCCTCTGGTGGCCCCTGGGCCAGACGAATGATGGTGAGACCATGCTGTGAGTCCCCCTCTATTGATGTCTGCTGAAATCGTTGGAGACAAAGTTCCTGCGCAGACATTACAGCCACTTTTCAGAGCGAAACATCTGTCATTTAGAGCTATGACGCTACGGGGACGGCACTTAGAACAATCTTGTTGCACTTAATTTATTTTCTTCCGAATGCTGCTGAGGAGGGTGAGTTCCTAGGTGCTCTGTATGGACAAATTTGACTCCTGCTGGGTGAGGATGCCCCCGCCCCCCGCAGGGGACCCGCCCAGGGGCTCTCATCAGCCGATTGATTTATCCCTTCTCAGACCTGCCAGGAGCCCTCGGTGGGAACGCCAGTGGACCACCTTCCCTCCCTCCGCCAGCCCCCGGCCGGCCGGGTCGGAGGAGACTGCACGCTGGTCTGAGCTGGGATCTTCCCATGGGGAGCAGCGGACCGAGGGCTTGCCCATCCCCCAGCCGGCCGAGCTCTCCTCACCCACATCTCTGCTCACCCAGCGCCAGGGACAGAGACCCCACTCTGGTCCTCTGGGACCCCTCGTCCCTCCTCCAGGGTGAGAAATCTGCAGAGTGAGCTCCTGCCCAGGTGTTTCTCCCACACCAGGGGCCAAAAGTGAGTCCCACCCTCAGGGTTGCCACTTTCGGGCCTCCTGTCCTGGCCCTGTCCCACCCTGGAGAGGCTGACAGAGGAGGAAGCAGAGACTCAGAGAGGGTCAGACACTTGCTGGGGGACACACAGCAGGGCAGTGGCAGAGCTGGGTTTTGAAGATGCCTTCCCCACTCTGCCTTCCCAGGAGGGCTGACAGCAGGGAACAGAGAGGCTGGAAGAGGCCATATGAGGGCAGATTAGGGCTGGACAGGGCTGCAGGGCAGGGCGGTCCCTGAGCCAGACATCGGGGCCAAAAACAGCCCCTTACCATCCTCCATCTCGCCTCTGACATGGGGCAATAGTACTCCTCTGAAATAACAAGGCCCTGCCCTGCTGGCTACCCTGGGGAACAGCCGTGGGGGCTGGCCATGGGGGCCAGACATGGGGGACAACACTGAGGGACAGCCGTGGGGACCAGCCATAGGGGACAACACTGGGGGCCAGCCGTGGGGGACAGTGTTGGGGGCCAGCTGTGGGGGACAGCCATGGGGGACACTGCTAGGGGCCAGCCATGGGGGACAGCACTGGGGGACAGCTGTGGGGGACAGGGCTGGGGGCCAGCCGTGGGGGCCAGC
>NC_138373.1:788405-868082 GCF_054177405.1 Leptonychotes weddellii
TGCCCCTGCCTCACAGCCCGGCTGCTCAGTCCCAGCCCACCTGCCTGAGCCCCTGAGGAGCATTTCTGGGGTGTCTTCCCTCCCCACCCCTGCTCTGGTAAGGCCGAGACCACGTGGGAATCCTCTGACCCGTGTCTCCATTTTAGGGGTGAGGAACCTGAGACGCGGGGAGTCTGGGGTGTGCTGCAGACCGCTGCCTCAGCTCACGAGAGCCATGCCGCCATCGGGAAGCTCACGTGGCTGGCTGGAAATGGGCCCCAGTAGGAGTATCTACACCACAGAGATGGGCGTAATGTTACAGGTGCCCCCCGCAGAGAGCTCCGTGTCACACACTGCCCAGCACAGCGCCGCCCAGGCAGACGGCGGCCTCAGTGAGTGCCCGCACCACACACCCACTGAGCCCCGGCGCCTCCCAGGGGCTCTCCGCCGCAGTCTCCCGTAGCCTTCCCAGCAGGCCTGCAAGGTCCATGGTCACGGGGGAGCAGGGACGCTGCTGGAGCATGACCTGCGCCCCGGCTGGCGAGTGCCTCTCCTGAGGGCTGCCGTGTCCGCGTGACCCTGTGTGGGAAGTGTCGGCACCCCAGACCACCCTGTGCAAACAGGCTCGAAGCAGCCACGGGACTTACCTAAGACCAGAGACCACGGGTCCTGGAGCAGCGGTGGAGTGGGTGGCTGCCGGGGCCCTCGGGTGGGAGAAGTGGTGGGGGGTGAGGACATAGGGACTCAGGAGCTCAGGATGGCCCAGGGTGGTGCAAGGAAACCTCTATCCCCATCCTGGCGTTGTCACCACCTTCTCATGTGATCTGAGTCCCCCACCTGCTCCGAGCCTCAGTTTCCCCATCCTGTGTCTCCTCTCGGGATCTGCTCCCCCCATGCTGTGGAAACCTCTCCTGCCCCTACTCCCAGACTGTTGGACCAGCCTGGGAGTGTTCCAATGGCCCAGACCCCAGATGCCCCTCAGGCCTGGGGCCTGCCGGAGGGAAGGCAGGGCCCTGGGCAGGAGACAGCGGTGTGGAATGAAGCTTGGGGGTGGGGAGCCGGCCAGGGGAGCCACACCTGCTGGGAGGAGGGGAGGAGCCCAGCTGTGCGTCCTGCTGAAGCCTTCTGGGACCACCTGCCCCCCCCCCCCCGGGTGGACCCACAGCCACCTCTGCAGGCTCCGTCTCGGCATTTCCTTTCTGTGAGTTCCTCCTGGGCAGGCAGGAGCTGAAGCAGCGGGGGTCACATCCCGGGTGGCACCCAGCAGGTGCCTTGCACCCACCCGGTGCTCCGCGAATGTGTGTTGCTTCAAATTGGATGGGAGTCGTTAGGTGTGGGGTTAGGGGGCAGGAGGAGCTCATGCAGGCCCATCAGGCTCAGCCTGGAAGGAGCCAGGGCCGGGGTGCCTGCCAGACACTGAGCCTGGGTGCTTCTGAGTGGGGCAGGCTGGGTGCTGGGCAGGAGCACCGGGTCCTCCAGGGCAGACAGGGCTTCCCCCTAAACCCGCGCGTGCTGAGTGTTCAGTCTGCGCCTGCCCCCAGGCGGGCGGGTGACGGAGGCGAGGCGAGAGGAGCCACGTGGGCAAGTCCTCCTCCTGGCTGCCTAGGTTTGGTTCAAACGTTGGTTTCAGCCTGGCTGAGCCAGCCCAGGGCCCAGGCACCTCCCCAAGCATCATCTCCCATCAAACGGCATGAGTAATTTAGTCTCTAATTAAAAGTGAGGTCAAGCCATGAAAAATGGCTGGATGTCCGGTGGCACCAAGATGCATTAAATTGCCAGCAAATCGAGAGGCAGGTGGGCAGGATGCTTCAGTATGCCTTGGCTCACTGTGGAGGCAGGAGGGTCCACCCTGGGGAGAGGGTCTCTGAATGAGGGCGAGGCTGCTGGGCAGACCCAGAGACACCCCTCTTCCTGCCACCATTGCCACCTGAGGGACTCCCTCCCTCCAGCCGCCACCACCCCGCGTTCCCCAAACACACTAGCTCCATCCTGCTGTGGGTGTGTGTGTGTTCTTTCTGGAACATTCTTCCCCCAGATATCTTCTTGGCTTGCTTCCTCACTTCATTCAGGTCTGTACTCAGATGTCCCCTTGCCTTTGTCCCAGTCCTTTTGTCCCACTCCCCGCCTGGGTCTCCGGGCAATACTTCTCACTGCTGGGCATTCTATATATTGAGTTGTCTGTCTCTCCAACTAGAGTATCAGGGCAGGGCCTTCGCCTGGGTCCTACCTGTCCCCAGCACCAAGGACAGCACCCGGCACACAGTGGGCGCAGGGGAGGCTGAGCACCAGAGGGGTGTCTCCCCAGCCCAGAGCCCCCTGGGGACAGGAACTGGCAGGTGCTGAGCTGCTGGGTTCTCTCCCTCTATTCTCCTCGTAGGTGGAGACCCAGAAGGCAGGCCCTGTGGTCCCTCACCCTGAAAGTGTCGTCTGACGCGGGGCGCTGTCCCCTCTGCTCTGGGATAGCTGGAGGGACGCTGCAGGGAGAGGCGTCCTTTGCTGCCTGGATGCAGACTGGCCACAGGAGAGCCCCACCCCTGCCCCATAGACACCCACCTTCCTGATGGGTCAGGGCTGAGGGGACAGCCAACAGCTTAGCGGCCCTGCCCAGGAGACAGCCAACTAGGGGCCAGGGCCAAGGGGCAGGTGCTGCGGGGGTGAGGCTGGATCCCCAATGCCCCTTCCTGCCTTGAGAGGACAGTCCTCCAGTAGTAGCAGATCCGCACCAGGTGCTGCTTGGACCAGGGTCGCACAAGGAAGTAGGTCCAGAGCTGGACGGAGGAGAGGCTCCGTGCCCATGTTGCCACCAGATCCTGCCCAGGGGGGCTCCCCAGCAGCACTGCGAGTCCTCACAAAGGAGAGCCTCGAGTTATGAAGCAGTCCCTGGGCCCTGTGTGGTGGCACCAGGATCATTCCCACTTTCCAGAGGGAAAAACTGAGGCTCAGGGAGGTAGATGACCTTGCCCAAGGCCCCCAGTTGGTCAGTGGCTAGGAGCTGCCCACTGTGCCCTTCACCGTAGCATGGGGTCTGAGACCACCCAGCTCCCGCTGGCCCCCACCCACCCCTGCTGAGGTTCTGAGAAGTGAGGTCAGAGTCCAGGGCCAGGGATGCAGTTGGGACAGATGCTTGCTTGGGGGCCAGAGGCCAGTGATTTTATCCCTTGCAGGGGGCTAAGTGAAAGTCCCACCTGGGGCGCCGACTGGCACCCAGGGCCCCTGCCCCAGCTCCTGCTGCCCGTGCTGCCCCAGCTGCCTTCCGGCCAGCCGGTCCTGGCCCCCTGGGAGGATCCTGGTTTGCATTTTCCTAGTGGAATCACTGAGGGGTGGTGCCGGGGAGGGAGGGGCCCCGTTGGCCCTTGGGTAGCAGATTAAAGATGGATATTTTGTTTGTTACAATCAAGACCTCTGATTTCAGTTTTATAAATTTTTAAAATATTAATTATATTTTGGAAAGTGTTCCGAGGTGAATGTATTAACCACGGCTGCCTGCTTGGATGGCGGCTCTGCGACTTGGCCCGGATTAGAGCAGAGGAGGAGGTGGGGCATTTAATCCACCTTGTTAAGTTATTAAATTTTCTTTATTTACACACGCACCCACTTTCATTAGCATTGTAACAGGTGCTCATTAACAATTTATCATTTGGGAGGCAAGCGAGACAACAGGGAGAGAGACATTGCTACAAAGTTTACTCTTAATTACAAGGAAGAGGCTTTGAGGACAAAACAAGGCTGCACCCCTCCCCATCTCCCTGCCTTCCCAAGCACCCCCCCCCCCGGGTTCCAGGCCCCAGAGGCTTCCAGAAGCCCACTGTCTGCTGGCTCTGGTCAACCCCAGGCTCTCAGAGGAGCGCCGGCAGTGCGGGAGCGTGGTCTGTGCCCTGGGGCGGGACTGGACCCCTGGGCTGTGGCCTCCTGAGCCCTGAGGGGTGGAAGGTGCACGGGCACAGAGCCCGTGGGCCAGGGCCCCTGCCCAGACTGGGTGACCGGGGCAATGACTTCACCTCTAGAAGCCTCCTTGGCCTCCTCTCTAGAGTACATGGTCGTGTGGTTGTTTGCAGGATTACCTGGGATGGTGTTTAAAGGCCTGCCTGGTAGGGGCGGGGTGGGAGGGGCCCGGAGAGAGCCCCCAGGGGAGCCATGGGCTGGAGGAGGGGCTCGGCGGTCCAGCAGAGCTGGGAAGTGGTGGCCTGTCAGCGGGACTAGAAGGTCTTGTGTTTCCACGCCCCTGAGGGGGTCCAGGGACACTGTGCTCATGAGCAAGGAAGGGGTGACCAGACCTTGGCATGGTGTGGGGCCCCGAGGGGTTTATGGCCTGTGGTGCCCCTCACGGGTGGTCCTGCTTTCCAGAATTCCTCCTCGGGACCTCTCTGGCGGGCATGCCATCAGCAGGCTGCTTTGGGGGCCCTCCGCGTCTGGTTGTCACAATCTCTTAGTGCCCTGAAAGCAGGAACCTATGTCCTCCTCCCATATGCCCGAGTTCCTGCTGCCCTGGGCCCTACCGGGTGTTAGGGTACTGGGTGAGGGGTGTCTGAAGGTCCCTCATCAGGGGGGAAACAGAGGGGTGGGGAGAGGAGACTGCGTAGACAGCATGTTGTCAGCCCTGTAGGGCGCCAGGACTGGGCATGGGTGTGGAGGGTGGGGGCTCCAGGGTTCTGCCAGGCAGTGGGTGCTGGACACAGGAGGAGGTGGGTGTGAGCAGGGGGCCCGCCTCCTCCTGGGAGGCCAGTCCCAGCTCGACTCCAGCAGGAGCCACTTGCCCTGGGGTCCAGGCCTTGGCACATCATACCTGCCTTTTCCTGTTCCCTGTGGGGCCCCAGGGGCTGGCATGAGGGAGCCGATGACCGTGTGGCCCAGCCTGACCCTGTTCCACCTCCTTCCCCCAGAGAGGCAGGTGGAGATGAGCCATTGGGCCTCCTCCCGCACCTGCAGCCGGGTGAGCTGGCCAGGTGAGCGGGGCCTCCGGCCGTGTGCCGTGGGCAACACGCACCTCCCTGCTCTCCCACAGAGTGGCCCTCGTCCTAGGGCGGGCGTGGGGCCTCTCCAGCCGCCTAGATAATCGTCTGCCTCACACTGCTCCTTTAAAACATATTTCCAGGGTGTTTTTCACGGATAGGGCTTTTAATATTCATCTCAGCACTGACAATTTTTCCTGCCTTGTTACGGAGAACCGGTGTCGGTTTTTCATTGTATCTTTGGACAGTCGGTTTATTCGGAGCCACTTAAAGGCTCAAAAGTGATTCTCTTTTATAATTTGAGAAGTTTCATGGGCTGCACATCAAAGTGATGGCTGGGACTGTTCTCCATGCTCACCCTGCTCTTTCCCTCCGCCTGCCCTGATGGACCCCACCTGCCAGCACTATTAGCGACTCAGACCACTCCAGCCTCGCTGAGCCCCAGGCCTTTGGGGGCAGGCGCGCCACGCTGTCGGGTTTGTCCCCGTGTGGGGGGCACGCATTTCCATCTGAGATTTTCAGAGGACGCTGAGGACCGGGGGTGGGGGGCTCTCGGCTTAGGGGCTCAGGCCTACCCTGGGCCCCGTACCATCTCCAGCCCCCAAGGCCCATTGAGGGCCTCAGTTTTCCCATCTGTAAAACGGGTGTCTTGGCTCAGAGCAGGGCCATACGCTCATGTACCCACTGGGGTCAGGCAAGCCTCACAGATGGGTGGTGCCTGTTGGGTGTGTCAGCCAAAAAGAGCGCCGTCCACTTGACTGATGGAGCACCTACTGCGTGCCAGGTACCGTTCAAGGGGCTGGCGTGCCGCAGGTCTGGGGGACAGGAGGGGGGTGTGGGGGATGGAGAGCCATTCTGAAGGGTGCAGCTGACCTTGGAGGCCCTTTGTGTCCTTCTGGGAGGACACCTACAATCACTCAGCAAGTCAGGGCTGGGCTCGCCACAGGGACATCCTGGGTTCCCTTCTGGTCCCCAGGGGCTGGCACTCTGGTCATCTCCTCTCAGACTGGACTGGGCTTGGGGAGAGGGGGCCGGTTTTCGTCAGGCAGAGGCCAGGGCTCAGGTTTGCCAGAGGTTTGGGCTTTTTAAGAGAAGCCAGAAGTCTAGATCAGCTGATAAAATCTCTTGATTTTCCAATGTTGGCAACTATTTCTAAAAAGGTTAAAAAACAATACCACCTGGACCAAATACCTGTTGGCCAGATTCGTCCTATAGGCTCAGCTTGCACCCTCTGGTCTCGATAAGAAACTGCGGGCTCCTCCTCTCCACCACGGCCATGTCCGTCTTTCGGACACCGTTACCACGGATCTGTTTGGCGGGAGTGTGCCTGCCACAGCTGTGTGTCCGGTCAGCCGCCCTCGCTGTGCCCCCCCTCCCCCGCCGCACTCGCCAGGCCCGTGGCCCCTCTCATGAGCACGCGGTCTGTCTGCACCCCTACCTCTCCCTGCACTGCCACCAACATGGGTGTGATTTTATAATGTTTGCACTTTCAACTACAACAAGATAAATGGGCACAATTATCTGGTTCCCAGACTGGGAACATGTGGTCTGGCATATGTGGGGCCAACCTAAGCAGAAATCCAAATGCGCCTCCCCAGACAGCGCCCCGTGCCCGCCCGCCCAATTTCACTCCAGAATGGTGCCACCCATCCCCACACAGACAGCTGGTGGATCATCAGATGGCACTACAATATTTTTACTTATAATAGAGAAAGTAATAAAAATACACATTTAAGTAGCATATTGCTGTTCTAAAGGGGCCGAGAAACCTGGAGAGAAGGGAGTTTTGCTACTGATCCAGAGCCGGCGTCGCGCCTGTCACGGGGCTGTGGCCGGGGGTTCAGCCTCCTGGCGTGCGGGCACGTGGGGCTGATGCCGCTGCCGCGCAGAGTGGCAGCTAGCCGGCAGATTTGGCTTGCAGGTGTAGGTGACTTTCTAGTCCTCAGTAAGTCTGACCTCGTTTCCCCACGTCTTTAGGGGTGACCCATGGAACGTAAGCCTTGGGAGGCCAGAGACCTCTTAGAGACCCCGGTGAGAGCTGGGCCCCTCAGGCCTGCATTTGTGGACAACCTCAGGGCACCCTCAGTGCCCCCGACTAAGAACACCTGGGTCAGACCCAAGCACCAAGAAACTCTAAGACTCAACCCCACGAGCCATGCTGCTGCCGGCTTGTCCCCTTCCTGCGCATGAGCAGACCGAGGCTTCCACGGGAGGGGCCTGCCTGAGGCCCTTCGAAGAGCTGGGGCATGGCCAGGCCTCTTGCCTTCCCGAGTCTCAGAACCCCAGACCCCACGGCTGGCCGTCCACACTGTGTGCTGTGGAGGGGCTTCAAGGAGGCACCTTCGCTGCCGTCTCTTCTGGGGCAACTTTGGGGATTGTCTGAGGATTTGGGTAAACCTCCCGGGTTGACCGAATTCTGACTCTGCTCTCCCCGGTGGAAGGCAGGAGAAACTGTGATGCCAGGTGCCCGGTCCTAGCCCTGCCCCACCCCGCCTGCCCAGTCCCTTTGGTGCCTGCCCCTGGGACGTTATGGGACATTATGCCCCCTGTCCTGCTGGTCTGGGGCACAGGAGTGAGAAGAGCACTCTTGATGACACCACGTGGTTCGAGGTGCTCTAGGCAGATAGGTGCTACGTGGAAGATAAAATTGGGCGAGTGGCAGCCCTGCTTCAGCCAGGGCATCAGAAAGGACCTGCGGGAGGCGGTGACATGTTTGTGGGCGGTGCCTTGCGGAGGTCTGGGGAGGGGCCTTCTGGGCAGAGGGATAGCAAGTGCAAAGGCCCTGGGTTGGAACTGCTGGGCCGCATGTGCAGCTGGAGTGCAGGGAGGAGGTGACGGTGGGGGTGTGGTAGAGGGGTGTGGCACACTGGGTGGGATTGGGGCTCTCCTTCTAGGGGCCGTGGAAAGCTGCCGGCCCATGGCCCAAGGGCCCCATGGGAGTGGGGGCCACGATTTGGCCCTCCCAGCACTCATAAGGTGTGTCGGCTCCTCTTGAGGCCCTTGTGGATGGTCACTGTGGCCTTGTGTGGGAGAGCCCGAGTGTGCTGCATTTCCTGGGGGTTGGCCCTGGACCAGGGCACCCTGTTGTTCTCCTCCACCTGGACACCATCCTGAGAAAGCCCCATGTCATGTGAGTCCTGCCAGGGAGCTCCTCTGTTCTAACCCCACTGTCCCTCCCTGGAGTCCTGCATCTGCAGGTCCCTGAGCTGGATGGGCATGGTGGGTGGGCAGGTGGGGCTGCCCTCGGTATTGCCCCCTGGCTCTGCCGCCTCAGGCATGAGTGCCCACGTCACCCCCATCACCTCCCCCCATCATGACGACAACCACTAACACCACCACTTCCATCACTCTGTGATGCCCCCCCCACCTGCACTGTGACAGGCCACACCTGACCCACAGCCCCACCACAGGTCACAGCTGGGCCTGGGCTTGGGCTTCCGGTGACCTGAGGGCTCTCCAGAAAATGGCTGCACCCCTCTGCACTGTTCGAAGGAGTGAGCTTCCGGCTGGGAAGGGCGGGGGGGCATCCCCACGACCCGGGAGCCCCGGTGCTCACCTGTGTGAACATTTACTCCTTTGACAAATGCTCTTGCCATGGGGTCCTCAATCCATCCCCCCAGCTTCTGCTCCAGTTCAGCCCCAACAGAGCTCAGCTCCCCCAGCCTGCTCCCTTTATGTCCCCCTCTGCCCACCTTCCCTCCCTGCCACCCACCCCTTGTCTCTCAGGACCCTCCCTGCTTTCTTGCTCCCACCATCTGTTCTCCACGCACGGCACCCAGAGGGGCCTTCTGGAAAGCCGGATCTGGCCACCAGACCCCTCTTACCGCCCTCTGGAGCTCCTGTCATCCTTCTCCATGCTGCTCAGCCCCAGCACTGGGTCCTGCCCACTGTTTGGTTCCTGTGCTTCCTGAGGCAGCATGCGGGACGGGCACCTTGGCCCACCAGCTTGGTCTTGGCTCCTCCTGCACGCTCCCGCCTCTCCCTTCCACCTGGTCAACTTACCCAGTGCAAAGGAGTCAGAGACCACTCTTCTCTCCTGCACAAGTGTCCCTCATGGCCCTTCCCACCTGTGATATGGGGCCTTGCAGGTGCCCCTGAGGGGCAGGGATCGGGCCTCACTCCTCCTTTGTGGAAGAAATGAATAAGGCAATCCTGTGAACCAGCCTCAGTCAGGGGGGCTTTCCTGCCCTGGAGGGGCCAGTGCAGCTGAGGTGGGCAGGAGGAAGTGGGTACGGGAATTGGGAGGGCACGGGACAGCGCAGGGGGAGGTAAGAGCCGAGGGGCTTCCTGCCCATCCCTGCTGACGGCCTTCCTTCCAGGAAGCCGCATGCACCCCTGCTGACGGCCTTCCTCCCAGCATCCCCCTGATTCGCAGCAGAGAGCTGATGTTCAGGGGAGCGGTGGGCTAGGCTTCCATGGCCAAGACCAAGGGGTGATGAGGAGCTCACTCTCCTCCTCTGCACACCTTGGCTGTCTCCTGGGCACTCTTCTCCACAGCGAAGAGAGGGTGGGTGCTGGGGATGGGGCAGCAGAAGCAGTTGCGGTCTGGGGGTGACAGGGAGACCGGCAGCAGCGGTGGGGGCCTATCTCAGGCGCTTGCCCTCTTGGGTGTGGGGTGGGTAGCAGGCAGCAGAGGACTCAAGGGGAGGGAGACAGAGGGTTCCCGCACAGTAAGTGCTATGCTGAAGGCCAGGTGCCGGACCACCGGGCGGTGGCTGGGGTCAGGGAGGGACCCAGAAGCCAGGACTCTGGTGGCAGGTCTCAGAGAAGACAGCCCGGCCACCGCAGGGCCCTCAGAAACAACCTGGTTTATGGAGGGGCACCTGGGGCTGGGACTGTCAGTGCCCGGGCCTCTCCCCGTCCCTCCTGCCTCCAGAGGGCCTCCTGCGGGTGCCGTCCATTCCTGGTGGCTCTGAGCCCCAGGACCCAGGCCCGGGCCCGGTCAGCCGGGGTCCCCTCCTGGCCACCCGCTGGGGACACAGGGGAGGTGGCAGAGCCGCCTGACTGTGTGGATGGGAGGTGATTCTCAAGGTGAAATTTCTAGTTCAGTTGAGTCACTTTTGTTCAAGGCAGCGCACAAAATGTCATCCCCGCCCTGTTCCGTGTGCGATACACTGCTCTCCCGTCGCATTTAAATTTACTCCACTTTCCCTCCCTGACACCTGTTTAAATCAATATCTTCCTCTCCGGGTCGCGGGGAGAATGTGCCCGGCTCTCCACACAGCGCTTCTCAAATCCACTAAAATCAACACAATAATTGAAATATTTTCAAGCTGATTACACCGCAGCCCGAGGCTAGCCTGGTTGCTAAGGGTGAGCTCCGCGGTTGCTAGGGGGAGTAAATCATCTTGCATTATTTGATTTTTGTTATAGATATGAAACCGCTACTCCCGCGATTAAATGTCTCTCAGCCTAACACCTATGGGACCTGGGGAGAGAGAGGAGAAAGGCGCCAACCTTGACCCTGTCAAATAAATATCTCTAACTTTTCCTGTCCTCGGGCTTCCCGGCCAAACCTGTCTGTGGGTTTTTTTTTCCTTCCCTTAACCTGACTTTAGACAACAAAGCTTTGGGGACAGTGACATGAAGAGAGGGAGAAGGTGCGCTCTGTTTGCTGGCCGCGCGGCCTCACCCTCAACCCTCCTGCCCAAGTGTAGGCAGGCAGGCCGGCCCAGTGGCCCCGAGGGAGGGGCAAGCACCCCCCACCCCCACCCCCCCCGCTGGGCAGGGGTGTGAGGACCCGTCTCCCCCGAGACCCCAGCCCAGTGAGCCGCCAAGCCCCAGGGCCTCCGGCTGGATGGGTGCGTAGCTCCTACTGTGGAAGCCGGCGGGGGGCGTCTCACCCACTCCCGACAGCCTCCGGCCCACCCTCCACACCCCTCCGACCCCCGCCCGGCTGTCAGTTAGGGGCCCTGGGCCGCAGGGCTACACCCCGTCCCCAGCCTGCCCTGGCCAGCACCCTCGGAGAGGCTGGGGTCCGGGGCTGGCCGAGGCCGCGCCTGCTGAGCTGTAAGTACCTCTGCACCGAGCCGGCTGTCTGGCGGCAGGTGGGCGGTGAGGCTGCCCTGCAGGGACCCAGCCAGCTGTTCCCATGAATGAATCTGAGTAAATTAACAGATAGCACACAAACCTGTCAACTGAATCATTCTTGATGACTCTAAGTACTGGGCTGGCTGGCCGGGGCCTCACCCCTGCCCCCAGCGTCCCGGGACTGAGCCTCCCCTTTGGGCCCAGATTTGGCTCCCAAAGCACTGCCCTCGCTGGGCTTATCCCTGTGCTAGAAACTTCCCTGGCTTCCAGCTCCATGGGCTAGAAGGGGTCGGGAGCCAGCTCGAAGGGGTGTCCGCCAGTCACACAGGGACATTGTGCAGGTGGCGGGACTTGGCTGTGAGGCCCCCCAGACCGGTCTCCGCCCCCACTGCTGCCCTCCCTAGCACCCCAGACACCCCAGGGCCGCCTTAGCCCTGCTCCCTGCCCCGAGCACCCAGCTCTTTGGGGCTCAGTCCCGGCCCCTTTTCTGGAAGTCTTTTCTGTCTCCATGAGCTCATTGCCTGCCTCATGATGCTTTTGTGCGTCCGTCGTGCAGCACTCTACAGTTTGTCCCGGGAGGTGGCCAGTGTGGTCAGGTCACCCCGCTGGACATGGACACCTCCTGGACAGGGTGCCCAGGAGGGAGCAGGGCACAGACCCGCAGTGCTCACCGCTGGCCACTGCAAGCCCTGTCTGGTCCCCAGATGCCCTTTCTCCAGCCCCCGGAGCCCATGCTGGATCTCTTTGCCCCCATGGGAGGTCAGGTGGTGGGAAAGGCCGGAGCAGGTGCTGTGGCGAGGGGGTGGCCCGAGCAGGGTCTGTGCGGGCTGGGCAGTGGGTGATCTTACAACCGTGCCCTGTGGAAACCCAGCCCAGCCAGGCCAGCGTGGGACTGAGGGTGGACCCCCTTCTGGAGGGCCCGTTACTTGCCAACATGTCACTTTCTCAACTGTCCTTGGAGAACCAGGTGTCAGGCTGCCCTCAACAGACAAGGACGCCGAGGTTCAGAGGTTCAGCCCCCCCACCTGAGGGGCCCTAAGGGGCCCTCAGCCAGGAACGGGAGCCGAGGTCAGGGAGGCGGGTGCTGTGGGCGGGCTTGTCAGCATCACAGCTATAGAATCGAAGGATGTGCCCCGGAGTCCAGACCCCGACCCTCAGCCTCGGGTGGGGCCAGCATGTTTTATTTATTTTTAATTTAATTTAATTTTTAGAGAGAGAGAGAGAGAGCACTCGCGAGCAGGGGGAGGGGCAGAGGGAGAGAGTGAATCTTAAGCAGGCTCACGCCCAGTGCGGAGCCCGACGTGGGGTTCGATCTCACGACCCTGAGATCATGACCTGAGCTGAAATCGAGTCGGATGCTTCACTGACCGAGCCACCCAGGCGCCCCAGCGTGTTTTAGAATGACTGAAGCGTGTTCTAGAATGTCAGAGGCCTGGGGGCAAGACAGTGCTGGTGGGAAGATATGGAGGCCTAGCGGAGGCCCAGGTCTGGCAGCCACAGCCCCTCACCCACCCACCTCAGGCCACACTCGGGGGTGCCCGCCCCTGCCTCGCTCAGAGCCAGTGGGGCCCGAGTGGCCACATCCTGCCCGTTCTGCAGACAGGCGGCCGAGGCAGAAGGTGTGGAGCTGGAATTTGAATCTGGGCCATGTGGCCCCCGCATCTGTCTCTTCCGTCTATTCCTCTGGCCTCACGTCCTCCCCGTAAGAGGCACGTGAAGCGGCCAGCGTGTGTGAGCAGGAAGGAGGGAGGGCTGGGGGCACTTTGTGCTGGCACACAGTAGGGGCTCCGTAAACAGTGCTGGTCACTCTGGGGTTCCCGTAAGTCCCCAGGCAGGTGTGGACCGGGGCGCCCCCCCGAGGGCCTCTGCCCAAGGCCCTCACACCCCTCCTCGTGCTGTGCGGAGTCCTCTGCCTGGGGTGCCCTTCCCCCAACCCACCCCTGAACTCCTACACATCCCTCAAGGCCTGTTTTGCTGCCGCCACGCTTGGAAAGCCTTTCCTGCTGTCCTGGGCTCCCACAGCCCCCAGGACATGCTCCTGTGATGGCAGGCCCGATGGTCAGGGGTCTGTCCTGCCCATAGGTCTGGTGCTCCTGAGGGCAGGGCTGCATCTCATTCACTGTGTGTCCCCAGCATGGCCCAGCCCAGAGCCAGGCACAGAGTTGGCTCTAGTGAATCATTGCCAGGAGCACCCAGAAGTGGGGAGCGGCCCTCTCTGGTTCGTTTGGTTCAGGCTTGGACCCATGAGGACCTCTCTGTCACCCGGTCTGGGTGGGGGTGGGCTGACCCATGGCCTGGATGGCCCTTGGGTGGCCTCGGGGCGGGTTTCTCTCGCTGCAGCTGAGGCTCGGGTGGCCAGGCCGTGTTGAGGGCATCAGCTGGAGGCTACCTTAGCCCTAGGAGTCCCCAGGCCAGATGGAGCATCAATGGGGAGCTCTGATCTCAGCAGAGACTAGCCACAAATGTCCAGGGGGGAGCTTTTCATGACCTGGCAATGGGTGCAGATCAGAAGGAGCCGCGAGAGTGTTGGGACAGGCCTGGAGGGAGTGTCTCAGCGGGGGTGAGAGAGGCCCCAGGGCTGAGATCTCAGGGGGCCTTGTCTCCTGGAGGCCAGCACGGGGCTCTGGGACTGAGACACAGTGTGTGGCCCGCAGTGGGCATGCTGGGGCAGGTGGGGGCTCTGGGAAGGGTGTCGGTCCATAAGGGGCTCGGGGCTCATCTGGGGGCAGCTGGGGAGACCCAGAGGTCTTGACCTCTTTCCCCGACCCTTAGGGCAGTTTAGAGCCCAGAGGATTCGCCTCGCCCAGAGGCCCAGAGCCCTCCGGCGACCCCAGCTCTGGCCTCGGGCAATAGGCTCCCAGCACCGAGCACAGAAAGTCCCATGTCCCATCCCCCCAGGGAGCCTGGGGAAGGCCCCAGAGCCCCTCCTGTTTGCTGGGAGGCCACCTCCTGCCCCGCAAGGCTGCCGGGACCCTCCTCGGCCATTGAGCGACGCCATCTGCCAGCAGAGCAGCGAGTCTCTGGGCAGAAGCCGCGGCGACAAGCTCGAGATGTGTGGTTATCGGCAGAAGCAGCATCTGCCCGCCCGGCCGCCAACAATGGTAGGCCATTTAGTCTGTCCCCTCCTCCCTTTAGCTGCAGACAACAGCTCCCAGTATTATATTTTCCCACTCAATTAGCACCATCATCCTGCTGAAAGAGAGGCCAATTTACCTATAATGACATCATTGTTAGGGAAGTGGTGGTGGGGCTGTCACCAGGCTGTGGAGACAGGTCCGTCTCTCTCCACTAACCCTGACAGGGACGGGTCGGGGAGCCGGGCGGGAAGGCAAGGGGCGCCCAGGCGGCCTATCGGCGGCCACCCCGTCACCTCCGACCACAGACATTGTTTCCGACAGTTCTCAGGAGCAGTGTGGCGGAAAATTGAGTCCAGATTCATTAGGTTTTTCAGTGTGCCGCTCAAGTCAGTTAAATTGATACATTTCCTAACGAAATTGAAGTGCTTTGTGCTGCCAGCAGAAAGCCGGGTGACCGGCCTCGGCCCGCTGAGCAGCAGAACGAGCTGACGGATCCATTAGGCCGCTCCCAGTGCCGGCCCCCTCTCCCTCCATTCCTGGCCCACGCTGTAAATCTCCGCCAATTTCGGGCCTAATCATCATTATAAACCCTTCCTCTGCCCGCTCCCTCGCCTGCCCATCCGCACCTCGCTCGCAAAACAGCCCACGGCGTGCTAATCGGCTGGCCTTGCAGGGTCAGCATCCCCACCGGCCAGCGGGGCCTGAGGGCCGGGGACCCCAAGGTGGAGGGGCACCGAGGAGGGGGCTCCGGGCTCCAGGAGTGGAACGTGCGCCCATTCGGCAGATGGGGCTGCGATGCAGATGCAGAGCGTTAGAGCTGAGAGGGACCCTGGAGACCCCGGTTTCCCACCTGACTCTTGTTACCTTTTACGTTGAGGTCCCTGCAGAAAGTCCCCAAATGTAGAGACGTTTACATGTGTGCTCACCCACAGAGCCTCCAGACCAGGGCCAGGAGGTCCCAGTGCCCCAGCAGGCCCCCCGCTCCTCTGATCCCAGCACCTCGGGGCAGTCCTGCTCCTGAACATCCCGTGCATCGTACAGAGTTTTGTGTCCAGATGTTTCTGCTGCATCCGCACTGCTGTGTCCATCATAACCAGGCCCTTTGCACGGCTGTATACTATTCCACTGGTGCTGACCTGCCCCGCCATTGTTTCTGGCTCGGGCTCTCATGGGTGAGAGAGCGGTTCTGGCGTGCGTCCTTGGGTGCCGTAAGTGCTCATCTCTGGAACCTTCTCCTGCGCCCTGCCCTCCCACCCATTGTTCGCAGAGCTGCCAGGTGAGTTTTGGAAATGCAGGCGCAGGGTCCCCTCCCTCCTGCTCGTGGCAGGAAGGCCCCTGTGCCCAGGTTCCCCATGGTCAGAGAAGGGTGACGCAGAATGGCCCCGGGAAGCTGCTACGGGCTCCGCATTGTGCAGTCAGAATTGGTTTTCGTCACATGATGGTAGATTAGGACACAAGGCCGTGCACGTGGACGCCAGTGTGTGTAAGATGTCCCCACGCGGCATGTCACCCCGAGGGTCCAGGGGACAGGAGCATCTCAGCAGCAATGGGCAACCTCGTGCCCACCACTCTCAACGGGAAGGGACATGGTGTGGCTGGGGCTGGGGCTGGGGCAGGGAAAGCGGGTCGGGAGCCAGCTCGAAGGGGTGTCCGCCGGTCACACAGGGACAGTCCGACACCCAGTGCATAACGGTGTTATGACCCATGCAAAGAAATAGCCACCGTGGGTCCAGAGCGATGCAGATAAATAAGCACGTGGGGAGGAGGGAAAGATAGGGTTTCAGAACCACCGTTTGTCAGCCATCACAGTACTCATAGGTTCCGGCAGGAATCAACGATGGACATTAGAGCCAGCGGGTGATGTTGGGTGAGAAGCATGGTTTTACATAGTCGGGGACCGGGGAGCACTCGGGGGGTGCACGGGGAGAGTGGCTTCCCGGGGGGACAGCCGCAGGCACCACGAGAGCCTCGCCCACGCTGGGACAGACCCCGCATACCCCGAGGCACCGCTCCGAGGATGGAGCGTCACCCTGGGATGTTCCTTCCAAAAACACACACCCACGGTGTGGTCGTGAGGACACGTCTGCCAAGCCACGTGGAGGGACGTTCCTGCAAACTGACAGGTCTGCCACCTTCACAAGTGGCCAAGCTGTGGCGGGCAAGGGGGGACACAGGCGGTGATGCGTCCTGGCAGCCAGATGCAGCCCGTGACCCCATGTAACCGGGCCCTTGGCTGTGAAGGACGCCCTTGAGACAAGGAACCTTCTGGTCAAAGGCTATCTGGGGTTTCTTGTGGGACTCTTGCAATTTCCCTCCGTTTGAAATTCTTCCAAAGTAAAAAGTTAAAAATAAAAAGCTGCAGCAAACATTATGCTCAGTGAAAGATTCAGGTGCAAAAGGCCACGTGTTACATGATTCTGTTTGTACGGAATGCCCAGAGCAGGCAAATGCACAGAGGCAGGAAGCAGACTGTGAGGGCGGGGGCGGGGCGGGGGCGGGGAGAGGGGGAACGGCAGCCGGCAGGCACCGGCTCTCCTTTCGGGGAGATGAAAATGTTTTGGAACTGGATGGTGGGGTTGGATGGCACAGCACTCTGACTGTACTAAGTGCCACCGAACTGTTCACTTTAAAGTGGTGGATCTCTATGTTACATGAATTAAGATCAGAAGCTACAGGACGGTAAGGATGCAGGCCTGATCCTGCCACTCCCAGTTGAAAGTCTTCGGGACGCCCAGGGCTGGACAGTCCCACTGACTCCTCCTCCTCCCACATCTTACATCTACCTGCTCTTGAGGACACGAAGCTGTTCGTGCCCCTGGGCCTTTGCACATGCTGTGCTCGGCATCCCCAGCACTTCCAACCCCGTCAGATCTCAGCTTCAGTTCTTTTCCTTCGCCGAGGCCTCTCCGACTCCCCAGTTTGCTTTGGCGTGGACCCCTTGTTCAGTCTTTGGACTATGTCATGCTCACGTGGGAACCCAGACAGCAGAGGTGCTCCACAGATGTTAGTGAAGTGAGAGATGGTGACACCTGGGAGCAGAGGAAACGGTGGGCGGAAGAGCAAGACTCGCACCTAAGCCTGGTTCTGCCCCTGCCCCTGGGAGAAATCACCGGCGGAGACGGGAGGAACGCTAGGCCAGCAGGGTGTCCCTGACGCCTGGGGCCTGGGGCTGCGGGGTCCCGGGGCCATGGAGCCTGCAGGCTGATGAGGCCGTCTCCCGGGCACTGAGCCAGACCAAGGGCCAGAGAGTGACCCGAGCAGCCGGCCCAGACAGGTGGTGCGGCCCTGGGTGGGGAATGGGCATCGCTCGGTGCCCAGACCACCCCTCTGTGCCTGCCCTGCTCCTCAGAGCCCCCAGCCTCAGCCTGCTGACACGGTCTGGGATCCCCCAGAAGATGGAGAAGGGCGGGGTGGTGGGGCGCCCCTCCTGACACTCACATGAGTAGAAAGCAGAAAGCCCGCCGAGTGACGTCGGACGGGGGTGTCCAGGGGACAGTGTAGAGCTGCCCGCATGGCGGCCACTGGCCACCTGTGGTCATAAGCTCCAGACGTGGCCAGTGCGCAGGAAGTGTAAACTTAGTACGAGTGAGAGCGTAAGTGATTTTATCAATGTTTTTCTGTCGATGATGTGGTTGGAATTATTGTATTTTTGGTGCATTAAGTTAATTTAAATTAACCTCACTGGTCTTACTTTTTGTCATGGCTGCTACGAAGTTAGCGATCACTTCTGTGGACGTCTGTGTTTCCTTCTGGGGGATGCCGATCTGGGAGGCGTGGACGCAGACTCAGAGATACGAGGCTGGATCCTGGCCTCACTCCCACTTCAGAGCAGCCTCCAACTGGATTAAAGTTGGCTTTTGTTTGTGCGTTTGTCTAAACTGAGGTAACGTCCACGTGACAGAAGAGTCACCGTTCCAACCATTTCAGAGTGTGGTTTCGGGGGCATTTAGTACCCTCACAAAGGTGTACAAGCATCACCTGCATCGGGGTCGGGCTCCAGCGTATCTTCACCCCCAGCCCCGGGCGCCCACCGTCCCCCTCCCACCCCCGCGAGCCGCCGGTTCTGGACGTGGCCCGTGGTCTTCCGTGACAGGCTTTCTCAGTGTGACGTTCTCATGGCTCGTCCGGGCTGCATGGGGCACTGGTGCTGAGTAATATTCCACCGTGTGGACAGCCAGTTCCTCACCTGTCCATCACGGATGTCCGGGCTGCAGCCACCAAATTTTGGCTATTGTTGACAGACTGCTGTGACCATCATGTGGGTTTTTGGATTTTTTTGGGCGGGGGCAGAGGGGCAGAGGGAGAGAGGATCCCAAGCTGACTCCCCACTGAGCTCAGACACGGACGTGGGGCTCCATCTCACGACCCTGAGATCACGACCTGAGCCGAAATCGAGAATGGGTCGCTGAACGGACTGAGCCACCCAGGAGCCCCTCATGGGGGTTTTTGTTTGAATACCTCTCTTCAATTATTGGACTAAAATTTTAAACATAAAAAAAATATAATCATGAAAAAGAAAGCCAGGGTTCGGCCTCCAGCTCCTCACTTACTTGAGACCTCGACTAGTTGCCTGTCCCTCGCCTGTGTGCCCTCCCAGGGGCTGCCTTGGGCTGAGAGACGTCAGGACATATGGGTGGGGGGCCCCTGGGTCATGTCACAAAGGGCTTCTCTGACCGTGGGGGACTTGGGTCTTATCCTGAATGCAGTGGGGGGCCAGGGCTCCATGAAGGGTCGGGGACCTCTCAGGGCAGGCTGGGCCCCGAGACCCCACGCCTGGGGAATCTGGGATGTCCTCAGGACAAGCTGCGGCATGGGGAGTGGGATGGAAGCCCCGGGGGCTCCTTCTGTGGGCCTGGAGCAGCAGAAACCCCAAGAAGCCTCTTGTTGGAGGGTGACGTGTCATCCTCAGCCCAGCCTCAATGGGGCAGGGCTTGGAGAGGGTTGTCCGGGGCTTGGCCTTGGAGCTCAGAGCTGCAGGTGCAGCCTGGAGGCTGCCGGCGGTGGGGTGGGAGCAGGGGGCTGGCTCAGCCGCCCTCTGATCTTATCTCCACACCTGATGTTTGTGGGGGATCCTCAAGCAGGCTGCTAGCCATGTGGTTCTGTACGGTGTGGCAAGGTTGGGCGTAGCCCCGTCCCCCTGCCCGCTCAGAGGGGCATCCCTTCCTCAGGGCTGCCCTCCGCTGAGCAGGGAGCTGCCTCTGGGCAGAGGGTCCCTGGGCTGAGGTGCAGGGCCTGGGGCGAGGCCCCTTCTTGCTCCAGGCCTCTGTGTCTCTGGTTGTGGAAGGACCATGGCTGAGAAGGGTCCTGGAGCAGCCCAGGCTCCCTGCGAGCAGAGAACCAACCAGGCCCTCCTCTGATGAGCAAGAAAGCTGTGGATCTGGCCATGTGTCTCCGAGGCCCCAAGCTAGCTTTGGAGAGAGGGCTTCAGATGCTGCCCAGACTGTCCCCCACCCAGGAGCCTCTTCCCTCTCTGGGGCATTGGACCCCCTAACAGGCCCCCACCTCACCACTAGCGGCCTCCAGGCTGCCCAAAGGAGTTGCACCAGCAGCTCTGAGCTCCTGGGGGGCTCATAGGACAGGAGGGTCCTGGCTGTAGGTCTGTGGGGTCAAGGAGTGACCTGGTCAGCTCTGCTCCGGGGTCCCTGCTGGAGAGATGCTGAAGGTCTGACCTGGGGCATGCAGGGCGTGGGTGTGTTTCGGGGGTGGTTTTCTCCGCAGTGGCACCGGCAGGCCTGACCCAGAGGGGCCGTTGGACCATTTAGCATCCTCTCCCCCGGCTCCCACACTTGGACAGACACTTGTTTACACGCTGCGGAGAGGCTGCGATGGAAATTTATGGTGTCGAGGAAAGGCCCTCTTGCCCAGGGTTCTGGCCCATCGAGGGAAGTGCAGAAGCTCTTAACAAATCGATGAGCAGCATTGACTCAATAAAGCAGAAGCGCCAGGCCCCCCTCCCCGCCCCCGGGGCTGCTCAGGCTTCTCAAGGGGGGGTCTCGCCGGCAGCCTCCAGGGGAAGCTGGGGTTAGGTCTCTGCAGCAGCTCAGGGGTGGGGTCTTCTTGGCCCCCTCTGGAAAGGGACTGGGTGTCTGGGGTGGACATGGGGGCATTGTTGGCAGGCCAGGCTGTGGTTTGCGGCTCACATCTCTCCTGGTAGCTGGGGGGTCTCTGGCGTTGCCCCCTTCCCGTCTCCCACCCCCGATGCCACCCCACGTCCTGCATCCCTCCTTGGGTCCCTCCCCAGATCCCTCTGTGATCCTAGCTGGCTGACTTGCTTCCCCAGGGCCAGACCCCCTCCCACTTCTCTCCACCCCCAGGAGAGGTTCTGTCACATCTGTGGGACTCCTGGGTGGTGGTTGGGGGGGGAGTCCTACCCTGGGCCTGGCACTGTCCCATATTGAATACGGCGGACGCAGCAGTGAACAGGAAGAACAGGGTCCCAACCCCGTGGGGAGGCACGTGCAAGGGGATTCGGTGTGTGGTGGAGATGTTCAGGGAGGTGGGGGCACACGATGGGAGCATTCTTGGGAGGTGGCATTGAGCAGAGAAAGAGAGAACATCTTGGGGGGGCTCAGGCAGAGAGGACGGCAGGTGCAAAGGCCCCGAGGGAAGGACGAGCTGGGTGTTCTCAGGGTCAGGGAGGGTCCGGAGTGGAGTGGGGGTCGAGGGGGAGGGAGGGAGGCAGAGACAGACAGAGACACAGAGAGAAGAAGAGACAGAGGGGCAGGGGTGGCGGTGCTGACCACCTACGGAGGGAGGGTGGCGGGGGGCCTCTGCTTTCCCACGGCCCACGGTGCTGTCTGGAAGAAACGCCTCGTGAGCCCCGTTCAGGTGGTTAATGTTCTAGCGGCCGCATTAAAAAACGTGAAAGGAAACAGGTAGCATTAATTTCAGTGCTATATCCTATTAAACTCAGGACATCAGAACTGCTTTTGCTTCAACACATCATCAACACGGAGCACGGGCGAGGCCTCCCGCATCCTTTCCGTGCGGGCCTGTGACGCATGCAGGCGCTGTCCGGAGGCAAGGCGCAGCCGGGCGCCCCTCATCGGGGCGTCCGCCAACAATGCCGCGGTGTGGAGGGGAGACACATGGGACATCACTTCAGGCTTTCCACTGAAACTTGCAGTGCGACGTCCAATACAACTGGAAGTCCACGTTGAGCTCCCAGCTGGCCACGTGTGGCAGGGACGGTGGGGCTAGGGCACGGCTGGGCCGTGTCAGCCGCCTTTCAGATCACGGGGGAGGCCCTGGGTGCTGCCAGGGGCACATCGTGGGGGAGGGGGGGCCGGCCACCGAGTCCCAGCCTGCTGAGAGGAGCGGCCTCAGACGGCGGGTGAGGGGAGCCGCGGGCTGGCGGGGCCTGCACCCGAGATGCAGGCAGCCGAGGCGGTCTGAGCAAGGCCCTCCCCAACCCTGCCCGCTGGGCCACTGGGGGGTGGGGGGCAGGGGGCGAGGGAGCCAGGCCGGCTGGGCAGCAGCCAGCCTTGTGACCCAGCCTCAGTTTCCTTGTCTGCCTAATGGGCATGAAGACACGTTGGACATCTTGTGACGAGCCCGGGGACAAACTGTAGAGGGCTGTGCATGTGTGGGGGCAGAGCAGTGGGTCTGTCCAGAATGAGGCCTGCCCCATCCCCTTCCCTCACTGGTGGCAGAGCGTGGTGGGCTGCCTGCCCAGCCGGCCTCGGGGGACACCACGTGGCTGGGACATGGCGCTCAGACTCTGCTTCCCATCTGGTGTGACTTGTCTCTTGCCGGACGCCCCCTCCTCCTGTGGTTCTGACCCCCTGCACAAGGAGCGGCCTGCACAATGTCTGGGCAACTGTGAGCTTGACTCTGCCAGGCACATGGGGGATTCTGTGAGACACTCGGGGCCGCTGGGCCGCCCAGGTGCGGGATGGCCCGTGGCCCCACTTGGACATCCGGGGCCCCAGAGGAACCAGGTGGGGGGTCTCTGTGTATGTGCCACCCACCACCCCAGTGGGCAGGGTCCCCAGGGTGCCCGGGGCAGCTTCCTTCCCACAGTGCTGGCCCCCACTGCTGAGTGAAAGCCACACTGTCCAGACAGAAAGGCTCCTCTGGAACATGGGCAGGTCTGTGCAGGGCTCTCCTGGGGGCCTCGTAGGACAGTGGGGTCCATGAGCCATTGACATGGTGGCCACCCTGAGTTCTCAGGGCTCCGTTCACCCCGAGGACCCTGAAAGAGGCTCTCTCCGGGGTGAAGCTATCTGACTCCCAGCAGGGGCTGGGGAGGGGGCCTCCTGCCAATAGAAAGATAGGACCAAGCCCCTGCCACCCACAGCCCAAGCCTCACCCCCTTCCTTGGGCAGGCAGAGGTCCGAGCACAGAGCTGCGAGGGAAGGGCTCAGGGTCCCAGCGTGCTGGAGGCTCCTCTTCTCAGCACCGAGTGTCCTCTGGGTGCTGCCAGGAGTCCCTTCCATCCTCAGTCAACCTGTGAAATAGGACATCTCGTCCCCCGTTTGACAGATGAGGAAACTGAGGCCCCAAGCCCAGGCCCCTCTCCAGGCCCTCCCTGTGTTCCTCCCTTTCCAGCAACCCCTCCACCCTGTGCTCTGTTAGTCTCCTGGGGGCCTGCAGCCCCGCGCCTGCCAGGCTCTCAACAAGGAGCCTGGGTGCCTAGAAACCAGAGAAGCCAGACAGCTTGTCCGCTGGTTGCCCTGGAGATGCCAAGGGAAGCCTGCATCCTTATCCCCCTGCCAGGGCTATGCCGGGTCCCTCTACACCCACATCCAGCCAGTTGTGGCTCCGGCAAGTAAATAGGGCGATTGTGGTGCTGGCTTCTGGACCACGGGTCCTGCGTGCACGGCCCCAAGACCCGGGTGTCCTTCCCTTGTGCAAGGAGCGGGGCACGCAGGGCCCTCCCCGAGCCTCTGCGGGCCCGAGCTGAGGCGAGGCCCTCCTGTCCCTGCAGGCTTGGACATCTAGCAGGATGTCCCACACCCACCTGGGGCAGAGGGGGTGGAGCAGGGGCTCTTCTCTCGTGCGCCGGGGCAGAACCCACCAGCTCCGGTCCAAACCTGAGTCCTGGAGAGCCGAGGGCAGGAGGGAGCCCCCAGCAGCTCCCAGCTCTTTGGCAGAAGCCGAGTGCACCCAGGGATGGCGTCCTGGCCAGGTTGGCCGCGTGCCCCAGCTCCTAAAGACACTCACTCTGCAGAGTGGCCAGGAGCGGGGCGAGGCCCAGGACACAGCTCCATTAGGGTCCTGTCTCCATCTAATGAGTCCTAATATTGCCCTAATTCTGCCTAATGCTACGCGGTCCTCTGTGCGGGGTCGTCAGGCCCTGCCTGGCCTGCCTCTGCGGGCTCCTTCCACTCTCCAAACGCAGAAATGACTTTCCCTATCAAAGTGTGCAATAAAAGCTGCGAGGCCCATTTCTTTTTTCTATTTTGAATTCTGTTAACTGACAATTTAACCTAAAATCCTCTGTATTTCCAGCTTGTACAGCTGTAAATAGAGACTGACAGTTTATTTTCACGTCCCGGCTTGAGGGGGGCGGCGGCAGGGAACCCATTTGAAATAAATACTTGCGGGTCCCTGACAGACTCCAGACGGGCCGTCGACGCTGGCTGGCAATCTCTGGGACCTGTCACACTCTGTGATCCGTCTTTTTACAAACACAAACGCTGCTGATTTCTTATCAAATGTAAAACCAGCCCGGCTCTTTCTTAAATGGTTACCGCGAGCATGAAATTGACATTGTGAATCACATGTGACACTGGCTTGTCTGCGCTGTAATTGATCGGTGCTTAGGAGCAGGCGCGGGGCTGCCCCGAGCCCCCGCCCGCGGCCGCGCCCCGGCCCCCGGCCCCAGCAGTCCTTGTCAATGGGAGAAGAGCCGGGAAAACGCTGGGTCCGCGCACGGTGTGGCTCCCCCCTCCGCGATCCTCCGAGGTGTCAATTCCAATTTCCACGGCTTCATCATTACGCACATCAAACGGCTGTAATTGGCTGCTACAGAAATTTATCCTCCAAAAGGAGAGAGGGGGGCAGCCGAGGAGGGAGCCGCGGAGGACGGGGAACGGTGGCGGTAATGAGATTTTGGAAGCCGCAGTGCCACCCTTGAGGTTGGCAGGCAAGGAGAGCAGAGGTTGGTGCGCGTGGGAACGCGCTCGCGCTGGCTAACAAAATGCTGTTTGCAAGCAAGTCTGGTGGGGTGTGGGTGGCACAGACCCGCGGCAAACACACAGCCCCGGTCCAGGAACAGCCTCCGCCTTTCACTGCCGCGTCGTCACGGCTACCGCGGGCCGCACCGGCAGGCCTCTTGCCCCCACTGGACCGTTTGCACAGCTGGAGGTGCCTGTCCCCATCACACCAGCCAGACACGCGGGCCGTGACCGCTGTTGGGCAGGCGGGGAAACTGAGGCCAGGGGAAGCTTGTGGGGGTTGCCCAGGGTGCCCGCCTTCAGGACATCGCCCCCACACATCCCTGGAGCCCCCTTGGCCGGGTGTCACTGCCAGCCACAGCGCCTCTGCATCGGGCCCGGCCTCCCCCCCCACACACCGGGGGGCTGCCCACCCCTTTGTCCGGCCTGCGCTCCGGCTGGCCATGAAATCCAAATTGGTTTTTCAGGCCATGGATTTTCACTGGGCCACCTGGGGAGTGAGGAAGTCTGTGAAGACAGAGTAGAGGCCCCGCAGTGCCCCCCACCACTCCTCCAGGCTTTGTCCTGCGGGGCTGGCTGCTCGGGGCGAGGCCAACCCCTTGTCACCTGTCCCGGCCCCCGGGGCCCCAGCCAGCCTGGGGCTCAGCCTCTGACCCAGGTCGCCGCACGCCGGCCCCAGGGGCCTGCAATTCCCACCTCTGAGCGACGCCCACACTTACCTCCTCTGGGCCCATGCACGGTCCAGCGGCCCCCTGGGCGAGCATATTTATGTCTCTGTTTTTCCATTTGGATTTTGTGACTGATGAAACAATGATGCTGAGTTACACGCGCAGCGATCATGCCTCGCGGCAGGCGAGCGGCAGCCTTCCCGGGCCAGGGCTACACAGCCGGCCTCCAGCAGCTGGGGAAGCTGGGCACCTCGCCAGGGCCTCCAGGCAGCCGACACAGGTTCCCGGATGGGGAGACTGAGACCACAGAGCAAACGTCCCCTCCACGGCACCAGGCAGCCTCCAGAGGCTGCCCAAGCGTCTCCGGAAATCCACCTTGTAGTGCAAGGGCCGGAAGCTTCTCGGGCCTCCTGAATGGGATAGCCACGATCCTCCTGGAGGCCTGGCTTATTTTTCCCTCACGGGTGTTACTCTTTTTGCCTTGGCCCGTAGGAAGCTCAGACTCCAATCACAGCCTGTTTTACCCATGGTGTGCGCTTCTGAACACTGCCCTGACCTCCAGCTTCTCTCCATATTCACTCCATTGAGCGTCGTGTCTCTCTTACTGAGTGTTTCAAATCTTTCGGGGAATGATGGGACTGAAGTGTGGTGCGGGCCAGAGCATCCCGGGGGGCTGGTGTCGGGGAGCGTCACTGGGGCGGGGGTATCCACCTCCTCCTCCCTCTTCCCACTCGCTGTATGTGGGGTCTGTCCAGGGGGCTGGCGCCCAGGGTGCTTTGACAGGCAGGACATGCGGGGTTGCTGGTGATGGGCCGTGAGCCACTCTGGCCGCCCGCAGAGAGACCTCAGTAGGACCTGCACGGTGACTGGGTCCAGAGCCAGCAAAGACATTTCATTTCCTCTGCCATTTCTGATGGAGAACGGCTTCCTGGGGCCCTGTGTCAAGAAGGAGTCTGTGGTCCTGTCTGAGAAAGGGTAACAGGGTCGATTAGCGCTGTCTGCAGCAGAAGGTTGCTTATTATTTGCCACTGGGGGCTATTGGGGCCCAGGCATCCCCAAAGCTGGGCCCACTGGCCATCCACCTCTCCAGCCACCGTTCTTCTCTTTATGCATTTGGAGAACAGTCCTTGAGCATTGCCTGGGGACCAGCAGGGCACAGGAGGCCTGCCCTCCTGCACAGCCCAGCGGGGAACACAGGGGACACTTGGGGTGGCTGGACCTGGGGCCCTCTGGCTTTCTTGATCCAGGTCTCAAAAGATGGACGGACAGCTGGGGCCACCTGTGAGCCTGAGTCGCAGCCTGTGTCCGGGGCACACGAGAGCAGTGCGGGCTCTGGGGGGACCCCTGGGAGGTCCACGGGGAAGAACCGCGGCATGGGGTCGGGCGGGTTGGGAAGGGTGAGCTGTGGCAAGTGAAGGGACTGCTCCGGGCCTCAGGTATGAACCCTGGGGACACCCAAGGCCCCCACCTGCCTCCTTCCCTCCTGGAGAGCCATGTGGAGACTGCGTGGCAGCTCCTGGCCTCAGGATCCACAGGAAGGGGCGGGCTGCTCAGCTGCTGCGGTCCCGGCCCCGGGAGGGCCTCCGCCCGGGGTGGTCCTTGCTGGGGTAGCGTGGACAGGTGGCCGTGTGTGTCCTTACCTTACCCGGGGTTCTTTGAACCACAAAAGCCCCACGACAAGATTCTCATGTTCAGGCAGAGAGCAGACGATGTAAACACGGTGCTGACCCATGAGCCTAGACCGGGAGAGTCTTCCCTGTCCCCTCAGCTTGATGACAGAAGGGAGGCCGTGGCCAGGCCAGCCCTGGGCAGAGAGGCTCCTGGGTCTTAACCTCTTCCCAAAGAGTCCCCACCCGCCCCTCAAGACTTGGAATGGCTGGGGTGAGGTGTTGGCCTCAGCAAAGCTGGCCCGAAGATGGTCTGATCCTTCCTCCCCTGGAGCAGGTGGAGGCCCGGGGAGGGGCAGAACCTGCCCATGGCCGCACAGCCAGACCCGGCTGGAAGCCTCCCGCTAGCCCATGGGAGCTGCCCTCTGGAGGTGCTAGTCCTGGGCAGCCGGGCTCCTCTGGGCCTGTCTCTCCTCTTCCTGCCCCACTCCCACCAGCATGGCCGAGACCACAAGGGCTGGGGCTGCAGGCCCTGCAGAAGTGTGTCCTCCAGCCCGTCCCTCCCCTCCAAGGCTATGGAAACAGTCACAGGGAGTCAGGGTCAGGCATGAACCAAACCCAGCCTCCTGGCTCCCTCCCTACTCTTTCTGCTGTTCCTTCTCCTACCGGATGCCCGGACGCCCAGGAGACGTCCAGACACTCTGCCTGGGGGCGGTGGGCTGCTCATGGTCCAGACCCGGGGATGGCGGGGTCCACGGACAGGGCCGGGCCAGGCCTCTCCGGGTGCCACCAAAGAGCCACCTTAGGGTGGGCAAGGCAGGGCTGGCATCTGTGAGTGAGCGGGGAAGGGAGGGGTAAAGCCAAAACTTTAAGGTATATGGACTGTGAAATTAAATCGAAATACTCAAATAAGGAATCGCATAACAACATAAGCAAAGATGTTTACCAGGGCTTGAAGTTAAATACAGATTTTTTCATAAACCCAAACACAAAACGCAATAAAGTTCTGTGGAATGTTAAATATAATTTACAGTGGAAAGGATGTTCCTTGCCATCATAAACCTGCATGCGTGACGTCACTGTCCGGGTGCCGGGCAGCTGAGTTCGGCCAGCTGCTCTGCTGGACCCGGTACAGGCTGGCTGGGCCCTCGGTGCTCCCTGCAGCTGTGGGCACCATTCTCCTCCCCAGAGTGCAAGGTGCAGCCGGTGGGTCTGGAGCTGCCTGGGGCTCCCAGATTTGTCCTGCACTCAGACATTGCCATAAAACTCAGATGAGGCAGAACTCAGGGAAGAATCATGTCCAAACAGAAAAGCAGCCTTCAGGTAACCACCCCAGTTCCTGGCCCCACCTGGCCTTGGTCCTGGAGCCCTTCCCACCTGATATGGCCAGGTACAGTGCATGCCTGGAGAGTTCCCTACCCGGAGACCCCAGCAATGGGCCACGGGACCCAGTGTCCTCCTTCTGCCCCTTGCTCCCAGTCAGACCTCACAGGAGAGGGCCTTTGGTAGTCATTTACACTGTAGTGAGAATGAGCTCCTTCACTGTGCTCCCTCTGGCTGTGGAATGTGGAACGGGAGTCTTTGTTGAGCCTGGAAATCCACTGGCATAGAAAGGGTTGCAGAGGGGAAGGGAGCTGCCTAGAGTCACACACATGATTCACAGTGAATTCTGATCAGAATCTGAGTTTCTGGCCTTCAAGGCCTATGGGGAGAGCAGCTGATATCGGAGCTCTTATCTGGGGAAATCCACCCAGCACAGCCGCCTCACCAACCAGAGCCACACGGCCTGCATTCCAGGTCTGTGTGGGTGTGTGCAGGTGTGGGCGTGTGGGCAGCTGGGTATCGGGGTGTGTGTGTGGTGTGTGTTGGTGTGTGGGTAGGGGTGTGACATCCATCTGACTAGCGGGCTGAGTGTGTGCTAGTGTCTGGGGAACGTAAAGTACACCTGTGTGTCACCTGGGGTTGGCAGGGGTCCGCGTGCGCCTGGGCAGCTGTGGACCCTTCCTCCCTGAGCTGGGAGGCAGCCAGAGAGGGTGAGGGCTGGAGAGGGGGACCTTCCCCTGGGGTATGGGGTACGGCCCCAGCCAGGGCTACTCAAGACGGGAGGGAACGGCCTCGACCCTGTGCACAGGGCTTCCTGCCCACTGTGGGGGAGGTGGGGCTGGAGCACCTCTCTTCCGTCTGTGGCAGCCCTGTCCCTGCTGTTGGCGGTTCACCAGCAGCCCCCCCCCCGCCCCCGTCCCCAGGCCAGCCTCGGCCAAGGATCTCGGACACGCAGCCGAGGCTGGAGGGGCCAGGTGGGCCCCCGGCAGTGGGGAGGCTCAGGAGCACAGTTGTCCCCAGGCAGGGCTGTCTTCCCAGGCCCAGGCCCATCTGGGTGTCCACTGGCTAGATTCTGAGGAGGTGGCTGGGGTCACCATCCACCAGGTGCCAGGCTGTGAGCAGCAGTGCTGTATCAGCAACTTCTCCCCCCGCTCCGCACTGCCCCCCCGCCTGGCAGAGGGGTGCAGGGGGGCCCAGACACGGACAGGCTGCCCAGGATCACAGCCCAGGCGGCCTGCTCCGACTGGTGCCCTCTGCTCTAAGCCGCCTGCAAGAGCCAGCGTGTGGGCATCCATCTGCCTGCGAACCCAGCTTGCCGTGAGTTCCCAATCGGGGAACTGGGCCCCCAGGACCAGATGTGGCCCCTGCCCTCCAGAGGGCCCCCGTCTTGAGGATGGGACAGAGGAGGCCGTCACGGCCGTGTGGCCAATTGATTTCTGTCCTCATCAGCCCGGCCCTGGGGAGGGGCTGGGCCCAAGATGGGCCACCTGGGTCCCCAGGCCTCAGGGTTCTCTGGGCAGCCCCGTCAGGGTTGACAGTGTCCAGGCCCAGGCAGCGTCCTGCCTCCTGCTGTCTCTCCCAGGGCCGTGTCCCTCTGCTGCCCGCCAGTCGCCCCGTCACTCTTAAATTTGCAGGATGCCGGTGGCATTTCTCCAAACTCCCAGCCCCCTGATTTATGTGCTGCCGTGGGGAGTGTTTTCTTTAAAAACAGGATGGATATGAGAAAAACAACAATGCCCCAAAACCACACTTAATGTGTGGGTCGGGCTGGCTCGTTAGCACTGAATAATCGAGCCTCAACCACACCACTGGGAAACAAAAATAAACAAGACGCACTGAGTGCCCAGGACCAGGGCTGCCATCCTTGGGGCGTACCCTCTGCACCCGGGTCCCAGGGTCCCGCGGATGGTGGCACGCAGGCTCCTGGCCAGCCGGGGCTTGAGCACCTCCGCGGGGGACCGCCCTCCTCTGGCCGCCTTTGCCCGGTGCCCCGCCCTGGGAAAGGTCAGCTGGAGGTGGCACTTCCCAGGGGGACAGGCCTCCCGACCCCTCCTAGGGAGGAAACTCTTTGTGGCGAACCTAAATCCTGCTCGGTAATTTAAGCTTGCTTCCTCCTGCCCTGTCCTCAGCAAAGATGGAGGGCAGCTGGCCACCCGTCTCTTTCTAATAAATCCCGTCCGACCGCAGTGCCGGGGAGGGACCCTCTGGCTCGGCCGCCTGCCGTCTCAGTGCGGGAGGAGAAGAGGCAGACCAGCACCAGCCCTGGGCTCTGGAAGTAGGAAGGGGAACCCGAAGTGGGGACCTGGGTCCCCCGCCGTCCCCCTCGCCTGCCGCCTTTGTGCGGGTGGTGGAGGGTGCGGGGCTGGCGGGAGGGTCGGGGTCTGGGGGGCGGCACCGACTCCTTTGTGCAGCCAAGTTCCAGGCGCATTGTGTATGGGGCCGAACTTCAGCTCACAATTTGGGATTAGAGCAAATCCGAGTATTTTTCTGCATGCCTGCCCGCTCCCGGGCGCCCGGAGCCTGCTGGGTAACTGCCTATTATCCGCCGGTTCCACTCCAGTGCCCTCCCCAATAAAACTTTTCATATCCTTATAAACGAACTCGATTGCCGTGTTATAAACATTTACACTGTGCTAACAGATCATCTCCGCACATCAAAATTGGCTAAATTCCCTTTTCCAGATGAATATATTGAAGGAGATTAGAGATATGATAGCTTTTCAGATTGCTGAACCCAGAGAAATTAGTTTAGTGAGCATTTACAGAGGCTAAATTGGAGCCATTAAATAGTGGATTAAATTGATGGCACTTTCATTGTCTGTCCTTCGGTACCGCTGTAAAATCAATTAGCCGTCACCAGCCCATTCTCCATATCGTGAGATTGTCATCCTCCCTGGAAGCTGATGCAAAACCTCCCAGCGGTGGCGAGGGCTGTGAAAACACACCTATGAGGTGGCATGGCATGAAATAGCGTGGGGGACCTGGGGGACCGGGGCTGCCCAGGGAGGGCCCCCCGCCTGCCGCCTCCGCCCGGCGGGCATCACCAGCCTCCCCGGGGCCGGGTGTCAAGGGCTGCCCCTAGCTCTCCCGCTGGAGGCTGTGGAGACAGGCGACAGGGTGCCTGGCTGGCATGGTTGGGACCCCGTTCTCAGCCCCCGAATGGCCCCGTAAGTCAGGCCAAAAACGGCACGTGTCTACAGGGAAGCAAAGTCATGCAGGCAGTGGGTGTGGAAGATGCAGGAAGGTGGGCTGCCTGGAGGTGGTTCTCAGGTCGTATATGGGCGTGTCATGCTTGCCGCCACAGCCCAGGGCTGGGAGCCCTTACAGAGCCACGGTCCGAACAGGATGAGGGCTTTGAATGGGAGGTGCCCCCGAGCCCTCCCCACAGTCCTGGGAGACAGGTACTACTCTTGTCCCCATTCCACAGAGGAGGAAACTGAGCTTCAGGGGTCCACAAAGTTCACAGCTGGTCGGACGCTGCACTCCAGCCTCGAGCAGCCGTCCTAGGTGAGGCCCTTGGACCACGCCGAGTTCTGGGACACAGGATCCCATGAACCTTGGGCAGAGAAGCCGGGTCGTGGGGATGAGAAGGTGGCTCCCCGGCCAATCCAAGTGAGTGTGGGAGAGGCCCAGGTGAGGGTGCGGGGGAGGGGCGCCCTAGGGGTGAGGGTGGGGAGCGCCCTGTCTTGGGCCAGCACCCCATTTGTGCCTGTAGAATTCTAACGGCCAGCACGAGAACTTGGGGTTGGGTGGTTCTGATGGGGAAACAGACCCAAGCACACAGCAGGTGGGAATGCCCTGTCCTGTTTAATAAACCTGGTCTATGATCAATCCAATCTGACTCAACCAGGGGACACACCTTCTGGAAGCAGGAGGACAGGGCTGTGTGCAGGCAGAGGGTCTGAATGGGGGTAGGGCGGCTGGGCCCTGAGTCAGGGACGGCCAGGTCCCTCTCCTCGTGGCACCCAGGATCCGATGGTGGCCCGTGCCCTCCACTCCTCTGGAGCTCAGCTCAGAGGCCACCTTCTCCAGAAAGGCTGCTCTGATCCCTCAGCCCCTTGGTCAGAGGCTGCTGGCCTTCCCCGTGTCATGGTGGGCCTAAGACTGTGTAGGAGGTGCTCTGTCTGCGAGGAGCCTGCCTCCCCCATCTGCGCTGGGGTCTGTGGGCCCAGCACAGGGCCCGACCCCTTGGAGGGGTGGGAGTCCAGCTGTGGGAATGCCCTGGCCTCCAGGCAGGTCAGCGAGAATAGGAAAGGGATGCAAGAGCCAGAGGAGCCTTGGGAGACCAGCCTGGGGAGCTCCGGAGGAGCCCGGGCCCCTCGTTGGCCCGAGCCCAGGAGAGGGAAGGCCTGCGCTGTGGGGGGAGGCTGGGGGAGCTGACCGAGCAGCAGTGGCCAGAATGCACGTGGGGTCTGGGCAGACGTGCGGGAGGTGAGCACCTCGCCTTGCCAGGCAAGAGCCCTAACCACACACATTCTGCACTCCACAGTCTGTAAAGAGCTTTCCAAAGTGTGACCTCTGTCATCCCTCCTGTCAGCCTAGGAAGCTCACCAGCTCCATTGCACAGATGAGGAAACAGAAGTTTGGGGGCGGCCAAGACCCCGCAGTGGGGCAGCATGGGGCTGGGCTTCTACTCCGGGACCCCGCTGGCCCTCCCGCCGGCGTCCGTGGGTCCCCTCTTTGGCCTGGCCCGACCCGGGCTAGCCAGGCCCCAGGGTGCGCTGATGGTCGGGACCCTGCCCCAATACTTCGGGGCCCCATCCTCCCCCGCCCTTGTTGCTCACGTGGCCTGATGCCCGGGGCACCTCAGCTCCCTGAGAGGCTACGGGACCCCCACCACTGCAGCCCAGACGCTGCCCCTCTGGTGACGTGTCAAGCACGGGCCTCGGTAGGAAGGAGGTTGGGGGATAAGCCCTCTGTGCAGCCCAGATGTAGACACAAATCCCACACATTCAGGCTGAGCTCCTCCACTCAGGTCCGTGGATGTGGTGTGTGGAGGCCACAGGGGCCAAGAGAGAGAGGGGAATGGAGGGGGCCCCTGGGCGGGCAGGTGGGGAACCCTCCTAGATGTCTGCCCCTGGGCGCAGTGCCCCTTAGCCGGCTCCTTTGGAGGGTGATGAGGACAGCCTGCTAGGCCAGGTGCTGAGCAGCCTGTTCTGGGAAGAATGCAAGGCCCGCTGGGGGCAGATGGAGATGGGCCCGGAGCCTGGAGGTTTTGGGACTCCCCCAGGGGGATGGGGTGCCTGGCAGCCCCATGCACAGTGCTGGGCACACACAGGCAGAGCCTCGGCGGTTGGGGCCCCCAGACCCCTGCTCCCAGGCCCGGCAGGGTCCCAGCACCCTCCCTGTCCTCACCTTCTTGACCCCTGACTCCGGCTGCGCTGAGAACTGGCAGCCCCCCAGGTTGGTTGAGAGGCCCCTGTTCCAGCAGATTAGCAACCCCCCCAAAAAAAACATACTGCGGGTTTCATGTGAGCTCAGCAGGTGGGCGGGAGGCCTCAGAACAGAGAAGGGGGGTGCTGTGGGGAGGGGCTGTGGGGAGCGCTGTGCAGGTCAGGTGACACGTTGGCATGGAGATGGGGGCTAGGGAGCCTGGCGGGAAATCCAGGTCAGAAGCCCCCGTGCAAGGCAGGAGCTCTGCACCCAGTGGGGGCTGTGGGTGGAAGCCAGGCCAGGGAGGGCCCCCCTAGGAGTTTGCAAACCAGGGTGTTGTGGCTCCATCGAGGCCCAGGAAAGGACTCTGTCCCATTTAATAGATGGGGAGACCGAGGCTCGGGGAAAGGAGGGATTTGCCTGGGATCTCAGTTAAGGAGAGAGTGACCCCTCTGGGACCCAAACTCCAGGCAGCCTGCAGGTGCTTGCCTGAACGGCAGTCCATGGGGCCACATCCTTGTTTTTCAGATGGGAGAACTGTGGCCCGGAGAGGGTTGGGGGCATTTCACGGTCACATGGAGCCAAGGCACAAGCCAGCCTCCTGCTCCCAGCCCGGGCCCCTCTGCTGGGGGCCCATGCACCCCTCCCTGCCGCAAGCCCATCCCCCACGGCCAGGAGGCAGCTCCCGGGCTGGATGGATAAGGTTTCTGGCCAGCTGAGGGGTGGGTGCGGTGGGGTCAGGTGCAGGGGGTGGGGGGTGGGGGAGGACGACAGAGGCAGGTGAGAAGGCCAGCCACGGGAAGTTCTCACGAACAAACGGATGACCCAGCCCGCCCCCAGCGCGCCACTGACAACTGATATTTCGAGTCCCCGGCCTCTGAGCACATGTGGCCCAGCTGCAGTGGTGAGGCCCCGCCTGGGGGAGGGAGCTGGGGGCCCGTGTCCTCTGCCCACTCTGAGCTTGGAGCTCCTGAGTGTCTGTATGATGGGCTCCGTGTCTGGGCACCCTCACGGTGCCTCCCGCCCGGATTCTGGGGGTCTCTCCAATCACTCCCCTGGGGACCCCCCCACGGCATGGCCCCAGCAGCCCAGAGGGAGGACCCTGGGCGGGGTCCAGAGCTGGCTGTTTGGCCCTGCCATCAACTCACTGGGTAAGTGGCTTTGCCCCTCTGGGCCTCAGTTTCTCCTCTGGGATTCCAGGCTGCGCCGTCTTCCTCCTCGCCTGGGGGCTGTGGGGAGACAGGTGAGCTAGGACCCGAGGCCCAGGCCAGGTCCAGATGAGCATACAAGGTGCATTGTGCTTGTCACGCTTGTCACAGATGGAGTTTCCCGCCAGGCCCCCAGGGGACATCAGTGGCCTTCAGGGAGGGGCAAGGGTCGGGAGCCTTCCATCACCTGGCCGCCGGCTCCGCCTTCAGGATAGGCTTCATCCGGCCCTGATGGACGGCCACAGGGTTGGTGTGAAGGTCTGGGAGAACTGAGATGGAGCTCTGGAGAACCCAGGCAGGGGCGTGAAGACTCAGGATGGAAGAGAGAAGGGCCACGGGCCCATCTGTCCCGTCTATCTGTCCAGGCCATTGTCCTGAATACTGGAGAACGCTGGAGGGATTCTAAGAACACTTTCTGGAAAGTTTGGACAAGGGGAAGGGATCGGGCTGGGCTGGGCCGTGCCAGCCACCATGGACATGCCGGGCGAACAGCCCACCTGGTGGGGTGTGTGTGGCCCTGGTGGGGCCCTGAGGCCTCGGGCGGCCCCCTGAGATGGGGCCGTGTCCCAGGTGGAGCAGAGCCTGTGGGGGTGAGGAGGGAGCCGGTGGGGTCACCCTCCAGAGGTCCCTCTGCTCCCTCCTTCCTCCTCCTTCCAGCCGGAGGATATCTACGGCTTCTTTGGAAACGCTGGCCCGAGTCTGGGCCCCAGGCCAAGGCCAGAGCAGCCAACCTACCAAGGACACAGGGGCCTGGCTTCCTTTGAACCCCTCCCCTTGGGGCACTGTGTGACCCCGGCAAGGCACTGGGAGCTTGGAGCTCGCTGTCCATCTGCCGGGGGGTGGAGAGAGCCTGGCACGGCGAGCCCGCAGCGGATGGCCGCCCTGCACACCACTACCCCCTGCGTCACCATCGCCGGTTGCGTCTTCGCAGGTAAAGCAGCTCGGCTTTGAGTGTGAGAAGGACGCGGGGTGGCCTGGAGATGCCCTGGGAAGCGGGGTCCGTGTCACAGCCCACGATCGGGGCCGGCTCTGCAGGCTGGGGGTTTGACACACAAGGAACCACGGTGTTTCCCCCCACCCGTATACGTGTTCAATTTGTCTTCCCTGGTTCAGGGGGTAGAATATACATGACATTAAGTTGACCGCTTTAACCATTTCTCAGTGTGCAGTTCAGGGGAACCGAGCACACCCATGTTGCTGTGCAGCCATCCCCCCGTCCGGCTCCAGAACGTTCCATCCCGCACACGGAGACCCTGTCCCTGTGATGCACGGACCCCCACCCGCTCCCCCAGGCCCGGCCCCGCCGTCTACCCTCTGTGTCCGTGAGTCTGACTCCGGGACTTCATGGGAGTGGGGTCCCCATGCGTGTCCTTCCATGTCTGGCTCGTGTCCTTGGCGTTCGTCCCTGTGGGGGCAGGGGGCAGGGCTCTTTAAGGCTGAAGGTACTTTCATTACAAAGAGAAAAATAGTAACTTTAGGCTGGAGAAACCCAACAGGCATCCTCCAGTGGTCAGGTTAGCATCCCCCATGATGGGGCAGACACCCCGTGTTCTCCTGACATGGGGCCCTGGGGGGACACAGCGTCACTGCTGTGATGTTCCTGCCAAGGTCGCACTCAGTCACGAGGGGTGTTCTGCACTGGAGAAGATGTGCCTGTCTCGAAAGACAAAGACTGAAGTGCCCCCGAATGAAGGTGACGAAGGAAACAGGGCTGCATGCAGCGTGAGGCCTGGGACAGGACACGGACGTCAAGAGGACAACCGAGGACATAAGAATCCATGTTTATTCTTTATACCATGGTGTGCCAGAGCGAGCTCATACGGTCTTGCAAGAGCCAATGTTACATATTCAGGAGTTTTGCAAGCCAGTTGGAAATTATTGAAATTGGCTATGGTGGGAGTATTCACACCATGAAAATCAGCGAAGGGCACAAAGCAGGGCCTTTTTTGAGAACTGGCTTACACACACAGTACTGGTTCTAGAAGATGTGACATTGGGGAAGCTGGCTGAGGGTAGACTGGAAGATGGTGCACTATTTTGCAACATTTTTGCAAGGCTGAAATTATTTCAAAATAAAAAGTTAAAAAATAACACAATTTTAAAATGAGAGGCTGAGCTTTCAGCCCCTGGGTGGGACTCTGGGCAAACCAATCCCTGTCTGTCTCCTTCGGAGGTGTCAGACACCAGCCAGGCCTGACAGGTAGGCCCTGTGTCCCAGTCTCCTTCCTGGAACAAAATCTTCCTCAGTTCCTGGAGTGACACACCCCTAATTTCCTTCTCCTCCTTATTTCCTTTCAGTTTTTTATACAAACTAATTTCATTCATTGGCCCATCCATCCATCCACCCATCCCCATCTACCCATCCATCTACCCATTCATCCATCCATCCCCATCCATCCACCCATCCCCATCTACCCATCCATCCACCCATTCATCCATTCATTCCCATCCATCCACCCATCCCCATCTATCCATCCATCCCCATCCCCCATCCACCCACCCACACCCACCCATCCACCCACCCACTCATCCATCCATCTATCCATCCATCCATCCATCCATTCATCCATCCTTCCACCCATCCATCCACCCATCCCCATCTACCCATCCATCCATCTTTCCTTCCTTCCCTCCTTCCCTCCCTCCCTCCCTCTACCATTTACTGAGCACCTTAAATGCATGGCATTGCGCTGGTTCATTGTTCAATAATGGGCAAAACAGACAAAGCCCCTGACCTCATGGAGCTCATATGCCAATGGGGGAGAAAAGCAAGCAAACAGGGAAAGAAATATATGAATTATACATGAAGGAAGGGACTAAGTATTGATGGGATATCAGGGGAAGAGGACATTTACTCAGGTGGTCAGGGAAGACTCCTCAGAGAGGTATCATTTAAGCTGAGACATGAAGGATGAAGCAGAGGCTGTCACATAGGGTTTGGGAGGGCATCACAGGCAGAGGAACAGTAGGGTAAAGGCTGGGAGGCTGGGAGGAACCATCATATGCAAAGAGCAAACAGAAGGTCAAAGCAGCTGGAGGTCCTGGGCAGAGGGGAGAGGGCATGAAGCCAGGTGGGCTAGGCCATCAAGGGCTGGAGGTGAGAAGTGGGGACTGTCTTCTGAGTTCAGTGGGAAATATTGGGGGATGTCAGTCATAGGAATGCCTCAATTCAAATGCTTACCACATTGCTGCAAGGAGAAGGCATCCAGAAGCAAGGGGACAAGTGGGGAGGGTGCTGGAGGCATCCACGTGTAGGAGGTCAGCAGCTTAGGCTGGGGTGATGAGAGAAGCAGGTAGAGCTGACCGGCCTTGCTCAGGGTATCTTCCAGAGTTCCGGCCTGAGCAGCCAGGTGGGTGGGGACATGGGTGCAAGAGCAAAGGCAGGGGGAGCATTAGGGCCTGATCCAAGCGTCAGCTGGTCCTTGGGAGCCCGGGATATCCAACACACGTCCAGGTGGAGATGCTGAGCCACGGCTGTAGATGAGCTTTGGAGGGGCTGCAAACATAAAGCCAGAAACGTCGACACACAGATGTCCTCTGAGACCCCCTCTCCTGACACATCCCAAGGGCCCTGAATGTTATTGCCCCCTCCCCAGCTCCACCATAGACTCCAGGCCTGTGACCACCTTGTTCACTGTTTGATCCAGGGACATAGTAAGAGCCAAAGTGGGTTGGATAGTGTTTGGTGGGGCCCCGTGTTGGGGGTAGACCCTGATATCCTAGGGCTGCACCTCCTGCTTAGCAGACAAGTCCTTGAAACCACAAATCCCCAGAGGCACAGCGAACTGGGGGGCCCATTGCCAGGGGGTGCTGGAAGCCAAGCCAGCCCTGGAAAGTAATTTGGCAGTGTGAAGTAAGCACCGTGGAAATGTTCAGTGCCTTTGACCTAGTGATGCCACCTCTGGAATGCTCTTCTAAGGAAATTATCCAAAATATGGCAAGAGTGTCAGGCCCAAAGATATTCATTGCAACATTATTTTTAATGACAAAAAAAATTGGAAGCAGCTGAAATGTCCAACAATTGGGGAGCAGTTTAGTAAATTATAGTACACACACTCAGTGGAATACTAGGCAGTCATTAAAAGTGATAATTAGGAACACCGGGTGGTAATATGCAAACACATCCACTATGTCACGTTAAGGGAAAGCAGCATATAGAATTATGTGTACATTAAGGGTGTAATGTTGTAAAAAACATATGCATCGGGAAAACGCCTGGAAGGATGCGGAGCGGCATATGGACAGTGTGGTGGTGAGGTGGGGACACAGATAGTGACTATTCTTTTTTCCCCGTTTTTGACTTTTCTATAAAGTATTATATCACTTTGCTAATTTAAAATATTTAGAGTTTATTGCAGGATGGTGGGATTCTGGGTAAGTTTTATTTTTTCGTTGTGCTTTTCTGGATTTTCCAAATGTTTACCTAGGAAGAAGATTACTCTGGCCCTGTGATAGGGAGGAGATGGGACGGGGCCCTCACCTCATGTGGGGTCATGACCATTCCCATCCTCACAAGGGCTGTCTGGCAATGATGATGAAGGTGATGATGATGATGGTGATGATGATGATGATGATGATGGTGATGGTGATGATGATGATGATGATGATGGTGATGGTGATGATGGTGATGGTGATGATGGTGATGGTGATGATGGTGATGATGATGATGATGATGGTGATGATGGTGGTGGTGATGGTGATGGTGGTGATTAAGGTGATGGTGATGATGAAGGTGGTGATGATGAAGGTGATGATAGATGATGGTGATGAAGGTGATGATGATGATGATGAAGGTGATGATGGTGATGAAGGTGGTGATGATGAAGATGAGGATGGTGATGATGATGAAGGTGATGATGAAGGTGATGGTGGTGATGAAGGTGGTGATGGTGATGAAGGTGGTGATGATGGTGATGATGAAGATGAGGATGGTGATGATGATGAAGGTGATGATGATGATGGTGACAGTGATGATTGTGATCAGAGTGAGAACAGCTATAATTTATTCAGCACTTACTGTGCACCAGGCCTGTGCTAAGTCTTTCAGGTAAACTATTTTGGTGGTGGGTACTATCCTGCCTGTTTGATCATTTGGCTGGTAAGGGGTAGGGCTGATTTGTAACCCAATCCATAAGGTTCCAGTGCCTGGGCTGGACCAAGGCCCATGGGAAGCTGTAAGGAGGTAGGACTGGGGTCTGTGTGGCTGGAGCCTGCTTGCCCACCAGCAGAGGGAAAAGAAACAGGGGACAGCCCAGCCATGGCCCCCCATAGAGGTGTGGGTTCAGGCCAGCAGCACAGGGCACAAAGGGCACTGGGGCAGAAGTCCTAGGGATGCAGATGACTGGAGCTGAGTTGGGGACCCACCTGCTCCAACTTCCTATTTTGCAGATGGAAGTTGAGATCTGGAGAGGGGCAGGTATATTAACCATGTTTTTTATTTTTTGTATTTTATGATGCTTTGATAGGTCAGGGCCCTTGCTGGCCAGGGAGAAAGTGCCCTCCCTAGCCTGGCCAATCTTAGAGGTAGCAGACTCTCCCCTGCAAGTGTGTCTGTCCCATGTAAACCAACCAGTCCAAGCCTACACCCCAGCCCCTCCTCTGTCAGGTTCTCACACCCCAGCCCAATATTTCACAGCCCTAAATCACCGGGGCCAGGTGCTGGATAAGAACCAGCCACCCTATGGCCCAGAGCCCGCCAAGATTCTTCAAACTACCCAGCCCCTAAGCCTGCTCAGCTGCTGACTCTGCCTCACCCCTTCCCTCCCATGAAAACCACAATAGAGGCTCTGGGCCATGCCCTGCCCACCGCTCCTTCTGCTTCCTGAGCAACCCGCGCTTCCCTGGGTGGCCCTGCGTGGCGCCCCCTCCTCTGGGCAAATAAAAAAATGACTCTTTTCAAAGCAGTTGTCTCGTGTCTGCTGGCTTACCATAACGGATTAAAACAAATCCTGGTACCAATTTCAACACAGCAGGGTCGGCCCAGGGTCACGTGGCAGGGCAGATCTGGGTTCTGACGTGGGACTGCCTTCCCGCTCAGCACGGAGGTGCTGCGGCGGGGTGAGAGAGGGGCCTGCTGTGGTTGCGTGGGTTGGGTGGGCCGAGAGCAGAGGGAGGAGACACATGCTTCTGAGTTCTGTTCCTCTCTGGCTACTGGTTCCCTACAGTGGGTCCCTGCCCAGCTCTGGGCCTCCTCTGTGGCTCTGGGGAAAGAGGGTGATGTCATGACACCCGGGTCTTGGGTGCTGTCTGGGCCAGGCTAGCAATGTTCCTGAGCTGAGGGCCAGGTCACACATGGGCCCCCACTCGTCCTCGTCCCCTTCCTAGGGGAGCCACTGCCCTGCCCAGGGCCTTCTTGGCAGCCCCTGCAGGCAACAGAGGATAGGCAGGGCCAAGTGTTGGCTGTGGGGAGTGTGGGCCAAAGGCAGTAGCCAGAGCTGGGCTGTGGGACAGTGAGGACCCTCTGTCCAGGGTGGCAGGGCCCCTAGCCCCTGGTGCATCATTTGCCCCGGCCCAGCTACCCTTCCTCTGGACGTGGCGCCCTGTGCGTCAGCTCCTGAGCACAGCCAGCCCGGCTGCCCGACATTGAGGCCTCCCTCCTGTAATTGGCAATTTTGTCATATTTATTCACAACAGATCGGATTGTCGGGAGCTCACTGGGGCTCTCCAGAGGCCTGCCGTGAAATCGGTTTGAAATGGCGTGTCAGGTTTTTCTCTCCCTGCTGAAGCGACCATCTGGCTGATGGACCAGCGGCTGGGCTGATACATTGACCTAGGGAGTCACGGCTAAGCCACCCCCGGGGGCCCACACGCTGGCGTGCCCATCCCTGGTGCCACTCCCGACCTCCCTGACGGGCCCTGGGAGCCAGGCTGCAAGGAGAGGCCTGGGCGAGGCAGGGTCAGTGAGGCGGGAGTGAGGCTGGGCTCTCCCGGGGCCCTGAGCTGGCCTTCCACGTCCTGCATGGCTGACACCTTCTCAACAGCCCTGCCCCTCCCCCTCCACCAGAGCAGAGCGTAGGGCTGGCCCAGGGAGGGGCTGTTCCTGCCCACCAGGTCCTCACCTGGGCACCAGCTTCCACTGGGAGCTGGGCCACTGTGTGCATAGCTCGTGTGCTCCTGAGTATGTATGTGCATATATGTATATGTGCTTAGCAGAGTCGGAGTGGTTTCTGGATCATGTCACTCACTCTTCTGTCTGACGACGGGGCCGTGCACCACACAGTCTTTCAGGGTCTGTGACTCCTTCCCTCCAGCAGCCTGGCCACAACAGCATGTGCTGTGGGGTACCCTGGCCTCGCTCAACCGGGGTGGGGGGCAGGGGAGGAGCAGAAGGAGTGGGCGTACGGGAAGGCCCGGGCTGGAACCGATGACGGGGACCCACCGGCAAGCAGGGCTGGGAAATGTTGTTTCTCTGGGAGCTGGAGAAGAAGTGGGGGCCCTCAGCAGCTCGGTACCGACAAGGCAGGGACACCAAGATGTCTTTTCTAAGAAATACGTTATTTCAAAAATCCTATGGGACCACTTCACTCCTGTTAGGGTACCTATCTGTATCAAATAGAAAACAGCAGGTCTGGGCCAGGACGTGGGGAGACGGGAGCCCTCGTGCACGGGCGTGAGGAGGAAGATGGGGCAACTGCTGTCGAGCACAGTGTGGACATTCCTCAAAAAACGAAATGTGGAATCACCACATGACCCAGCAATCCCACTCCTCTGTCTGTGCCCAAAAGAATCGGAAGCTGGGACTCGAAAGGGTATCTGCGCCCCTGTGTTCACAGCAGCATCCTTCCCATGAGCTAAACCAGGGAAGTCCACCAAGGGATGACCTGACTGCAAACGGTGGTCCATCCATACTATGGAATATTATTTAGCCTCTGAGAGGAAGGAAGGACCCCTTGCCCCCACGGGGACGAGCCCCAAGGACATGAGCCAGACATGGAAGGACATGCATGGGGACCCCACTCCCACAAGGTCCCCGAGTCGTCAGACTCACAGACACAGAGGGTAGACGGCGGGGCCGGGGCTGGGGGCGCGGGGGGGGTCTGTGCGTCACGGGGACGGGGTCTCTGTGTGGGGGATGGAACGTTCTGGAGCTGGACAGGGGGGACGGTTGCATGGCAGCGTGGATGTGCTCAGTGCCCCTGAATTGTGGACTTATAATGGTTAAGATGGTAAATGTTACATTATGTGTATTTTACCACACTAAGAGAATCCTGTGGAGCCACCGCCTTTGGGGATATTGGAGTTTTGCAAGGCAACCTCACCCTTTTTTAGGGTCCGTCGTGGCTTATTCCAGGGAGAACGTAGGCGCCACGTGGGTGCTCTGTCTCCGCGGGGGATGGTGATGAGGGAATAGGCTTCTCTCTGGGACTGATAGGCGCCGGGGGCCGCGTGGGCAGAACGCGGGGACTGGGGTGGTCTGCCAGGGTCACCTGGTTGTTTTTAATGCTGACAGCAGCACCAGGAAAGCCTGTGAGGTAGCAGCAAGAAATGGACTGGTGTGGAGCAAAACCAAAAGCTGGAGCTCCGTAGGTTGTGGGGACAACAGGTCGAAAACTGGGTTGGCCAGCCCGTCCCATGTCCGTCCGTCCACTTGTCCCCAGGGGGAGCAGAGTCCTGTCACCAAGGTCACCCGCCGCGTCTACAAGGGTAACATGGGGTATACCAGGGCCTGTCGGAAGGTCTGGGGAGGTCTGGGGCCTGCCTGAGGGCCCCCATGCAGGGGCTGTGGCCCTTCCCCAAGAGGCTGGCCCTGAGCTCCTGCAGTCCCTGCCGTCCACCTCCCATCTGGGCCAGAGTGGAGCCCAGGCTGGACTGCTGTCCAGATGGCCCGCCCGAGGGTCTCTCCCCTCACCCACCCCAGGGAGACTGAGTGATGTCATCAGCCACACCTGGGCTCTGGTCTGAATAGCTCTGCTCACTGGCCAGGTGGCCCTGGGCAGCTAAGTGCCCCACATGGCCCTCAGTTTTTCCTCTGTACAATGGGAGGAAAACCCATCTCCAGGAGTGGGGAGCATTCCCTTCCCTCCCAGCCCTTCTGGAGCAAAGTGGACGTTTGCTCTGAAGTCACCAGGATGGATAGGGAGCCCCTGGTCCGGGCACTGCCTGGATGGGGTCCACAGCCTGACCCCATCGAGGGCCTCCTCCCCTGCCTGAGAGGGCGGGGTGGGCGAGGGCTCCCTCCCGATCACCATGCTAAGTAGGTGTTTGCATGTTTGAAGCTGTGAGCCGGGTTGCTATTTTCCTAAGGATTAGGAGCAGCGGAGGCTCTTTACACAGCGCTGCCCTCCGGCTGAGGCCCCACGGCCTCACAGAGCACCCACTGCAGGCCCACGGGGTGGGCAGAGGCCCCGGCACCAGGCGGGGGTCGGGGGCTGACTGCGCCCTGCCTGCCCCCCACGGAAGCCACCAGCCCCTGAGCGCAGCATGCGGGCGTCCGAGCTGGGAGTGCTGCGCGTGCAAAGTGCACGCCAGATCTCAACGACGTGGGACGAGATTTCAGCAACAATTCTGCTCATATTTAGTACCTATTGAAATGCCCATGTTTTGGATCTGTGGGGCTAAAAAATATATATTACAGAGGTAATTTCACCTGTTTCTTTTGACCTTTTCCACCATGGCTTCTAGAAAAATGTGGGTAGACGTACCTGTGTGGCTCGTATTCTATTTCTCTGGATGGCATCGCATCTGCTTTCAGGGACCACAAACCAGTCATGTGATATCCTGGGCCCCCATTTCCTGCCTCTGGGACACTTGGAGGAGGAGGGGCAGGTGGGGGCCGGGGGCACCCAGAGCCGCATCTGGTAGGACTCTGGGGCTCGGAGAGTGAGGGTTTCCAGCCTGAGCTGGAGGCCGGAGGCTGGAGGCTGGTGGCTGGAGGGTGACTGCAGGGGTGGGTGGGCGGCCTGTGTGAGAAGGAGGGGTGAGGTCTGGCCACAGCTGTGAATGCCAGGCTGGAGCTTGGTCCCAGGGAGAGGTGAGAGGTGGGGTCGAATCCCCTCCCCTTCAATCTGGTGACTTGCTTGACCAATAGGACGTGGCGGACATGATGTCTGGGACCTCCGAGACTGGGTCATGAGAAGGCCTGCAGCTTCTCCCTGTCCCACCTCTTGGGACCCTCTCTCCAGGAGCCTGTGCTGCCACGGAAGAAATCTGATTACCCCCGGGCTACTGTACTGGAGAAGCCTACCCCTGGGTACTCAGCCCAACTGTCCCATCTGAGGCCAGCTCTCCATCTGTCCCCACCTTGGCACCCCCAGAGCAGCCCCAGCCCCAGGGCACCTGCCCCATGGACCAGCCCCAGCCCTACTCCCCATCCTGGGGAGTTGAGAATTTCTGAGGACCTTGGATGACAGAAACAGGAGAGTCACCTGGCTGAGCCCTGTTCGAATTCCTGACTCCAAAATAGGGAGAGATCATAAAATGGCTATAGTTTTAAGCTGCTCAGTTTGGGGACGGTTTGTTACACAGCAGGAACACACTGATACATCACTCCATTCTGACCCCAACAGAGCAGAACTTGCAAGTTGCCCTCCGTTGTCATGGTCTGGTCCATGTCCTTCATTCTAGAGCAGTCTTGCCTTGCCCTGCATGACTGTGTCACTTGAAGGTCACAGACCCTTCTGTGGGGTTCCCCTGCACTCACGTCCGCTGTTACTTCAAAGCTAGATTCATGGTTTGGCAGGAGTAGCCCAGGACATTTCCCGGGAACGTGGCAAGGTGGGGCAGGCCCTTCACTAGTGCTCTCTGCTTTGACCATCCGATTGAGGGTACGTCTGCCAGGACGCTGCACCATAAAGCTGTTTGCTTTTGTAATTAATGCGTTCTTGTGAGGTGGTATTTTGGGACTGTAAAGATCCGTTTGTCATCAAAGTTCCCATCTATTCATGTATTTATTTATTCGAGTTTGGACATAGATGCTAATCTTTAACTGGTTGAGTGGAAATCTGCTCACATCATTACCCACGTTGATGTTCAGGTCACCCCAGCTTGGCCGGAGGGACCTGGCACCTGATCGCCCCATCACTTCCTGGCACAGAATACTCCAGCCCCTCTTGTTCCCTTGATGCCCAACCCGGGGACCAACATTTCTTCAAAGGTCTCTTGTTCCTTTCAGTGGAGAAAGGGGGCTTAGAAACCAAAGTTTGGGTTCTAGGAGGACATAGTGCTCCCCAGGAGGGCTCCAGGTCAGTTTCACCCAGAGACAGCCGAGTGGATGCTGGCAGGACAGGGGCCTTGGACCCATGGTGGGCGTGGGCCACGTCAGTCGCTTCCTGCCCACACTTGCAGCCCCTGTTCCTGCTGTCCCCAGACGCGATTCACGAATGGCACAGATGGTGTCCCAAAGGCAGGTGGAGATGCCCCTCACCCAGGCAGGCAGTCTGTCAGCACACACACCGAGCACAAGTCCAGGGCTCGGGCAGGCGGCCCAGGAGCGAGCGTGCCCGAGTGTGCACGTGGGCCCGCAGGTCCATGGGCTCGCCTGGGATGCGAGTGCACAATGTGCATGTATGTGCATGCATGTGGGTGTTTCTGTATACTCATGCAGGGAGCTGGAGGGCCTGGGGGTGTGTGGGGAGGTGCCTGGCAGGCTGGGTGTGACATGCACACCCGTGTGTGTGTGCATTCGTGTGCATGCAGCCCCAGGAAATTCCTGAGGTGGGAGGTGTTCAGTTTCTGTCTGAGCACACGTGTGCTCACGTGCAGTGGTGTGGAATGGGGGAGGCAGTGGGCACTAGAGACCGTGCAGAGCCACTCTGTCCCAACCCCAGAAGACGCTGACCCCATGTCCCAGCCCAGCTTGGGGGCAGTTGGGTCTCTGCCCCTCCTGACAGCCTGGGCTGGGGTTTGGCCCGGCCTCAGCATGGCCTTTGCTGGGGGTCGCTGGCCAGTGTCAACCCAAGCTATCTTCCCATGATTGCGGGGGCCCTGCCTGCTGGGCTCAGCCCCCCAGTATCTTGGCAGAGGGGAGCAGGAGGAGGCTGAGAGGCCCAGAGAGGTCGGCGGGCTTGTCCAAGGATGCACAGCGAGTAGCATGCTGCCTTCCCAGGCCCCTGAGCGCCCTGGCATTCCCCCCTCCCACCCCACCAGCAGCGTGGTCCCTCTGTCCTCACCATGGGAAAGATATCTGCTCTGGGCTCGTGAAGGACCGGCTGGGCGGCTGGGCCAAGTCTCCAAGCCTTGTTCTGTTTCTGTAAATCAGGAACACGGTCCAATCTCATACTCAGGGCTGGCCTGTGGGGTTGGGGGACCCTGGAATCAGGCGTGGGGGCTGGGAGGTTGCCTCCCTCTGGGCCTGAGCCTCAGGGCGCCTCTGCTCTGTTCCCTCAGCCCCGTGGAGGGGGGCATTGATCCTCAAGGCAGGGGGCCGTCCATGCAGGCAGGTGACGCGTCCCCCATCGACCAACCACACCGCCTGCTCTCTCCCTCCGAGCTCTACTAACAAGCAGATCTGATGGTGCCACCAGGCCTAATTGGCAGGACGGACACATGCGTGCCTGTCTGGGAGCCCAGCCACGGTGCCCACCCTGGCTCGAGGAGCACTAGGACCCAGCGTCAGCATCCCGCCCCTTGGGCTACAGTCAGAGGCCAGGGGAGGGTGGTCAGCAGGGATGTCAGTGGGGAGAAGGGGTCCATGAGTGGGACACCCCACGGGAGTCTCTGGTCCCCCACCCCAACCTAAGGATGGCTCCCATGAGCTCAGAGGCACAGTTGGTGGGGGTCAGTAAGGACGGTGGTGGGGGGAACAGGGACGTGGTGAGGGGACTTGGGACCCTGGCACAGGAGGGCGAAGGAGGACACAGGAGGTTGGGGGCAGCCCCAGAAGTGCCACAATTTGGGGCAATAGGGGCAGGTGCGGGAAGGTGACCACTTCCTTCATGGCCTTTGCTCTCCTGCCCATATGGGGGATGAGGTCCTGCCTGCTTCCCCTGGGGAGCTGTTGCGAACTCAGGCAAGTGAGAGATGGTGGACTAAAGTTGCTTGGTAGGTAGTGAGCTGCGCATCCCCGGGGGTGTGCAAGTGGGAGGGCTGAAAGAGGATTGTTGTTCTGTATGAGGCAAGAAGGCTCTTAGAGTAGGTGTGCTAGACCTCAGAAATGTCCGCTGGGGGTCTGCTCAGCCGAGCACAGTGCTCGGGTGGATGCAGGAAGCTGGGTCCTTGTCCCTGGACGCCTCTCTCGAAAGGACGGTCTGCAAGTTGGAGGACCCAGCTGGGCTCCTTAGTCTGCAGCAGACTCATCACCTGCTTGGCCCAGGGCTCTCCTCATCCCAATCCCAAACCCCGGAATTCAGCTGCCCCTCCCGGGAGGCCGGTCACCCCCCTCCCTGCACAGTGCTGGTTCTAATGACAGCCTGTTTCACAGGTGGGGACATTAATGCCCAGAGGACGGCAGGACTGACGGCTCCCAGGCCCCAGCCCAGCCCCCCTGCCCCCCCATCCCCACAGCCTGCCTGGTACTCTTCAGGCGAGCCAGGAGCTCTTGCACAGAAGGAAGGGACTGTGAGACTGTGGGACTCTGAGGACTGTGCCCCGAGGTGGGTGTGCCGGGGCCCGCCCTGCGGCCCTTACCCGTTCAAAGAGCTGATTATTCCCAGCCCTGCCGGTTCTGCCAGTGGTGACGCCACATTGGGTCCTGGCCACCGGCTGGGGTGGAGCATTCGCGCCATGGAAACTGGCACATGCCAACCATCCGTGGCTACTCCGGTCCCATGTTCTGGAGGAGAACACTGAGGCCCAGAGGGAAGCAGAGTGCCCGGGACCCCCAGCCCGGCCAGGGAGGACCCAGGGCGCTGGGCACGGAGCCTCTGGGCAGCCAAGGGCACCCTCGGCGCCCACCAGCCCAGACAGGTGTGCGGCCGCCCCACCCACTCGCGGCCCACTGGCCGTAAATCAGGCTGCTAATCTTTCACCATCCGCCGGCCTCTTGCGGGCGTGATGGATGGGCTCCCAGCCTCGCCGACTGCTGCGAAATCACTCAGCGGCCAGACAAGCCCTAAATCTGACGCACCGAGTGTTGAAAGGAGGGATGTCTGTTTTCATAACCTACCTCAGTTACAATAAATATTTAAAATGCGCATTAACATCCTCTTGCTGCACAATCAGCCTCTGTGGCCCCAGCCGCGCAGATTTAATTAGCTCCGGGCTTCCCCCGCCGGCCGCGCTCGCCCGTGGACGGAAGGCCCCTGTTTTCTTAAACTCCCGGCCGCCATAAATACCGGCCCGCCTCAGCGCGACACAGAGCCTTTTGTCTGGCTCTGCTTCCCCGGCCCCTGCTCTGGGGCCGGGCGGGTCTCTGGGTATGGGGGTGTGCCCCGCAGATGCCCGTGAGTGGGGCACGTCCCGGGGTGTCCTGGCTGCCCGGCCTGCAGCCCGGCCTCCACCTGAGGGAATCCCGGAGAGGAAGGCAGAGCCGACACCCCCTCTCCCGGGAGGCCGCACCCCACGTTGGCAGGTAGCCAGCGAGAGGCCCTTCCTTCCAGCGTGGACCCTCGCACGCCCCACGCCCCGCGCCGGGCCCTGCGCCAAGCCCTCCAGCCTCGGCTCACCAACGTGCAAAGACCCCCGAGGCAGGGGCGGTGTGGCCCCCGTTTTAGAGGTGAGGAAGGTGGCTCAGAGTGCCCGAGCTGTTGGAGGCCCCCGCTGGGCGGGCCCCCCGCTCCTCCATGCGCTCTCACTTCAGCCCGCCTTCATTCCTTCGTCCACACGCTGCTTTCATACAGGCACCGGCTTTCCCTCCCTCCCTGTCTTGTTTGCTGTGTCTGTTTACTTACGGGTCTGGCACCAGAGGGCATCTCCTGGCTGGGCCCCAGCACCCTCTGTGGCAGCTCACAGAGGCACCTGGGCAGTTTGCCTGGCCGCACAGGGCCCAGAGGCAGGAGAGCTGGAGGAGAAGGGTCCGGGGGCTGGGGCCCTGGCTGTGCTTCTGGAGGCCCCGAGCGCCAGGTTGAGATGGCCAGGACTGCCGCGCGGGGGTGGGCAGGAGATGGGCTGGGGTCAGGGTGGGATGGAGGAAAGCCTGGAGTTCTCCCTGGAGGAGGCGGCTGTAGTGAGTCTGCTCAGCCGGCCCTCTGTTCCTTGGCTCCTCGGGAGGCCTCCCCACGGTCCATGCCCGCCAGCCTCTAGGAGATGTAGAGCTGGTTGAGTCTCCCAAGCTCGATGTGAGGCCACCAGAGGGCCGGCATGCGTGCTGGGCAGCCGGGTGAGGAGGTCTGAAACTAAGTGACGGAGACAGGAGAGACTGGCTGCAGACCCCAGGCTGACCGTGACATCAAGGCTGGGGTCAGAGCTCCTGACATGCCGGGGAAGGGGTCAGGGCCCGTGTCCCTCAGCCTGATGTGTGGGGAAACTGAGGCGCAGGGAGGCCCGGCCCTGGCTCAAGGGTGTGCAGTGCAGTGGAGCTACTGGGCATTGAACTGTGCCCCCCCAAAGGTACGTCCGAGTCCTAGCCCTGGTCCCCGTGAACGTGAGCTTACTCGGAAGCAGGGACTCTGCGGGTGTGATGGTTAAGGGGAGCTCACGCTGGAGTAGGGTGGTGTCCTCACAGAAGAGGGGAGTGTGGGAGGCAGGAGGGACCCTCCTCTGGAGCCCTCAGAGGGAGCGCGGCCCTGACCCCTGAGCTCAGGCTTCTGGCCCCGGGACGGGGAGATGATCAAGTGTGCTTGTTTGAAGCGCCCGGCCTGGCGCTCTGTTCCGGCCCCTGGGATGCTGGTCCCAGCCTGCCCGTCCTGGGCATCTCTGGGCTTGGTGAGAGGACCGCACTCTCTGGAGGGGCTCAGCGCAGCTTCCAGGGGCTTCCTGGGCTGTAAATCCAGGTGAGGGGGGCTATGAGATTGGGGAACACGTCCCCCCACCTGCCCAACCTTTCCAGGTGGCATTGGGATCCAGGTAGGGACGGCATTCTGAGTCCTTCCCGCATCCTGCAAGGCCTGGGATGTGGGCCCAGCAGGGAGTCAGACAGGGCAGGTCGGGAATGCGATCGTTGGAGAGGAGTCAGGGCAGGGCTCCCGGGAGCAGAATGTACACCCATCTTCTTCTCCATACCCTCCCTCCGGGCCTGGGTGGGGCTGCGGGGGTCACCGAGCTGCCCCCAGGGTAGACTGCTCCAACCCCCCCCACCCTGTCCTGTACAGTCCTACAGGAAGGGGGGGTGTGCGCATGTGCCCCTGAGCATGCGTGTGTGCCATAGGCCGGCTCAGAGGCTCTGTTAGTCTGTGATACCCTCAGTGAGTGCCAGGTGTGACCCCTGGCCTCGAGGGCGCCCCCCTGTGCATCACTCTCTGAACAGCTCCCAGTGTCCAGCGTGGGCTGAGCTGGGTGCTACAGGGCCCTTCCCGGTGGGGCACGCATACTGGTGGGGACACAGGCCCCGGCCAAATGAACAAGAGGCGCCCTGAGCAGAGCCACGAGCAGAAGGGCTCTGTCTGGAGGTGGATGCGTGTGCATGCGTGTGCAGATGTGTGTGGGTGCAGCCTGGTGGGCTCCGGGCCTCGGGCACAAGCAGGGCCTCAGAGAGCCGGCCTTGGGAGCACACAGCCTCCGCTGCCTGAAGCTGTCGTGAACCAGCCCAGATCCGAGGGGAGCCGACAGACACCCCTCCACGACAGGGATAGCAGAACAACTGGGGGGCCGTGTCTACAGCCCCCATACCTGACACAGTGAGCTTTTCCAGAAAAATCACTCTGGCTGGGAGGCCTGTTGGCTGTGCTCCGAGCACAGGGGAGACCCTTTGCCAGAGCAGCAACCCGTGGCGGCGGAAGAGAGAGGCGTCCTGCCGGCAGCGGCCAGGGCCAGGGGGCGGACCAGGACCCCCGAGGTCAGCAAGCGGAGGGCCTCGGAGCCAGGACAGGCAGAGGGCTCCCTGGAGCGGGACACAGAGAGCTGAGCCAGGCCCCGCCCCGGGGAGATGAGGACAGACCCCTTGGCCCGCCAGGACGCCAGTCCTGCTGCTGGTCTCAGCACCGGCCGGCCTGCCCACAGGGCAGCTGAGACCCGGGGGGGCGCGTGGGGCTCCCACAGCCAGGGCTCCGTAGGCGCCCGAGCCAGAGCCGGCTCCCGCCCGCTCGCGCCTGTTTATGAAGCGAAGGGTAAGTGTTTAATTAGCCGCCTAATTGCCTGGGTAATTGGGAGGCGTACTCAGCTCTCCAAGTAATCAGTCGGAACAGGCCTCGAAAATATCTGGCCCAATATTCATTAGTGTGGTTCAATCGTTAAACAGTTACCGTGTTTGGTTCATGACGAGGCCCGGCAAGCAGCTGCGTGCCCTGCAGCCGCCCACCAGCCTGGGCTGGGCCCGCCGCCCCGTGCAGACAGACAGACAGCCCTGCTGGGGCACAGACGGTGGGCGGTGGGAGGGGCTTGCCCCTTGGGGCCTCTGCCCACCCCTCCTGCCCCTGGCTGTCCTGTGTCTCCCTGGAGCCAGAGGAGGTCCTTCGGTCAGCCGGGGCCACCCTCTCCTGCCCTTCCTCACCCCCAGGGAGCCTGGCAGCTGGGATTCCAGGGGGAGGGGACAGGCCCAAAGGGCTCAGGGTACAGGGTCAACCATGGGGCTGAGTCCCTGGCGGTGGCGGGGGTGAGGCTGGGCTCCGCAAGGGGAGGTTCGTGAATGTGCCCATTTTACAGGCAGGGAAACCAAGGCCAGAAGGGCAAAGCAGCCTGGAGTGGTGGCAGTCCCCTCCCTCGACAGCCCCTGGGGCCCTCAGGAGGAGGGCCCAGCCCACCCACTCCCCTTCCCGCAGCCTGGCCCACCGTCAGGAGGTCGGCCATCAGCGGAGGAAGCCAGGGTCAGGAGGGCCAGCTGGAGCCACAGCCCCTCACCTGATGTCTGCTGCTGAGGCCCACCTCTGCCCCAAATACGGTTCACTCGCTCATTCACTCACTCATGTCCTCTGCAACCGATCCTCGGGTGCCCTCCCCATGCCAGGCTCTGTGTTGGGGGCAGCGAGCAAACTCACCTGACTCCTGCCCCCCTGGACTTCCTCAGGGCACGGCGGGTGATGGGGGACGTGCTGTGAGGGTCTTTACGGAGGAAACGGAACCAAGGGCACAGAGAGGGCGTCCCCATGCTTGAGCCAGGACCTGGAGGAGGGGGCAGGGAAAAGCATTCCCAGTGAGTGGAACAGCCAGTGCAAAGTCCCTGAGGCAGGAGAGAAGGCAGCAGAACTTCCTTGGAGCTGTGCTGAGTGGGAGGGCAGAGGGGTGGGGGCCCCGCATGGACGATGCTGCAGCACAGACAGTGGGCTTCGTCTGAAGAGCTGTGGGAGCCACGGAGGAGGCTTATGGGGGACATGAGTGACACTGTGTGGTCGACCTTTCGTAAGGGGCTTGGACGGGGGCGGAGGGGAAACCATGTGCAGGTGTCCAGGTGAGAGGCAGGGGTGCTATGGACTGAGGGGGGCTGCCACGCACCCCTCCACGCCCAGGCTCCACCCTTCCCTGCCTGTTCTGGGCCCCAGCAGGGATGCTGGTTTCACCCCCGGCTCTTGCTCTCTGGTTTGGAGTGGGAAACCAGAGAGGGAAGGGGTGTGTTTCCTCAGCTAGGCCTGCTCTCCCTCTGAAGGCCACAGCCCTCCCCGCTGCTCCAGGCCCAGGCAGCCTGCCTCCCTTGCCAGCCCCAGCAAGGCTCCTGAGTGCTTCACTCTGCCCAGTCGTACCCACACCTTGGAGAACAGACCTCTTATTAGTCTCCTTCCCCAGTGTCGTGCCGGCCCTTGGTGACAGCGTACATTCACCAGCCTTGCCACGCCTGAATCTGCCATGATCATGACGATTTGAGGCTCACACACTGAAAGCTCCTTGCCCTTGAAGCACAAACAGGGTGACCACACTTATGGTGGGGAGCGCTGAGTAATGCATGGAATTGCCAAATCAGTATGTCAGGAGCCTGAAATCAGTATAGCACTGCATGTCGATTACCCTTCAAAACAAAAGTACAATGATGTCACCTTGTAGAGGGTGTGCAGGAGGAGCTGGACCCGGAATGGGGAACCTGGGCTCGGATCCCAGCCCCACTGCGCGACTGTGGCCAAGCAACCCACCCTCTCTGAGGCTCAATGGCTCGTCTGGAGAATGGGGTGGGGGTGGGGGGGAGTATGACCACTGATGGGACTGTTGTGGGGAACGCAAACCGAGGCACTGAATAACTGGGAGGAGTTACCTTGGGGGATAGTAACGTGAACAGCGCTGTGACCGGCCCAGCGCTGGTCACAAATATTCCCTCCTTGGGTTCGATCCCCCAACCGCCATTTCTTTTTATTGGAGGTAAAATTTATGTAACAAAATGAACCGCTCATCATTTTAGAGTGAACAATTCAGTGGCCTTGAGTCTGTTTACAGTGTTGTGTGCCCACCACCAGGGAGACCCCATGCCCATCGGCAGTCACCCCCCCCAGCCTCTCCCCCAGCCCCCCGCAGCCCCCAACCTTCATTCTGTATCAGTCTGCCCGCTCCGGATGTCTCACATAAATGGAATCACAGCATACGTGGTCTTCCATGTCACTGAGATCACGTCCTCGAGCTCCACCCCAAGGTGGGGCTCCATGCGGTTCCACTGTGTGGACATCAACCATCTTTTGAAGCAGGGATTTTCATGTTCATTTTGCAAACACAGAAGACGGGCATCAGAAAGGCTTCTCTTGTCTTCTGAGCTCACGGGGTCCGGACATGAGATACTTGAAGTGGTGCGGTGGGGAGGAAGGAAGGGTCTAGACTTGCTCTCCCTCTCAGTTCTTCCCCTCCAGATCCTATCTTTACTTAACACTGAGATATTTTGTTCATCATAGCTTTTTCCATGCATTTTTATTAATTTTTTAATTAAAAAAATTTAAATTTGAAAATTTTAATTGAACTTTCAATTTAGAGGTAATCGTAGGTTGACGTGCAGTTTCAGAAAATGGTACGGTGTGCCCTACACCCAGTTTTCCTTGCTGTGGCATCTGACCGTGGCTCTAATGCGGGACTCTGGCACTGATTGATACCCTCTCCTGGACGATTTTTACAGAAGAACCTGATGATCGTGATCGTATAATTCCTTCCATTTCTCCCTCGTGGCGTTCAGACTATTGTCACACACTGTTCTTATACACGTGGTATGAAGTCCACAAGGCGTGGTTATTTTTATTTGAGCAGTCGATAATCATTTATTAGATGTCGCTGGTAATGGAAAGCTCACCTGTTTCTCCACACGGTTACTGATCCTAGCGCTTGTCATTCCCGTGTGGATTCACACTTGTCTGCTATTCTCCTTCTGCCAGAAGGACAGAAGGACGTCCTTCTGCACCTCTCGCACTGCAGGCCTGCCAGTGGCGAATTCTCTCCACTCCTGTCTGAAAACACCTCTATTTCACCTTCAGTTTTGGAAGATACCTCTGCTGGGTATAGAATTCCAGTGCGGCACCTCGGCCACCTTGCTTTGTGGTTCCCGGGAGAAGTCTGCTGACGCTCTTGTCTTTATTCCCCTGAGACACGTGGTTCTTCTCTGGCCGCCCTGGGGTCATCTCTGTTGCAGCTTTTGAGCAGTTTGAACGTGACATGCCTTGTAGTCTTCCTCATGCTTCTTACACTTGGGGTATGTTGAGCTTTTATCTATGCACTCATAATTTTCCCCCATTTTGGTAAATTTTTAGCCAAAGTTCTTCAAACAGCTTTTCTGTGCTTTCTCTCTTCCTTTGGGGCTCCAATTACACAAGAATCGGGCTCTGTCTCAGAGACAACCACCTTTCTCATTAAAAAAAAAAAAAATGCTTTGTGTCTCATTCTGGGTAGTTTCCATGACTGTGCCTTCAAGTTCACTAATCTTTTTCTCTATCATGTCTAATCTGTTAATAATATCATCTGGCGAGCTTTTCATCCGAGATGTCATAGTTTTCAGGACTCAAAGTTCCGTTTGGGTCTCGTTTGCTTGTTTTGTAGCTTCCGTGTCTGCTTAACTTTTCAAATACATGGAATAGAGTTATAACTGATTTAATGTCCTTGTCTGTTCCTTCCAGCGTCTGGGTCAGTTCTGGGCTGGTGTGAATTAATTGAGTATTATCCTCACAGTGGGTCATATTTTTCTGCTTCTTTTCATGCCTGAAAATCTTTGATTGGATGCCAGACATTGTGAATTTTGCCTTTTTGACTGCAGAATATTTTTGTATTTCTGTAAATATAGTCACCCTGTGTTTTGGGATGCAGTGAAGTCAGGGGGCAACAGCCTTGCTGACCTTGTTGACTGTGCCCCTGGGGCTGTTCCCAGTCTATGCTACCGATTCCCCATTACTGAGGCAAGACCTTCCTCAGTATTCTTTCCAAGGCCCCGAGAATGATGAGATTTTCTATCATGAGTCTGGCTGCGAGGAAGAGACATTTTCCCAGCCCTGTGTGAGCACCAGCATCATTCTCTTATCCTTTCGGATGGTTTTTTCCAGGTCTTGGATAATTTCCTCATCTGCATGCGTTAATCAGCACTCTCCTGAATGCTCAAGAGGGACCCTCCGCAGATCTCCAGAGTGCCCACTCTCTCTGTGGAGGTCTCTTCTTTCTGGTACACTGTCCTACAAATTCCACCTTAGTCACCCCAGACTGAGCTCTGTCTCTTCAACTCTGTGCCAGGCCACACCTGGGTTCTCCCTTTCTGCCTCATGGTCTGGAAATTCTCTCATTGGCAGGGATCCCCTTGTTTCTCCCCCATCTCTCAGAAATCTCTGTCCTTTGTTGCCCAATGCCCAATGTCTTGACAGTCATTGCTTCTCATACTTTGTTTTTTTTTTTTAAATAATTGTTTCAGATGGGAACATAAATCTAATCCCTGTTACTGTATCTTGGATGAGAGTGGAAATCCTCAGACAATTTTCAAAAGCTAAGGGTAGAATAACCATTGCAGAAAAATCAGAGCCCAGACACGAATCCTGGTGATGATGGTTGAGCCCTGGATCAAGTCATGCCTGAAGCCAGACCCTATCCCAGACAGTTCAACTCTAGGAGGCAACAAATTCTCTCTTCTGTTTAATCCAACTGGGCTGGGCTTTCTGCCCCCTTGCTCCTGCTGGCTCCCTATCTGGCCATTGCTGTACACGGTGGCTCCCTGAAGGTGAGAGATGCTCCAGGAGAGAGTGAGAGGTGAGTGCAAGACCAGCCTGGCTGGGACAGATATGGGGTTGCTGAGTGAGTTTTATGCTTCTGAAAACCCACCCTGACCAGGTGAGGAGAGTGGGTAGGTCACATGTTCCCCACTCTCAATCCTCCAAATGTTTCTCAAAGCACTTGAAATAAAGCCCAGTCTCCTTAGCATGGCCTGGCACAGCTAGGCCTCTGTCAGTCCCCTCTTCTGCCTCATTCCCCTGCTCCGGCCCTGCAGGCTGCCAACCCATTCCCACCCCAGGGCCTTTGCACCTGCTGTGTCAGCTGCCTGGGCTGCTTTCCCATGGGTATCTGTGCAGCTCCACAGTGCATCTCGGTGTGCCCCAGAACCCTGCACAGGGCAGGGCACCCAGTGAGTTAGCACCTTTCCCCAGCTGGGGACCTTAGGACAGGGCTGGGGTGGCCCTTCAGAGGCTCTCGTGACCCCCAGAACTTCCTGGAACCTCTCCCGGCAGGGTGGGGGTGTGGCCTGGCCCCAGACCTCCAAACTGCTCTCTCCTGCAAAATATCCCCTTCCAGCAGAGAGGATGGGTCGGGGAGACAGGAAGGAAAAATAATTACTTCTCAGCCTCTAACCTTTCCGGCAAGTGACTCGGTAATAAATAATCCCCACGTCCCTCCAGTGCGATCCATCAGCAGGAGCTCCTAATTACTCCAGACTCACTTTGAAACCACTTCCAGTCCCACTTTCAAATAAATAAAAAATTAACATGGACTGGAGCAGAGACCCAGAGGCAGGGCTGCCCAGTACCTCTCAGAGGCGTGCTGAGCCGGGATGGGGTGCGCTCCGGGGAAGGCCGAGGTCAGGGGAGCTCTGGCCCGGACCCAAGACCCACCTGTTACGTCGAAGAGTCCCTGCCAGTGGCACTCGCCCTGCAGGCCATCGCCTGCACCCTCCCCCGGGCCCAGGGCACCGTGGTCTCAGGTCCAGCACGGGGCCAGCGTGCTGGCCACGGCCTCCTTCCCACCCCAGCCTACTTGAGCAAGGACCCCTGTCTGGGCCTCAGGTGTCTTCCATAAACAAGGCTTCTCTGATAGTAACCAGATGGTGGACAGACAGGGAGACCAGGTCCGGACTGGCCAGCAGTGCGTGACCACCTCTACTCAGGCACATCAGCTCCATGGGTCGTCCTGAGCCAAGGGATGGGAGGAAGCCCCTGGCCAGCCTCACCCACTGGACTCACGAGGGCTGACCACAGTGGAGGCCGCAGTCCCTGGCCTCATGTGCCGTCATGGGCTCTGGGAAGGTGTGCAGGGGGCGAAAAGTCACGGGTGTGGGGCAGCGAGGGAGAGCACTCCCGGGACGGGACCCCGCTGCTCCCCTCCTCGGGGTGGTGAGAGCTGAGGGTCTGCGAGGGGGTGCCAGGCAGCAGGGCGGGGTTCAGACGCCAGGCGGATGTGGAGGGCAGTGAGGGGGCGTGTGGGGCCCCTCGGCCAGGCCCTTCGCAGGAGGATTAATTAAACGCATCTCACTCTGCCGCCGAGCGATTTCTGCTGACCTCACCAGGCCGATTAATATTTAATTAGCCTTTAGGAGGGAGGGGGGTACTTATTAACCCGCTCTGTCAATCTTGGACAGGTCTTGGACAGGCAGCAAGTGTTCTAGGGAGCAGCTCCTGGAGCCTCCTGGACCGGGGCCCGAACGATGTGTGCCCCCACCTCGGGCTGCACTAACTAAGACAGCCTGAGTTGGGGTGCACAGGGGGTGGAGGGCGGGGGTGCCCTTCGTCGGGCGGAGCAGAGCCCTGAGCACCATTCACTGGCCTGCATCCAGCTTGGGCAACCTGCTGCTCTGGGGCCTGGGGCCTGGTGCTGACCTGTGGGGAAGGAGCGGGGGGACCCCAGGATCGGGAGCAGCTCCATGCAGCGGCCCCAGCAGTGGTTGGGGAGTGGGCCAGGCAGGACCATGCTGTGACAGGAAGTGCAACCTGGACGACCGTACCTGGCAGCCCCCTCCCAGCACCAGCCTGATACTACCCTCTGGGGGCCTGCCAGCACTTTACAAGAAGCCAGAGAAGCGAGTTCTATGTGGGCTCTTCTGGTCTTTCAATTCGATAACAGATTCCACATTCTAAAGAGCCAGGTGAGCCCGGCAGCCTGCGTGAGGCGCGAGCAAGTGCGTGCAGCCCAGCACAAGGTCCTCAGGAAACTCTCCGGAGACGGATGCCTGGCTCAGGAGGATAGCCCATGCCACCAACTCATGCAGCAGCGCCCGGCCCGGCCCCTGCCCACCTTTGCCGCCAAGCCTGGCCAAGCCCCCATCCACCCTGAGCACCCTGCCACCCACTCCCCCCAAACCCCTGGACCTTTGCACGTGCTGTGTCTCCACTGACAAAGCGAGCCGACCCAGGAGTTCTCTAGTTTGACTCTCCCTGTCTCCTGGAGGCAGGCAGGGCTTGCTGGGTGGAGGAGGGGGTATCTGGGACCCCTGGGGGCGTCCCTGGGGCAGATAGTCCCTAGTCAGGGTGACAACCAGGTGGGGCAAGACACCTAAGATTGGCTGGCAAGGGGGCTGCACATTGCCCCTCTCTGCCAGCCAGCCCCCCAGGCCCCTCCTGAGCCCGCAGCCAGGCACACGGGCCCACTCAGCGAGGGCCTCTCTCCCCCATGTTGGCAGGCGGTGATGAAATTTTTAAATAAGGCAAAAAAATTAAAACTCCCTCGAGTTTTATTAAGTAGGGATGCAGCAAGGTAATTATAAACTGGCTTAATTAAAATCCACCCTTGGAAAGCACCGGTGGGTGGCCCTGGCAGGGAAGGAGGACAGGAGGGGGAGTGGCTTCCTTGCGCCAAGCCTCGGTTTCCCCAGCCGTAAAGTGAGGATGGTGCTAACCACTGGACCAGGAGGGGAGCATCAGTGCAGTGTCTGCGTGCTCAGAGAGGCCAAGGGCCACGCTTAAGTCACACAGCAGTAACTAGCAGGGCTGAACTGGACCCTGGGGGAGGCCTGCCCCCTGAAGGGTTCGGTGAGGAGGGTCCCAGAGACCCTGCCCCAGATTGCATCAAGCACCACAGCGGTCAGCACGGGGAACCTCCCAGCCGCCGTGTCTTCCCGCTGGGCCTACGGGCCGTGCTCGCTGGCGGGAGAAGGGCAGTCCTGCTGAGGGCACCTCTGGCAGAGGGCGGGGCGAGGGCCTGGGGGGTGAGGGCCTGCACGTGCAGGAAGGGGGCAGCTTGGCGGGGCAGGGTGGGGAGGAGGCAGAGGACGGGGCTGCCGAGCTCCCCGCAGGGCTCAGTCTGTTTCTGTCCCTCCCTGTCGGCGCTGCCACGGGGACAGATGGAGGGCCGACAGCGCGGCCTGGGTGGGAGTGGGCAGGAGCTCGGTCCTCGAGCAGAGCCGTAGGCCTCCCAGTGCCAGTCACTCCCACCCTCGGCACTGGGCCCTTGGCACCCGGAGGGGGACGGAGTCAGGACCTGAGAGGGGCCTGATGCCCGGGGAGGAAGTTGAGTGGCTGGGCGGAGGGGGCAAGACAGAGATGGAGGGGAGAGGCTCACCCAGGTGTGGGGGGTGGAGGGGTGCCCCTTGCAGAAACCTAACCAGTCGTCTCCAGCTCAGGACCCAGAGGGGACCCCAGAACTCCTTGGGGTCACTGGGCCAGGGAAGGCAGGCCCACTCACTCCCTTACCCCTGTGTGCATCAATTATACACTGGCCATTGTCCACCAATTGCAGTCCCCGGGACCTGTCTGCCCACCGAAAGGGAGGGCAGCCCCCGCGGGGGTCACAGGAAGCCTGCGGGGCCACCCAGGCATGGTCTAATCCTGGCTTGGGTGTTGGCCAGCCATGTGGCCTTGGGCGCGGTGTCTGGCCCTGAGCCTCAGTTTCCCCCTCTGTCAAGTGAGGAGAGAGCCCCCACCTCCTAGGCCGCTGTGGGAGTGTTAAGCGCCCGGCCCACAGTCGGCGCCCTGACTGGGGCCTGCCTGCCTGCCCAGCCATCCTTGGGATCCTAGCGCCAGCCCTAAGCCCACCCCCAGGCCGTTCCAGCTGCCACCCCCAAGGCTCATAAACCCCTGAGCTTTGATCTGTCCTCATTCTGTCTCGGCCGGAAGAGACGGGGGCTCCTCCCAACCGGCCCCTCCGTGTCTCGCCTCCCCATCCCACTGCCTCCATTAACCTCTGCACCCCAGGCGGAAGGGGCGGCCGTAGCCCCGGCCTGTTCCCATGGTGGGGGCACCCCAAAGGTGGGGTTTGTCGGGGGCCCCAGGGCCAGCCTGGGAGAAGATCCTGTTGTGGTGGGGCCAGGAGACAGCCTCAAGGGTCACCACCCACGGGCAGCCATCCTGAAGAGCTCAGGGCCTTGGGTCGCCCCTGATGCCCAGGCTGGCATTCTACCTCAGAGAGTGGACGCCAGCCGCCTCAGCCTGTCCCCTCGCCAGAGCCAAGGCTGTCCTGTCACCCCGGCAGGGGCCTCTTCTGCCCCAGGGGCCTCTTCTGCCCCAGGGGAGTCCTTGGGGGCCGGGGGTGGGAGAAGAGCCTGCGGAGTGCATTTTCTCCTCAGTGCTGTCCCGGCCACCCCCTGGAGCCCCGTACCACCCTGTCCTGGCCCCCGGACATCTCCCTCCATGGCTTGTGCTCCCGGGCTGACCGGAGGCAGCATCCCGGCTTCAGCTCCTGGGACAGGCTCACCACTGGGCCTGCTGGAGAACTCCTCATGCTGGTGTCCAGCCGGCCGTCCACCCGCAGCCCCCTCTCTGTGCCCTCTCTCTCCTCCCCCCATTGTGGTTGCATGCCGGTCACGGTGGGTACGGGGCTCACGCCCTGGGACAGGTCAGCAGGCTCACCGCGTGGCTGCACGTGGAGGCTCTGCCCTGAACACACACTGTCCACAGAGCCCCCGCACCCACCCGGCTGAGTCTAACCCTGACCCACTTGGTTCCCAGGCAGCTGGGTGGCCGGACCAAACCAGGAGGTTTCCAGGGGCTCTGCATTCCCACTGTGGCGCCCTGGTCCAGGCGAAGCATCTGTCAATGGGGAGCATCTCCCTCACAGAGAGCACAGGAGGATGCTCAGGGGGTCTCTCCCCGTGGGTCCAGGTGCTCAGCGCATGTCTGTGGGCCCACCATTCACAGGTACAGTGGTGAGCAGAGTAAACGTCCCTTCTCAGTGCTCAGGATCTGGAGGCCCAAAGACGAGACACCAGTGGGCGCCCGCTGAGATTATAGCAGGGTGTGGGGAGAGGAAAGGGGCCAGGGAGGTGGCGTCTGGGGACGGACACTCACAGGCCCGGGAAGGGGCTTAAGCTCAGAGCAGTGGGGGCAGGATCGAGGGTTGGGGGCAGCCTGTGATGGGGGCATGGGGATGAGGCAGGAGAGACAGGAGGGAGGCTGCCAGGAGGGAGGGGGAGAGCAGAGCCAGCAGGGCTGACCTGGCCCAGTGTCCACCCTCCAGACCTCAGTGGAGCCTGGTTCTGGCTGGCTTTGCCTCTGTGCTGTGTGACTGTGGGCAAGGCCCTGCCCCCTCTGGGCCCCTGAGTGTGAGCTCCGTGGAAACCGCAACATGCCCCCCACCCCTTCTCGCAGAGAGAGGAGGGTGGGGGACTGGGCCAGCGCAACAGGGATGCTCCCCCACGAGCCTCCTGGGTGGGAGCCCCCCACCGCAGCCCCGCAGCCTCCAGCCTCCCACCTCTGAGCTCCCCCACACCTGGTTCCCACGTCCTCCCCACTCCCCGCCGCGTCGGCCCCGTCTGGAATCGACACATTTCCTTTCTCGAAATGATGCATGTTTTCCCCGTCGGGTTTACAAATAACTTCACATTTTACTGTTTTCTTTCCCTAATGAATTCTCTGAAATGTGTTACAAGCTCCCCAGTAATGAATGTGGAGCTGGCGGCCGCAGTGAGGCCGGTGCCCCGCCTGCCTCCACCTGGGCGCCACCGAATTAGCCCTCGCCACACTCCGCGCGCGGCCCTGATGCAGCCTTGTTTAGCGCAATTGGTGGGAATCCATTATATTGACAATATCCATTTGTGTAATTCCTGCATTAGGATTTTGTGCTAAACTGTGTTTGAAAGGCACCGCTGACCCTGATTACCTCTTTAATTGTGCTTAAAAACCCAGATTAATTCAGAGGCGAAGCTGACCGTGCTGGGAAGGGGCCTTGCTGCGCCCAAAGAGTGGACGGTCCCTGGGCCTCGGGGGCTGGCGGGTCCGGGAGGGTGCTCTCTCATCCTCGGAGCTTCCGGGAAACCCCGGGGCCGGGGCAGGCAGAGAAGAAGGAGAGCAGCTCCCGAAGGTCGAGGGGGCTGGCCGTGGGAACCCCGCCGCAGCTCCTGGCAGATACTGGGCTCCCCCACCCCCACGACTTACAGCACTTTTCCTGGGTTAGACGGAGTCCGAGGGTGGGTCTGGATGGAGACTTGCTCCATCTGCCGCAGGCCCTGCAAGAGAGGTGGGTAGGGCTCCGCGCAGCCCCAGCAGCTCCTGCCTCTGGCGGACCTGAAGGAGGCTTAGGGGTCCCACTGCCCATGTTACCAGCAGAGAAACTGAGACCAAGCGGGCCAGGGCTGCCTCCAGGTCACACAGAGATGGCAAGGTTAGCGTAGGGCCAGCCAGGAGGCCTGTCTTCACAATGAGCCAGGCTGCTGGCTCTGCTGTCCTGCAGATTCTGGGGTGCCCACCCATAGTGGGGGGCAGTCCCTGTAGAGGGGAAATCAACCAGACGTGCCTCCCATGGAAGGAGCAAGGACCCTAGGGTCCAGCTGAGCCAGGTCCAGGTCTTGGCCCCTCCCTGAGCCTGTCTCCCCACCTGGGCAGCAGAGTCCTGTTGTGCGTCATGGAGGTGATCCCTGGTGGGCCATGCCCAGCACATGTGGACACACAGTGGGCACTGAGCAAAGGCTTGTTGTTTCCGTGCTTACGTTTCCCTGTTCTGTCCCCCTCCTCGAGTCTCGGGGTGGTGGGGAGTGAGGTGCCCACATCCCTGCTTTCACACCATGAGGTGTCCAGCCTCAGAGCACATCGAATTCCCTGGGGCAGGGTCAGAATTTCCGGGGTGGGCTCTGGGGGTGCAGAGGGAGGTGGGCCCTCAGGCAAACTGGCACAGGACCCCAATGGCAGGGGGTAGGGGTGCACCTGAGACCTGAGGTTCTGGTCCAGCCTCTACTCTGGAGCCCAATACCAGGGACAAGGGAGCGCCCGCCCTTTGCCCTGTCTGAGCCCGGCGTCTGCATGCATCAGATGGGGACGGTGAAGGAGATCACCTGAGGACGAGATGCAGGAGTTGCTCTGGACCCTGAATCAGGGTGCACACATGACTGGGGTGACCTCTCCAGTCACCTTTCCCTGGGGGGGCCCTGGGTAGGGCAGGTGAGGTGACAGGGCTCCTTGGGCAGGCGATGTGCTAGAGGAGAGCCCTCAGGAGGGACATGCAGGGCCGAGGGAAGCAGGGTGGGGGAGGAAGCTTGGCAGAGATGTGGTCCCGCTGAGGCTGACCCCTCCTCATGGGGGCTACAGGGTGGAAACAGCACCCCAGTGGTGGTCCCATCTTGGGGACAGGGGCTGGGGCTTTTATATCCACATCACTTAGTCATGGCAGCCGGCAGGCTACCTGGGGAAGGGGATCTAGCGCCCAGGTGTTTCCAGGCCAGGCCGTCAGCAGTCCCGGCACTGGGGGAGCAGAGGCCTGAGGTTTACCCACCCAGAGCACTGGCATCTGGTCAGCAGTGCAGCAAGGCCAGTGAACCTCGTTTGCAGGCTCCTGCACAGATTGTGTGCACGCACTCGTGCACACACACACTTGTGCATGCACACGCACACGGCCATGCACACACTTGTGCACAATACACATACTCATGCACGCACACACGCACACGGTTGTGCACACACTTGTGCACACATACACACTCGTGTATACACACACACACGCACGCACACGAGTGCACGGTTCTAACACCTCCGCCGAGATAGAATTCCCACACCACACATCCCCTGTGTATAGCACACCGTCCCGTGGCTCCAGTGACCTCGCAGGTTCATGCAGCCAGTTCCAGGACACCTTCGTTCCCCCTACCCTGTGGCACTCACCCCGCATTCCCCAAGAGCCCCCAGCTCCAAGCACAGGAGTGGAAACGACAGGTGTCTTTTGTGATGGGCTTCTTTCTGCTTGGTGTAACATTTCCAAGCTTCACCCCTGTTGCCAATCGAATCTGTACTTCGTTCCTTTCTGTGGCTGAATAACACGACAGACAGATTGTACAGACAGATCGTATTGTTTATCCACTGCCCACTGGTGGGCATTGGGTTATCTCCAGTTTGGGGATACTGTGGCTCGTGCTGCCGTGAACGTTCGTGTGCAGTTCCGTGGGCACCTGGGCCTTTCTCTCTTTCGGGCACACGACTCGGAGTGGAATTGTTGGGTCACGTGGCAGCTCTGTGTTTAACCCTTTGAGGAACCGCCAGAGTGTTCTCCATTTTACGTTCCCACCGACAACGCATGAGGGTTCAACACTCGTCCGTCTCATGTACCGTAACCACCCGAGCGGGTGTGAGGTCATACCGTTGCTTTGCATTAGCCATCAGCTTGCGATGCATCGTTCACGGCTTATGGGCCATTTGTGTATTGTCTTTGAAGAAACGTCTATTCCTATCCTTTGCTCATTAAAAAAAACTGGGTCCCTTGTCTTTTTTATTATATTTTCTAGGTATGAGTGCCTTATCAAACGTATGATTTGCAGACATTTTCTCTCATTCTGTGGGCTGTCTTTTTACTTCTTCAGTGGGGTGTCCTTTGAAACACAAAGGTTGTAAATTTTGATGATGTCCAATGGATCAATTTTTTCTTTGGTTGCTGGTGCTTTTGGTGTCACAGCCAAGAAACCATTGTGTCACCCAGAACCATGGAGACTTGCTCCCACGTTTTCTTCTCAGCCCTTCAAGGCTCAGCTGCCACCTTTCTGCCACATTTAGGTGTTGATACAGTGTGAGTCCATTTTTCTTACAGGTCGTGAGGGAGGCTTCCGTCTTCCGTGTGGACGCCTGGTGTCCTGGCACCATTTGCTCCAAAGACCGTTCTTTCCCCGCCAACTGGTCTTGGAGCCCTCGTCAGAAGCCAGCAGACGGCAAGAGTAGGGTTATTCTGGGCCGAGGTTCTGTGCCGGGGAGCCCCGCGTCTCTCTGTGTGTCATGATCACCACAGCTCGGTGAGAACTTCTGAAATCAGGACGTGTGAGGGCTCCTCCCCTGTTCTTCTTTTTCAAGATTCTTTTGGCTATTCTGGGCCCCTTGAGTTTCCACATGAATTTTAGGATCAGCTCGCGAATTTCTGCAAAAAATGTTTTTTAAAAGCCAGGATTTTCATGGAGATCCTTAGGAGACCCCAGTCAAAGATGAACGGGAGGGAGGGAGGGAGGTCTCTCCTGCCTGAGGAGCCACTCTGGCCTGTCGTCCTCATGCCCTGGGCACTGTGTGCTCAGTGACCGCTCTGTCCTTCCTCACTGCATCCCAGAGGGACCCCAAGTTTGCCCCAACCCACACTTCTCTCCCCACATTTGTACCCCGGTTTCCAGGCCGGGTTCAGCCCCCCCACCCCTTCCTGCCACCTTAATTAAGTGGCCGGGCCCAGGCCTCCCACCCATTCCTGGCCCCCGCCCTTGCCCAGGCCGGGATGTCCGTGCCAGGAAGGACACCCCCCTGAGTTATTTACTTTCCTTAATAACCTTTTATGAGGGGCCTGTGTGGCCTTCAGGAGAGCGGCAGAGACGGCTCCAGGGTCATCCCTCAGATGTGCTTTTATTAACTTAAAGTCAGCCCGCCAGCAGGTTAAGCAGCGGCCCTCCTCCCCCGGGCTGTCCACTGGATGCTGGGCCCTCCTGCTCCAGGTGTGGTGAGGCCGGGCCCGGTTTAATTAAATCCTCCCTCTGCTTGCATCTCCGAGGGGCGGGCAGCAGCTCGGGCAGGAGACCCCCAGCAGCCCCTAGCACACGGTGAGGCCACCTGCCCGCTCTCCGGCGCTCCCTGCCCACCTGCCTCTCAACAGCAGGCCTGATCCGTAGAATTTAATCAATTTCCTATTTAATCAAAATCAATCAATTTCATTTAATTCTACAGTTAGTCGATTGTATCGAAGTATAATTTATACGCTGTAGAATGCTCCCCCTTTAAGCATACCGTGCTACGAGTTTTGACAACTGTATACACTGCTGAGGCCCCACCGCAGTCAAGATGGGTGGCTCTCCCCGTGCAGCACGTGGCCATGAGCCACGCGGGGCCACGAGCCACGTGGGGCCGCCGAGCGCTGGGGATGTGGCAGGCCCAGATGGACGCGAGCCACACATGTGAAATGCACAGCGGGTTTCCGGGATGGTCTGGGGAAGAACATAAACTATCTCAGGAACGATTTCCATAGCGATTCCGTGTCCATCGGTAACATTCCGAGCACCATGAGTTCATACAATATCGTATTGAAATTAGCGTCACTGTCCTGTTTTGCTTTCTGAACAAGTCCACTGGCACCTGTGGCTCCCGTGACATGGCTGGTGGCTGGCAGAGGCTCCCTTCACCCCAGAAACCTCTGCGTGCCCCGCAGCCCTGCCCCACCTGTGAGATGGGGTGAGGGCGTGCCGCCTGGGCTGGTCCTGGGGCTGCAGGTCACGAGGTGCCGTGTGTCCGCAGAGCCCCCGGCTCCGGGCGGGTGCACCGCACGCGTCTTGCATCTGGCTCACCCTCCCGCGTGGTCGGTTCCGGAAGGAGGGAGGTGGGGGGCACCCTTTGCTCTCTGGCTCCCCACAAGGAGGGAACTTGTTCATTGGTATCGTCTGCCGAGCAAACTCCTGCAAACCTCCCCCCAAGTGCCCGCCTGGTCTTCCTGGCCCGTGCCCGCCCAGCTCCTGCCTGTGACCTTTGGGGCCCTAGAAGAGGGCCCAGGTGAGCCCCGAGTTTAGCCACTCTGCACCCATGACGGCGGTTTCAGGGGGAGCGTCGCACCTTGAGAGGGGAGGCTCCTGAGCAGGACCGCAGACACGGACGCTGGGACTCAGGGGGACGCCATCCAGAGACTCTGCCAGTGGGGGCCTGAGCTTGGCAAGAGGGGACCTCTGTCTAAGGCTCTGGCGTCAGGGCACCCAGCCTCCCACTGCGTGAGCCCTACTGTGCGCCAGGCCCCGAGCCAGGCGCTGGAGTGGGAGTGGGCACGCGGCCACCCCAAACAGATCTCGGTTTACAAAGTCTCGTCTTGCGGAGGGCCCCTGGAGGGGGCTCAGAGGAAGTGGGGACAGGGGCTCTGGAGGAAAAGGCCAGCCCTGCCGGACGGTGGCGATGGGTCGTAGCGCATCGAGCAAGGCGTCCACAGTCCGTGCCGGTGTGTGTGCACAAATCCAGGTGGGGGAGGGAGGGCCATACAGAAAGACAACACGTGTAGAAAGGAAAGTGGAATTCGAGACTTTACCTTTGGCCACCCCGTAGAAATAATCGACTGGGGCGAGAATCACCGATAAATCAACACAGGGTGTGAGGGGGAAAGGGCGTGCTCCCATTGCCTGGCAGTGTGCGCACGGCGACTCAGGCGCCCCTCCTGGCATCACACACATCCCCACAGCACCTTGCCCACATCAGGAGGGGATGTTACCCAGACCCAGGCGGAGGGAGGGGCACTCCACCAGTAATTCGCCTGGACTGTTTGAACGTCGGCTTCACAGATTCCCGGCCAAGGGAGGCTGAAGAGGCGCACCCGGAGAGCCCACGAGCGTGGACTGGGTGCAGGCCGGGGCCAGTGTGGAGAAGGGACGCCGGCAAGGACACAGGGGAGTGCTCGGAGCTTGGACGGGGACAGCAGGGGAGGCGCTCACCATGCAGGCTGGTCCCAGCAGCTGGCTAGAAACGCAGAGTCTCAGGCCACCCCACTCCCACTGAACCCAAACCTGCATATTTGCGGGTTTTTTTTAATTTTTAACTTTCTTGGCAGCTTTATCGAGATGTAATTGACTTCACATATGTAAAGGGTTTATTTGATATATTTTGACGACTGTATACCCCCAGTGAAACCATCACCACAATCACGTCAAAGAACACATCGTTCACCCCGACAGTTTCCCTGAGCCCCTCTGTAATCCCCTCCCTCACCTCCTTTTCCTCCGCCCTTAGCCCCAGGTGACCCTACCCCGTCCTGTCATTATAGATTAGTTTGTATTTTCTATCATTTCATAGGAACAGAATATGTACCAATTTTTGGTCTGGCTCACTGCACTCCAGAGAAAAACGTTGAGGTTCATCCCTACTTTTGCATATATCAGCCATTCTGTCCTTTTTGTGGTTGAGCAGAATTCTGCTGAACGGATGTACCACAACCTGCCCATCAGTCTGTCGACGGGCACTTCCTGTTTCTGCAGACGCGGGACTGCCGGAGTGCAAGGCAAGCGGGTAGTTGACGTCGTAAGCGCCGTCAGACTGCCTTCCATGGCAGGTGTGTGACGTTCCATTTCTGCCACCCATGTGCGGAACTCCCAGCCCTTCCACGTCCCACCGAAGCTGACGGTGGGTAGTCGTCTGTTTTGAGTCGCTCCAAGGGCGTGGAGGGTGTCTCGGGGCGGGCGCTGCGTTTCCCTAATGACTGAGGATGGTGAGCGTCTTTCCCTGTGCTTCTTTGCCATCTGTACATCTTGGGGGAAGCTACTGTTGAAATTACTTGACCCGTTTGGGGGTGTGTTTACTGATTTGTTACTGTTGAGTTTTGAGAGCTCGTCATATATTCTGACACAAGTCTTCCGTTGGGTGTATGATTTGCAAAGATTTTCTCCCCATTTAGGGCTTGTCACTTTGTTCTCATAGTGTCTTTCAAAAAACAGAAGTTTTAAATTTGATAAAGTCCAGTTTATGCATATTTTATCTTATGGATCATGCTTTTGGTGTCATAGCTGAGGAATCTTTACTTACCCTGAGCTTACAAAGATTTGATCTCTGTAAAAACATTTGATAAAAGATGTGATTTTTGTAAACATCCAGAAGATGATTTCTTCTACAAGCTTTTTAGTTTGAGGGTTTGCTTTTAGGTCTGTGATCCACTTGGACTTAATTTTCATATGTGGTGTGAGGTATGGATCATAGTTCTTCATTTGTTTGTTTTTGTTGGGTTTTTTTTTTTTGGCGTATGGATTTGTTGAAAATCCATTTGTTGAAAAATCATCCTTTCCCCACTGACTTGCCCTTTCGCATTTTTGTCGAAAATTGATTGTCTGCATATGTGTGTGCGTCTGTTTCCGGGCTTTCTGTTCTGTTCCGCTGACCTGTTTGTCCATTCCTCATACCAGTTCCACACTCTTATTTATTACTGTAGTGTTATAAGAAGTCTTAAAGTCAAGAAGGGCTAGTCCTCCACCTTTGTTCTTCTTTTTCAATGTTTTTTTAGACTGTTTTATAGCCTTTGCATTTCCGCATGAATTTTAAAATCAGCACATCAATTCCTACAAAAAGCCTGCTGGGATTTTGTTTTAGGTTGCCGTAAACTCCCGCCCAAGAGCTCCAACACGTTCATTGGCTGCTGGGCTTGGGAGCCATTTCTGGGTGGACCCGGCACAGGAAATGGTCACTTCCTTTCTCCTCCTGTGTCGCGGGGACGGCGGCTCCCAAGGCCCCGAACAGCTGGAGCTGACGGGTGAGGACGGAGTTGGTGCAGCGAGGTGGGCATGTGGGACCTCCAGCTGGGGCTCTTGGAGCTGCCCCGTCCCCCCGGCCCACTGCATGACAAGGGTTTCTGCACCGGCCTGTCCACAGGCACCTCACCAACCCCAAACCTCCGTGTAGTGAAGATGCTCATAAAAGACAGCTCATTCAGGGACCTGAATGTTCTCCCCAAGTTCCAGGACCCTGTAATAAACATGAATAAAACTAAATAGGGCACGTATTTCGGGTGATTGGGTAGCTGTCGTGTGCTGATGTGCCTTGACGGGGGGCTTGGAAACACGCTCCCCCGTGCACGGACCCACTCACTGTTCCTTCGTGGCACTCTGCAGCCAGGTCCTGCAGCTACCAAGGCCTCCGCACCAGGAAGCCCCCCGGCCAGGCAGGGAGCACTCTCCCCACCTTCCAGGGCCTTCCAGACGGGAAGCTGACCCCCAGGGTTCCCATCACACATTGCTGCTGGTTCCCTCCTCTCGAAGTCCTCCGTGCAGTCCTTGGAGCACGGCAGGGTCATCCCACCACACCAGCGGTCCAGAGAGCCGAGGACTCTTTGCGGAGGCTGGGCAGCCTGCAGGGAATGGGGGCACATGGCCTCCTGGCTCCCCACTGCCCCTGCAACACCTCGAGGGCACCTGCCCAGCCCCGCCTGCTCCCACACCCCGCTCTCTTGCCCTGCACCTGCTGTCCTACACACGGCCTGGGGGCCGCTTCCTGGCCTCTGAAGAGCCACCCCAGCTATTTACCATGGACTCATTTAAGTTGGTTAATTTTTAATAATGTTGAAATTTCCATGTGAATAATTCAGGTAAATTATTTATTAAAGCGCAGGATAAAGGGATCAGGAGAATTACCAGTAGACAGTGTTACCTGGGGTGTGGGCAGGGTGGGCAAGGGGACTGCGGGGAGCAGCGAGGTAGGGAAGGCCTGCTGATTGCACGGCATCGTGCGGACCCTCACCCAGCTTTGTGGCCAGGAGGGCCCCCCCGGGGCTGGACAGGTGGCATTGGCACAGACCCCACCAAACCTGCTGCTCCCCGCACGGCCCCAGTGACTACCCAGCCATCCAGTCCCGTAGCCTGGGGGCCCCTGTTTTGCTCTCAAGCCCCCATGTCCACCTGCAACAGCTTCCTTCATGCCCCTGTGGCCATTCAGGCCCCTCAAGTGCGTCCCTAGCAGCCCAAGGGAGCTTCCTGTGCACCAGCCTGATCATGTCCCCTTGTGAGGCCCCCCAGCAGTGGACCCCACGAGGCCCCGGGCCTGGCAAGATTGCTCTCCACACACAGCTCCCCACAGGCCCTTTCTGCCTTGGCATCCTCACGCCCACAGGCATGCCCACCATTCAGGACAGGAGGGACCTCCCTGGCCCGGGTCCCGCCACACCCAGCCTGCACCCCTAGTTCCGACCCTCCATCCAGAGGCTCCAGCCCTGCACCCTGGAGCTGTCCCGACATGCTGGCCAAGGGGCCTGCAGCACCAGCCAGCTCCCCCGAGACATGCACAGCCCTGACCCCTGACCCTGCCACCCCCTGGGCTGCGCCCAGCCCCAGATTCCTCACAGTTCCTGTCCTGATTAAATCTCTCCCGTGGCTCCCCAGTGCTCCTTGGTTGTTCACAGGACCCCTGTCCTCCTGCCACCCCCGCCCCGGCTCCACTCAGAACGGAATGCGGCTGGTCCCGACACACTTGGATCCCGAACTCAGCCAGCCCCCCCACCTCCATAGGCAGAGGCAGGAGCACCTCAGGGAGCCTCCCGAAGACCTCTACGTGGGACTGCAGGGGGGAAACTGAGGCAGGGGCCAGGACCACCGGACCCTGACCAGCACGGGGGCATCTCCCCAGCACTGGCTTGGCATGAGAACCAAGAAGCCCAGAAAGAGGCTCCAACCTCTTGCTTAGGATCCAACCTTGGGGGTGAGGGTGGTCGGGCTGACAGGTGTCCTTGTTTTATCAAATTTCCAGCTTGTGGACCCATCCTGGGGCCAGCAGCTCCCCTGAGCCAGGCTGTGTCCCCATGGCCTGTCTACTGTCACCTGGGAGCCCACTGGTGCCCTAGCCCCACCAGCCCCTGCCCAGCTTTAATCACCAGCATCGCGATAATCCCAGTGGAGACACTTTACGGGGACACGGTCCGCGGGGGTGGGTCCGGCAGCGTGAGGATCATTTCCAAGCTCCACAGGCAGTGACCTGAAGGGCGGCCTGCTGGGGCAAGGAGGGGGACCCACGCGCAGCTCCTCTCTGCTCCTTTGGCCCTGTGGCTGGGAAAACAGCTTCACCCCACTATGCCTCAGTTTCCTCCTCTGTACCACGGAGAAAATCCAAGCATCTGGGGGTCTGTCTGCTGCTCAAACAGTAGGACTGTCCATGTGAGTGCCAGGCAGCGCTTACTCAACCCAGCCGTGTGCGTCCTCCTACCTTGCAGGTGGCAGTGAAGGCAGGGGGCGGGAAGGAGGAAGGGAGGTCCCCAGAGGGTGGGTCTCCCTGGCTGCAGTGCCTGGCTGGACAGCCCTGTTGGGCCCCCTTTCTGTGTCCTGGCCTCGCCCATCAGAGAGCCCATGTCATGGACCCCGAGGTCCCCGTTCCCGGCCTTGAGTGTGTCCCTGTGAGCCTCACACATCACCTCCCCGACGAATCCAGCCCCCCAGCTTCCAGCTCCATGCCGGCCAGCCTGGGTCCCATCCCCCACTGTCTCTGGCTCCTGGTTCAGCTGGGAGCAGATGTTGGGAAATGTTTGCCAGATGAGCAAAGGGCCGGCCAAGGCTGCCTGGGGGGCCCACCGTGAGCCAATGCCCAGGATGCTGGGGCAGGGCTGGAGGTGGGAGCAGGCTCTTCCTCAAATCCTGTCCCCCACGAAGCACCCCGGAAGAGCTGCTGTCCTGAGCTAGGCAGACCACCCTAGGAAGGAGGTGAAGAGACATGCGGGGAGATCAGCCCTGTGGGACGTCCTCAGGACCTTTACTCTGCTTGGGGCTCCCCCCTCCCTGCCACAGCTCCGGGGACCACCAGCTGCTCTGCAAAGAGCCCCCTACCCCCCAGTTCCAGACCTCCTGCGTGCACTGAGCCCTCAGGCTGTCCAGCAAACACCTGCAGTCTGGGGCATAGACCCCCCCATACCCACCCACCAAATAGTTGCAGAGCATGCACCCCGACGTAATGGCCCTGTGCCTGAGCAGCCGGTCTGTGTTGGGGGATCCAGGTTGCGGGGGACGGGGAGCCCACATCCACGTGTCAGTCAGGCACTGACTGCAGGGAGCATTGCCCTGCCCCAGGTGGTCACTCGGGGTCCGGGGCCTCAGCACAGCCGGGGAGGAGGTCGGGGAGAGTGCCGGTGTCCCTGGTCAGCTCCGAGCCTCCATCATGCAACAGGGACGAGACCCCCGCCCCTCTGCGAGCAGCGCCCACTCTGGGAGCCTCTCAGGGACCCAGGTGCAGGGGGCGGGCTGGAGCCAGACCCCACCACGTGCTGACCTTGGGCCTCTCGGAGCCTCCTTGGTGTCCCCATCTGTCTGCCTCACTGAGTGGGGGTGACATGTGACAATGGTCGTAGAAGGCTGAAAATCGGAATTACCCATGAACGGCCACAAAGTGGTCATTGCCGCCGCTATCCACCTGCACAGGTCCACACTGATTTTCGGCTGAGGAAGGGCCCCAACCACCAGGCCCATGGCTGGCGCTCTGGAAAAGCCTACGCCTTGGGCGGTATCCGGCCCCCAGCCCGTCGCTGCCCGGGGAGGGGCCGGCTTCTCGCTGGTCAGATGGTGCACTGTCCCATAGGGCTGGGCAGTGGAGGTCCCACTGACTTGCGGCCGCCCGAGGGGCTTCCCAAGATCCGCCCCAGAGAAAATCACGCCTCATGCAGGGCCCAGGTAATAACAATCATCATTAAAAATTACATCATCTGGGGCACCTGGGTGGCTCAGTTGGTTAAGCGTCTGCCTTCAGCCCCGGTTATGACCCCAGGGTCCTGGGATCGAGCTCCACATTGGGCTCCCTGCTGGGCGGGGAGTTTGTGTCTCCCTCTGCCTCTCTCCCCCACTCGTGCTCTCTCTCTCTCTCAAAAAAATAAATAAAATTTTTAAAAATATATTTAAAAAAAAAATAAATAAATAAAAATAAAAATCATCATCAGTGGGACACTCAGTAAAGTTGAGGACTCGGTGCACTACGTGATTTTGTCCCTGAATTGTTACCCACCCCCAGGAGGGAGGCATTGCTCCTATCCCAGTGGGGAGATGGGGAAACCAAGGCCTGTTCAGGGTTTCGAGGAAGGAGCCTGCAGCCCTCTGGGAAGGCCCCTGTGGACAGCTGAGGACGCCCCCAGGAGAGAGGCTGGCTGCTTGGGTTTCGGGGTCACGGGGCCACCAAGGCCCTCCCACGGGTCCCACCCAACCCGCCTTCGCTGTCTCCTTCCAGCCTGACCCTGGGAGGGCAGGGGCGGTGGGAGCCCACAGCTAGGCCCCGTTTAAAGAAACATCCCTGTTAAAACTCATCTTACAGATTTGATTTAATCACGGAGTGCTGATTTTTGCAAAGCAGGTCATGACCCTGGTCATTTTGTGAAAATGAATTGCCTGGGGAAAATGGAAATTGTCACTTTATTATAGGATTAAAACATTCAATCCATTTGAATGATAATGGGAAATAAGGCTAGCCCATGTCCTCCCTTCTCTTGTTATGAATTAGGATCCAGGAGACAGGCAGGTGGGGCTCCAGGCAGTTTGATGCCCCCAGGGTCTTCTCACTGAGTGGGTGTTTCCAGAAAGAGGGTGAGGCTCCTCCCACCCCTCTTGACCCAGCCTTCCCCTGCTGGGGGCTCCCCAGAGCCCCTCCCCACGCTGACTCCGGCCTCCAGGGATGGGACACCAGGCCCCTCTGGGCCGCCCGAATCCTTGCGCCGGGGCCTGCTCCTGCCTGAAGGTCCAGCCCTCCCGAGTGTGTGGTCAGACCGAGGGGCGCTGGGCCCTGCACCCTCCTACAGGCCACCACAGGCAGATGCTCAAGAGAGGCTACAGACCCACGAGGCAAACGAGAAGAGGCACTATAGAATGTAAATATATATGCATACATGCACCTTTTCCTGCGGTGAAAACACATGATGGACAATTTACCACCTTCATTTCTTGGTGCACAGTTCAGGGGCCTTGAGCACGTTCACACCGTGGTGCAGCCACCGTCCCGGTCCAGCTCTGGAAACTTTCCTCTTACAGGACTGAAACTCTGTCCCCGGTAAATGGCAGCATACACCCCGTCCCCTGTATTACACCTGCTCTCGCTATGTGATAGGAGGAGGTCTGTGTTATTTATCATACATCATGTGTATGTTCTGTGATGCCGTGGGACAAGGTCCCCGGCCTGCAGGCCTGAGACATCACCAGAGGGTCCCAAGACCCCGGCTTGCACAAGCCTCTGAGAGAAGCAGGGGCCGGTCAGCACCCAGGACCCCGACTCTGAGGGTACAGGACAGGAGACCCCAGCAGGTACCCCGAGGTCACAGACAAGGAGCCACGGGTGCCCCGTGGGGAGTCAGGGACCGGACAGGGTGGGGTTGGCTGGAGCCGAGTCTGTACCTAATACCCCCTCCCCAAGAGGCGCTGGGGGGAAGGGGGCAGAACCTTTTCCTGGGCATGATCGGGACCCCTGAGTGGGGTAGGACCACACTGGTGCCAAGCAGCTGGGAGGAGGCAGCCGTGGCAGCCGGGAGAGAGGCCTGGTGGTGGGGACCGAGACGTGGGACTGGTCTGGGCTCCTTCCCGTGGTGGTGGGAAGGGGGAGGTCACGGGGTCATTGGAAAAGGACAGTGAGGGGACTCAGAGGTGACGTCTCGCTGCTCCAGCTGACTTCTCTCCTTCCCTTGGAGGGTCAGGAATGCTGGGGTGAACCTCACGGGCGGGTCCCAAGGAAGAGAGAAAGGCCACAGAATGCATGGGCTCCAGCCTGAGCTCTGAGGTTTATACTGGACTCCGGGGTCCCTGGAGGGAGTGACGATGGGGGCCTCAGTTTCTACATCTGTAAGGTGGTCCCCCAGGGAGGTGGCACCTCCCCGCCCCGGCCTGCTGTCAGGTCTCCCTACCAGCTCCGCGGCCGCCGCCCGGGGTCTCTGCGGCAGGGAGAGGGTTCTCACTCACTGCCTTGCTGGATGGGCCGTCCACAGGGGCCTGGGCAGCGCATACCAATAAGGGTGGCTGTGGGCAGGCGGGCGGCGTCGACCTCCACCAGAACAAAATAATTAAAAGAGGATTCGGGGGGATCAGGCCTGCCTGTCACTGGGGAGAGGCCAGCATTTAACTCTTTCGCAGACTGGCCTGGTCGGGGCAAGCCTGTGGTCAGGGTGGGGTCAGGACAACAGAACCTGGGCCAAGGTGCAGAACCCCGAGGAGGAGAGGTCTCGGGTGAGGGACCCACGGCTCTGGGGCTCAGCCTCCCCCGGGAGTGCCCCCACTCCCGTGTACTGCTCCCTTGGTCTTGTCCCCGTGTCTCCCCTGGGAGGCCCACTGTCCACTCTCTGCTTGCTGCCCCTCCCACCCGGGACTCTCCCCTCCCACAGAGCGTCCACCGGCCTGCCCAGGCTCCTGGCCTTCCCTGGAGCTGCCCATCCCCAGGGGCGCCACCGGTGCAGGGTTGGGCCCCTTCCCAGCCAGGCCACCGGCCACTGGTCCACTGGCCTTTACATCTTGAGCCAGAAGCAGAGGGAGGGAGACGGACTGGCCCCACTTCCGGAGCAGTGTCGTCCTGCCGCAAGCCTCTGCCGGGCTTGGGTGGCCAGGCTCGGGCTACCCTGTCCCGCCGCTCCACACCAGGGTCTTCAGCCTCCCATGGGCCCCCTGAACCCCCCACCCCACCCCGTACCGTCTCAGAAATTACTCTCGGCTCTGATTAGCCAGAGCCGGCTTTTGTGACAGCAAACCAGAAAATGTAAAATACGTAACTCATGGACCTTCTGCAGCTGGGCCGTGGGCTATCTTCATGTCAAAAGACTGTATTGAGCACCATGCCAGCATGGTGTAGGTACTGGGAGACAGTGAAGCACAAGGCTGACAGGGCACGGCGGCGGCAGGGCTCCTGGAGGCTCGCCAGAGGCCTGGCTGGGAGCTGGGGTGTAGACACTGAGGCCCAGAGGGACGACCCAAGCTGCCCGGGCCACACAGTGAGATGTGGCTGGCTAGAAATCGGAACCCAGAGCCATGTCCCAAACCTCCATCTGCCACCCTGGCGCTCACCCCAGGGGTTTGGAATCCGTGGTTAAACAGGTCCCCTGGCAGGGGTTGCGGCACTGGCAAAGTCCCAAATAACTGAGTGACCCCAAGCCTGGCCCCACAGAGGACACTGGCCAGGGACACGCGGGACACTGGTGTCTCTGGACTCCAGACCTGGTCTGGCAGAGGAGGAGAGGACTCCAACGTCCCCGTTTCACACCCAGAGACACGGAGGCACAGGGAGGGACAGTGGCAGTCCAGAGGCAGAGCAGAGTTTGAGCCCAGGACATCAGGCTGCCCGTGTTGCCTGGGGGAGGGGTGTGGGGGCAGAAGCCCTGGGCCTAGGTGCCCCCAGCCCGGAGCCCCACCCGCTCAGTCAGGAAGCCCCTCCTACCGGCCTGGGCAGGCAGGTCCCTAACCCCAGCGCTGCCATCAGCCAGCTTAGAGAAGCCGGCGAGCTTAGGGGGAAGGGCATCCTCAGGGGCCGCTGGAGCGAAAACAAGCAGGTCCCACAGGAGCGGAGCCATCCCAGGGCGTCCTGCCCGCCCTCCTGGCCCAGGTCCCCGTCCTCACTCGCCCACCTGGGTCCTCCTGGACTGCAGCCGGGACACATTGCCCCTTCTGTCCCCCGTGCCAGGGTTTCTGGGGGACTGATGCAGCCCCGAGAAGCCTGGAACGCCATCCCTGTGGGCTGGGACCCTGCTCCCTGAGCCCCTCATTCCAGCCTCCTTCCTGCCTCTGCAGCAGGACCATCATCCCTTTGTCTCGGATCCCACCATGTGGGTTGTGTGGGAGCAAGACGGACACCCAGGAGGCCCGGCTCAGGACCCCAGCCATGCCAGCTGCAGATTCTGCCCTCAACCCCTGCCAAGGCCTGTGCAGACCCTCCCAAACACACATGGTGGGTTTTTATTAAACTTCCTTGTTAATTGCACAAGTAATGCATGAATACATCTGGAGTGAGTTTTAAAACAAATCCCAGACACCATATCATTTCACTCATAAATACTTCAGTATACAAATGGGGCTTTAAATAATTTGCTGTTGAAATGATGTTGGTTTCTCCTATGATCAACACGGTACGCACTAATAGCGTGGGGAAAGCCCACCCCAGCCAGACTCAGGGACCGCGATGTCGTCCCGCGCTTCCAGTCCTCTGCCTGGGCCTCTCCTGGCCCCGCTGTGCAGCTGCGGCGGTGGATCGTGCGTGGGCTTTCCGTGGCGCTGGCGTACTGTGCTGATTCGCTTGCGCACCTTGCTCTTCTCCCTTAGAGACGAATTTGCATTTCCCTGGGGCTGTTACCCGCTCTCGAAGCATCGATCCCAAAGGCCTCCTGTTGGGTGCAATTCTTTGCGGTTATAAACACTGCGCTGAACATCTTTGTGCCTGAGACGATGTATGGTTTTTGGATCATTCTCCAAGGAGAGGTTCCCAGACGCCGGATCCCACCATCAAAGCTCCCGCCCCCAAATTGCTTTCCAAGAAGACACAAACACTATTGAAACCCTCATAAATCACGGCAGGGGCGGGGGCGCCCTCCTTTGGGGCAAGGTCACCAGAGCAGCAGGGCCCTTCTTGTTCCTCGCTTGTGGCAGTGTGTGGGAAGGTGGTCTGGAGGGCCGGGGAGTGGTCCTCAGCCGCCCACCGCCTTGCCCATCGTGGTAGCTGGGCACGCGCCTGAGGCCTTGTCTGGTCCTTGCACGCCCCCCACCCCCACCCCGGCCTCATGGAGACTGAACCCAGCACCCAGAGGGACAGAGGGCCCTGTCCATTTTCCAGCAGCTGCATCCGCTCTGTAGGTATTCAGGAGCAGGAAGAGGCTGGGGAGGGGAGGAGCCACCTCTGGGTGTGGATTCAAGTATGTTTGTTTTCATCCCCTACTCTCTCCTGGGCCGCAGTCTGGCCCCTGGGGAAGGAAGGTAGCTTTGCCAACTCTGCAGGGAGCTGGGGCCCCCAGACCCCATCTCTCCCCACCTGCTCCTTCCTGGGGCCCAGAGAGGGCGGGCAACTTGCTCAGACCTCTGCTGGTTTCCGCTCAGCTCCGACCCTGCAGCAGGAGGCCCATTTCTGGGCGGCCTCTGAGTGCCAACACCTGGCCAAGCCCGCACCCTTGTGAGCCTCCCCAAGGCAGGTGGCTTCCCTACTTCACAGGCGAGGAAACTGAGGCTAGGCCTGGCAAGGCTCCAGCAAAAGTGCCCAGCCAGCAGAACCCGGGCTGGCAGAGGGCTGTGGCCACGGGGGCTCCTCCTGCCTGCTCCCCTGCCCCTTCCCCGCCGGCCCCCCGTTTGAGCGTGGATTTCTGTTAATTTGCTGATGCCCCGCCTGCCCTGTGGGTTCCATAGGGGAGCTCCAGAAGGAGTCAGATCAAGCTAGGTGAGAAATCCAAGCAGAGGGGAGTTGGGAGCGAGGTGGCAGTTGAAATTGTACCGCTCCC
>NC_138373.1:868182-902171 GCF_054177405.1 Leptonychotes weddellii
TCCTCGCGGGGCCTCCTGGCGGCGGGGGGCGCCCCCTTCCGGCGGCGCGCGGGACGGTCCCGACCCCGGGTGCGCGACCCCATTGCACGGGGGGACACTGAGGCCGCCCTCCAGACGCGGGCCCGCCTGGGGGGGTCACGGGCCAGGGCGGACCGAGCCCTCGCAGGCTTCGCCTCTCTGAGCTGCAGTCTGGTCACTCGTCCACCAGCGGGCCTGGTGCGGGGGTCATCCCAGGAGGAACCCGGAGGTGGAGGTGGGGATGGAGACCCCACAGGGGTTCATGAGCCCTCAGGTCAGGTGCAAACACCGCCTGGTTCCCTGGACCCGCCCCGTTGCACCTTCTCCCGGCTGGGGGAAGAGGGGTCCTGGGGGCTCCTGACCACCCTCGTGGCCGAGGCCCTTCCCACATAGACAGCAATTCAGAGATGGGAAATAGGGGACACCCCAGCTGTTAGCTCACTGCCCCCCACATGCCCTTCCCTCCCCCTCCTCCCCAGGGACAGAGGCAGAGGGAGAGGTAAAGAGATGCCACAGACTGGGTCTCAGAAACAGACCGAGAGACACAGGGACGGAAGGGGTGGACGGAGAAGGGATGGAAGGAATCAGCAGACAGAGGTGTTTCTGGGCAATGTCCAAAGAGTCTCCCCTGAGGAATTTGCAAAAAGGATTTCCACGGTCTTTGTGTGAGCCTGCCCATGCTGCCCACTGCAGCCAGGGGTGACCCCCGTGGGACCCAGAAGGGTCAGCAGGCCCAACCTTGCCTCTCAGTCCCTGTATGGGTGTGGGAGCACAGGTATGGATATTTCTGTCCCATGCAGGGCTCTCAGCTCAGGCCCATTCATGGGGGTCCAGCCTGTGACACCTGATCTGGGCCAGAGCTCCCTGAACTCACCCTGCACAGCTGTGGAGATGCAGAGACATAGAGTTATAGAAAGGATCCTGGAGGGGAGATTGGCCTCTGCTTGAATGCTCCCACTGATGGGGAGCTCACTACCCCCAGAAGCAGCTCACCTTGTCTCTGGGCCTCTGAAAGAGTTAGAAAATTCTTATTCTGAGTGGATCCCTTCTCCCAGTCAGCCCCTGCCCTGCAGTCTCCAGCACTAACCTCTGGAATTACACAAACCACAGACAGTGATCTGACAACCATGTGCCGAGTACCTACTATGTGTTAGGGACTGTTGTTGGTGCTGGAGCCATTCTTTAGGACTTAGGAGGCATTGAGGGACAAAGTACACCCCAGGCCCGTGCCAGCCCCTCAAGGCCAAACCAGGGAAGGTAGGAAACAAGCACTGATTCCGTTATCTCCTGTGTGCCAGACCTCAGGCATCCCCACTTCACAGATAAGGAAACTGAGGTTCAGAGGAGTTTTAGGGCTCTATGCTGGGACCAGGAAGGTTGGGATGGGCCAGACTCTTCCTTGCCCATAATGGGTCTATGGATGCTGTGACCTCGTTCTGGCCTGGAACCATGGCAACCATCTTGCCATCAAGGGAGGCCAACAGAGATGCCAACACAGAAAACATAAGAACCGAGAGATGGGCAGGGACTGGGTCTTAACGACTATGAACTTCTGGATCAAGCTGTGCCTGAAGCTAGACCGTTGAATTTTCACTTCAGTGAAATCACAGGTTCCTTTTTGGCTTAAGCCAGTGTGAACTGAACTTTCTGTCACCAGCAACGTAAAGATCCCTAAGTTCAAAGAGTTTGTTGTCTGTAAGAAGAACGCTTAAGCATGAATGTGTGAGGGGTGGGGTGGGGTGGGGGGGTTGGGGAAAGAAGGGAAGGGCCACACACTGTTACAACAGCTAACGTTTACCCAGCGCTGCGAATGTACTAAGTGAAGGGCCGTTTGTGGGTTAGCTCACTGAACCTTTACAGCAACCCCATGAACTGGATTCCATCCCATCTTGGGTACTCGTTACATAAATAACGCTGATTGCGACGACAGCCCCCAAGAAATGTCAATGACTTAAACTCAAAGTTTATAACTTGTTCACGTAAAGTCCCGGGACGTATTTGGCAGTCCGTTCACACGTGGCGACCCAGGGAGCTGGGCTCCTTCCATGTGGGGACCCAGCCATCCCCCAAGGCCTCAGAATGCTCTGGATCTGACTGGTTGGCCCACGAGCAGAGAGAGAGAGGAGGAGCACCCTCGGAAGAGTCTGTGAGTTGGGCCCGGAGGCTCGCATCACTTCTGCCCACATCGCACCGGCCACAGCTCGGGCTTGTGGCCACATCTGGGCTCGCTGGGTGCCCAGGAGGGAAAGGGAAAAGTCTAGTTTTGCTTTGGGAGGTCAAGGAGCGATGTCCTAAGCCACACCAGACAGGATGAGACACACCCAGGACCCAAACCAGGTGTTCCTAATCAAAAAACGGGAGATCCCGCCTCACACCCGTTAGGATGGCTGCTACCAAAGGCCCAGGAGGCGTCAGTGCTGGTGGGCATGTGGGAAGACGCCACCGCTGTGGAGAACAGCCTGGCAGCTCCCCAGAAACTAAACACACAGTCCCCATATGATCCAGCAGCTCCACGCCTCAGAATGTACCTTCGCGAATTGAAAACAGGGTCTTGAAGAGATGTTTGCACACCCATGTTCACTGCAGCACGGTTCACGAGAGCTAAAACGTGGAAGCAGCCCAAGCCTCACAAGCGGACAGATAGTCAAGCAAAATGTGTTCCATCCACACAGTGGCCTTAGCGGGAAACTGCCCCCATGGGGACGAGCCCCGAGGACACGAGCCAGACACGGAAGGACATGCACAGGGACCCCACTCCCGCGAGGTCCCGGAGTCGTCAGACTCACAGACACAGAGGGTAGACGGCGGGGCCAGGGCTGGGGGAGCGGGTGGGGGTCTGTGCGTCATGGGGACGGGGTCTCCGTGTGCAGGATGGAACATTCTGGAGCCGGATGCGGGGGACGGCTGCACAGCAGCATGGATGTGGTCGGTGCCCCTGAATTTGAAATTGGTTAAGATCGTCAATTTTATGTTATGTGTATTTTACCCCAAGAAATTGGGGGTGGTGGGAGGGAAACAGATGCTTTCGTGTAGCCTGCCTCCCCATCCTTGGGGTCTCCTGGTTGGACCCTGTTTGGGGCGGCAAGGCGGGCGCTACCGACCTGTGCTGTCAGGAGAAGCCAGCCCCCTCCATCTCTGGGTGTGACCATCACTGACCCTCTCTGGCCCTCCACCTGGTGCTCCTTATCTGTAGGTGACTTCATGGACCAGCAGTTTATGCTTTTAATTTGGGCCAGAGGCACGGGCATTAAGACGTGTGATAAGGTGGGGTATTGCCTCCTCTCTGGGACAATCTGTTCTCCCAGTGGGAGCGGCCGGGCCAGTCCTGTGGCCATGGCAGACATGGCGCCTGACCGCGCACGCTTCCCGGCCACGCCTGTGAGGCAGCCCTCCAACTGCTGCTCTGACGAATTACCCCAAAGTCAGTCAATGCCAAACCACTCAACCATCTGCTTACAGTTCTGGGGGTCAGGAGTCTAACATGGAGCCTCAGGGCCGTGTTCCTTCTGGAGGCTGTCCTGGCCCCTTCTAGCCTCTGCAGCCCCCCTCCTTGCGTGGCTCGGTGCCTTCCTCCATCCCCAAGGCCAGCAGGCCAGGGTCCTCTTGCTTCTCTGCCTGCCTGTCCCCCTCTCATAGGGACCCTTCTGATGCGTCAGCCCCCCCACCCCAGAGAACCCAAACAGCCTTGACTCATGGCCGCTAAGTCCCCTTTGCCACGTAAGGAACCCTAGTCACAGGTTCTGGGGGCTAAGACGTGGACATCTTTGGGGGTCATTATTCAGCCGCCACACCTGGGTCTTGGAAACTTTACCTCGGTGGTCTGGAAAACCACAGGCGGCCAGGGTTGGTGCTGAGACCACATCATTACACACCCATCCTCGATGTCCAGCCAGACACAACCAGGACCTAGCATCGGGGCACGGGTCTGCAGGCGAACCCTTGTTTTCTCCTGCATACTTTGGTATTTTGGGTTTTTTTTTTAAGATTTATTTATTTATTTGAGAGAGAAAGCCTGAGTAGGGGGAGCAGAGGGAGAGAGAGAATCTCAAGCAGACTCTGCGCTGAGTGTGGAGCCCGACACGGGGATCGATCCCTCGACCCCGAGATCATGACCTGAGTCGGACGCTGAACAGACGGAGCCGCCCAGGCGCCTGCGTACTTTGGTGTTTTGTAATTGTTACAATGAGCACGTGCTACGTCCCTCAGCAAGAGGGACGATCGAGTGATAGCTGATCGAGGGCAGACGACACATCGATCAATGCTCGGCAGGTCGGTCGGGAGAGCCAGTGGGTTTCCTCCCGGCCACGCTGAGGACCAGGCTCTGGCGCCTGCTTGAGACGTTCGGATGACCAGTGCCGGACCGTGAGCGTGGAGTCCATGCTGTGCCCACAGTGGATCCCGGACAGCAGTGGACAGAGACCGGCGAGGTCCGAGCCGCGGAGGCCCAGAGCCGAGGAAGCACGGACCGGGCCAGGGCGGGGTCTGAGCGGAGCGGGGGGCTCCGACCGCAGACCGGGGTGGGGTCTTCATCATCCCTGCCGTCTTAATTCCTGCAGCATCTGCAGGAGCCCTTGGTGTGGCCTTCCCTAGAAGCCTGGAGCGGTGCTGAGAGCTGCTCACGTCCACACGGCCCGAAGGAGGCCCAGCAGACAGCACGAGCTCGCACAAGGCAGGGGCCCCGGGGGGCCAGGGGGGACAGGTCACTCCTGAGCTGCAGCACGGGGTGGAGGCAGACACGTTTCAAACAGGGCCAGAGGTATTTTAGGGGCAGCCCGATGGGGTGAGCGCCCCCTCCCTGTGGGGGGAGCACACGGGGTCCGGGACCAGCCCAGAATCCCAGAATCCCAGAATGCCCTGAGCCGGCGGCAGCAGGATTCCCCATTTGTCAGGAATTCAATTAGGTGGGAGAGTCCTTATTAATTTTATAGGCTTTGCTGGTCTGGAGGCTGCGCCGGGGGCGAAATCGGGGGGCCGCCTCTTCCCTCGGAGCTCGGGGTCAGCCCACAGAGGCGGCGCGAAGGCACTAGTCGAGGTATTAATGAGATGCCTCTAGGTGCAAATAATAGTTTAATAGGTGTGACTTACCGGGAGGCGCCCTCCCCTCGCCGCCACGCACCTCCCGCACACCCAGACAGCCCGCCATGCTGGCCTCCCCGCCTCGTTAGAATAAGTAATTAGAGTGTACGAACACTCACTTTGACACTTTAATAAAGTGTCAGCCATCACCAATTTGGTATTTAATAAAATAAAATTAAATATTTATTACATTTTTGTATGCATTGTATTTAAAACACATTCGACCCCCCACTCACCACCCCTTCCCAGCCCCCCAAGGTTTTTAATCCCAAGGACACCCCTTTCCCACCTCTCAGGAACCAGCACGTGGCAGGGGACGAGGCTGTTAATGGGACGTGTGAGGCCGTGGGGAGACCAGGAGACCCCGGGGAGAGGCATGGAGGGAAGACGGGAGCACCCCCCAGCTGAGGGGAGGCCACAGACAGGCCCCAGAGACGCCTCCAAAGGTTTGAAGACCTTCGTCTTCCCTGCTTTGTTGTCATTCTGGGCCAGGACTTGCTTCAAAGCACGACTGTCCTGCCCCACCTTCCCCCTAAAACGGCCACCGAGGCCCCTGCCGAGCCAGCGGGGCCGGTGGGGGCCAGGACGGCAGGCCCCAGGTGCTCCTTCTGGAGGAAGGGGCAGGTGCACTGGGGGTGGGGCGAGGGCCGTGGAGGGGTCGGCGGCATAGACTCCAGGCTGGGAGCATCCCAAAGACCCCAAAACCGCTACAACACCCCCGAAGCAGGTGCATCCTGAGGATTTGGCAGGGTCTGAGGAGTCAGGGTCACACTGCATGTGCCATGAGTGATGGAAAGGTCACGAGTCTCCCCCCAACCCAGCACCCCAGCTTCTGTCCTGAGCGGAAGCCTGGTTCCCCCCTCTTCCCTCCCCTGCACCCCACATCCCCTCCACAACTGCCGTAAAGATATTCTTTCTGATCAAAGCAATAACGGGGGTTGAAATGAACGGGAGGGAAAGGTGTACCAGGCGGACAGCCGCGTCGGGAAAGCCTCTGTTACCCAGGCACAGGGGGCCACGGGAGACCTGGGCTGGTCCCCAGGACCTGCTGCGGGGAGTCCTGGATCTGTGCCCCCAGCCAGGATGCTTCGGACCCCAGGGCCCCAGCACCTCCCCAGGCGCTATCCCGGAAGCCTGGCCCGGGGCTCTCCATGGAACACGGGTTCGCGGGACAATGAACGTTCTCGGAACGTGCGCACCGAGATGTGGTCAGGAGGGTGCTCAGCGGCGTGTCCGTGGGGGCCAGAAGCTGGAAAGGCCCAGATGCCCAGCGTTGGGAGTGGGGTATAACACAGCAAGGAAAAGCTCCCTCCACAGACCTCCTTAGCGGGGGCTGAAAGGAGCCCAACGCCACTGTAGGACCCGCTCATTAGACATCCTTGGTCAGGCACACCGGCTGCCGGTGGGAAGGCCGGTGTGAGTCCTTCCAGGCTCTTCTGATGAGCTGACAGTAAGGGCTTGGCTTGAGCCCCTCCTCAGAAAGGCACGCAGGAGGCGTCCCCCAGCTCCCTCTGCAGGCGCTGGACATACCTGCCTCCCCCTGCAGGGCTGGCCTGGAGAGCAGGGGCCCCAACTCGGGATGCCCCTGCAGAGAAGTGTCCTCAGCTCTGCTCATCCCCCCACTCCTGCCCCACACCCACCCCCACCTGGACACTCGTCCCATCACCCGCCCTCCCCCATGCCCATCGCCGCCCCCTTCCCGGCTGGCTGGAGCCTGCTGCTGACCGGGTGCCCCACCTGGGGCGAGGCCCAGCGAGGCCGGGCATGTCAGGACTGGTTATGTGACAAATATGCAAGGTTCTGAGGGGCACCTGACGCCCAGCGGGACAGTGGGAAACTGCCAGTTCCTTTTCCGTCTCTTTGTCTCCCCCTCCCCCACCCACGTTTGTAGCTGAGCCCCCGTGAATTAAATGCGCAGCAGATGGGGTTCCCCTGGATTCACGGACTCCCCTGCTCTGTCTGTAACCAGCGCCCCAGCTTGTGGGACCTAGCAGTACCTCCATCCCCTTTGCAGACAGGGAAACTGAGGCTCCCCCAGGAGACCTCGCGTGTCAGACCACCCAGGAGTGGGTGGGAGGCGGGTGATTCTTACCCAGACCCACCTTTAGGGCCACGGCACCCCTGGTCTTGTTGCCCCCGCTCCGTGACCTCGCTCGTGGACGCTTGCTAACGGCGAGGTTAAGGTGCAGGTGGCTTGAGCGCAGGGAGGTCACACACCCAGGCAGGCGAGGCGGAGGGAGTCAGGGCACTGATGACACTCAGGGCGGGGGAGGGACGGTCCCAGGCCCCACACTGCAGACCCGATTCCATGGCCACGGGGCCTGACCGCCAGCTGCAGGCCCCACAGACGGGAAAGCCAGCCGGGTGGGGCGACCCCGGCTGTCCCTCTGCCCACCCCCCCGGGAGCCAGGCCAGGCCAGGTGGCTCCTTCCTCTCCCTCTGCCCCCAGACTCCGAGGCTGGGCCGCGGAGCTGCATGGTTGGCGTTGCAAATTCAGCTGTGAGGCCTTGTGTGTGGGGCGTGTGGGCTCGTTCCTGGCCTGACGTGCGAGGGGTCTGGCTGGGACCTGCAGCACCAGGACCTGCACAGACCCCTCCTCACAGGGGATGAGAACCCAGGATGCAAACCCAGCTGGAGAGTTCCCCACGAGGCCTCCCCGTAGCCCCGCCTGCCGCCGGTCACCGTAGAGCCCCAGGTTCTGCCCACCACACCCATCCTCCTGTCCCTGCTGCTCGGTGCGTGGCCAAGGCAGAAGTGAGTGTGTGACACCACCAGACATGGGACCCTGGGAGACCCTGCCATGCCAGAGAGGGACTGCCCAGCGGTCCAGCCCAGGCCCAGCGGCCTTGCCTCAATGACCTGAAGGCCCCAGAATTGCATTCCCACCTCAGCCTCCTACTCGAGGCCCCGTCCCCGCAGCCTGTGCTCAGACCCTCCCTCGGAGGCCCCCTCACACCCGCTCCCTGCATGCCACGCGGGGCGGGGGCACAGTGACAGCCCCTCCTCCAGGTTGATGGTGCCGAGCCGGCTCAGGTGCTGAGACGTCGGGCTCCGGCCGGAGCTGGGGGGCCCCGGGGGCCTGTGGCCACCCCAGGCATGACCCCACCCCCCCGGCCCTGCGGAGCCTTCTCTCCTCCTCCAGCCTTCGCGGATGGCGCTTGGGCACCCGGGGAGCCGGTCCCCAGAGCAGCCCTCTCGCCGCAGGGACGGCCCTGGGCCCCGTTGCCGGGCAACCGCCTCCGCCAGGTCTCGGCAAAGACCCGTGTTTCCACTGCGTCAGCCCCCCGGTCCCGGGAGCCAGGACGGAGCGGCCCAGGACAGCGCCAGCCTCCTGCCCCATCACACGCTCCCCCTAGGCCGTGGCGCGAATGCCCGGCCCCGGTGCGTGAGCCGCCCCAGCCAGTGGGCCCATGGCATGCGTGGCACCCACATCGTTGGTGTGGGACGGGGGATGGGACTTTGCAGACTGTCAAGTGTCCCCGTCTGGTGCCCCAGGTCCCGGCCACGGGCCGGCCACGGTGGAAGTCCGTGGTAAATCCCAATCTGCAAAACTGTACAAACAAAAATGCAGCCCCAGCTGCATTTGCATCAAAATTGGTTGCAAAGAGCAATTAGCACTTCATTAATAATCAATGAGGTGCCAATTTACACATCGTCCAAGAACAAATTGCAGATTCGGCTTGGCCTGTGACAGGCAGGGCTGTGGTGCCAGCCCTGGCAGAGAGTTCTGGAAGTGACGGGGAGGGGCAGCTGGGGCCCCTTCCCCACTCACCTCCGCCCCCACGGAGGCAGGAAGGTGCCGAAGCAGGCGCCCACCGCCAGCATGGGTGGAAAGCGGGTGGTGTGGCTGCCCCTGGGCCACGGCGGGACATGGACCTGCCGCCCTTACGGTCCAGCCCGGGTGACTTTACTGAGTACCTGCTGTATACATATGCCATGCCTCACTTTTCTGTCCACTTTGTAGGCAAGGACACCAGACAAAGAGAGGGCAGCAGGACCTGAGCTTGGCCCCCAGGCTCCGCGCAGAGTTCCACAGGTCCCGCATGCACCATGATAGCCCTCACTTATTGTCCCCACAGCCCTGTGAGCATCTCTGCTTAAGAACCCCTTTCCTGCGGTCTAGGTCAGTCAAGGAGGGCTCCCTGGAGAAGGAGGGAGTCAATTCAAAGGACAGCTTTTACCTTCTTTCTCCAGACCAGGCCTTTCACACCGCTGTCCCTGCCAGCCGGGGTGCCCCCATCCTGCTGCCTCCTCACCCATCGTCATGTATCTGGTGTACAAAGGGCTTGCTCTCCCTGGCTGGGGAGCACCGCAGAGGCGGCCCCCAAGCTGACATACTGTGGGTGCTCTGGAAATGGGGACAGAGTCCAAGAACAGACCCGCAGGTGAACACTGGCAGAGGGGATAGCCCGTGCAAAGGCCCTGAGGTGGGACCGGAGCAGACATAAGGGCCCACCGGCTCCGGGATCAAAGTGGAGGGTTCCTCGTGGAGAAGGGAGGTTGAGGAGGCCGGCTGAGACGGGGGTCTGGATTTTATTCTGGGGTCTCCAGCAAGGGACAGAGGATGTGGTGTCCACCGGCTGCCATGTGATGCTGCTGGGGAGGGGACACAGGCAGGGACGTGGAGTGGGTCTGAGGGCCACGGCGGGAGTCTGAGCTCCGGCGCAGGTGAGCCCCGGGCCGTGGGCAGGACGGGGAGCGGCCCCTGCTTGTCGCTAGCGGTGTAAGGAGAGTCCCAGCTGGGGCCACGCAGAACTTCTCCGATTCCCCCGAGGGCCCGGCCTCCTCGCTGCCTCCCGCCTGCGCCCACCACCCTCACCACGAGACTGAATCTACAACGGACTCCAACACATTTAAATCCATTTATTGCAAAATTACTTTTCAATAATTACATCACCGTGCTGACTGTGTTGCATAATGAAATTAGCATGAGGGATATTAGAGAGAATATAAAATGATAAGAAATATTGAAATACCTCTTCCCCGTCTGTCTTCATGAGGCCCCGTAGCTTAACTGGGGAGCGGGCGTACCTCATGGACAGGATTGGAATGCACAGAGTGTAATTTTATAATGTCTTTTGTATAAATTAATTATAACAGTTATTGCAGGTTTCTATTATTGGATTGAAATTTCCCTCTACTCAAGACTATTAGGGGAGAGTGGGACCCTGGCTAGTGGCCCTGAGTCCCCTGGGGCCACAGAGTGGAGCCGGTGAGGGCCTGGGCAATAGGGCCAGACAGATCAGAGTTTAAAATCTTGGCCCTGCTGTGTGTCTTCAGTAAAGCGACGTAGCTTCTCTGGGCCCAGGTTTCCCCCCGGCTCTTAGCAGTCCTGCCAGAAACCCAGCAGCGTGGCTGGAAGCCGAAGAGAGCCCGTGTTGGCCGCTCGGTGAGGGTCGGCATGGCGGGGACCTGTCACTACACAGCAGACAGCTCCCAAACTCGTACCCGTCGGTTAGCCCTGGCAGTTTCTGTGGGTCAGAGCTTGGGAGAGGCTCCGTTAGAGGTTCTGGCTCAGGGTCTCTCGGGGGGCTGCCTCTCTGAAGGCTCGTCTGGGGTGGAGGGAACCCCCCCCCCCGGCGGCCTGTGGGTCAGGCCTCACAGGTCAGCCCTAATCCATGCTGGGAGGGGCTTCACCAAGGGGTAAAGACCCAGAGGCAGGGGTCACTGGAAGCTGTCTTCTCCGTCCTTGGGATTCCACTGGGCGGGTCCCCAGTAGGCCAGGGTGTGTAATCCCGAGAGTGAGCTTGAGTGGTGAGCTCGCATACCCTGTCTGCAGAGCCCAGGATCAGGGAGCCCCGGGGCGGGGGAGGACATGGACAGAAGCCGCGCCTTCTTTCTGTTCCCGTGTTGTCAGAGCGATCGGCTGCGTGCGTCTCTCCCGAGCACGGCCATTATAACCACGCCCCTCGCACACTCCGTAGGGCCAGCATCCCCAGAAAGACCAAGTGTGCCTTCCTTGTGGGGAGGGGGCCAGGCTGCCCCGTGCAAGCCAGGACCTGGGGGGCAGAGCTGTGGGTGCCAAGGGGCAGGCCGCTGGGCTGGCTGAGGTCTGGGCCCCACACAGGTGCCCCCCAGCCAGTCACATGCCCACGGGCCACTCCAGAACCGGTGGAGATGCCCAGCAGGCCCAGGGACCAGGGGCCTCTCTGGAGGTCTCTGTGATTTCCCAAGATCATGAGGACCGGAGGGGGACCCAGGAAATGGTAAAAGGAACTTGAAGACCAAACACGCCGTCAGCCCCTCCTGAGCCTCGGTCCCCTGGCCTTGGTGATATTCTTGCTGGTGGAGGCTCGGGGGCGTCCCGTGAGCAAGCCGCAAAGTCTGGGGCCAGGTGGGTGTGCCCCGCTTTGGTCATCCAGAGGCAGGTGCAGGAGCCCACGAGGGTGGAGCCGGGACCAACGGGGTGGGTCCTGCTGGTTTTGCGGCCGTGTTAACGCCACCAGCCATGCTCTCCACCGTCCAGACATCACATGCCCCCCCTGCAGACGTGTGCCGCCCTGCAGCGTGGAGGGGAACTCAGCCATCTCCACAGGACTTGGTCGTGCAAAGGAAAGCCAGGGGCACCTGGCGGCGAGGAAGGAAACAGCCCCGATCCGATGGCATCGAAGAGAGCTCCTCCGAGCTATTGTCAGCGTCTGGACCACGGCAGGGGGAGCTGGTAGCCCTCTTGTGGAGGCTGTAAAGGGTCGGGGCCCGAATTCAGGGTAGGGGTCTGGTCCCTGCAACAAGGTGGCGGTGGAGGGGCTGAGGAGAAGCTGCCTGAGTGGGCAGGGTGACAGGCTGGCCTCGCCACGTGTGGGAGCAGGTCCCCGGAGCCCAGAGCGAGTTCTCAGCATGACCATTCCCTCCTGGACCTCCTGGGCCAGGTGCCTGGGTCGGACCTTCCAGGAGGGCCTGGCATCCGTCTCCAAGCCAAGTGTTCTGGTGGGACACGGGTCAGAGGAGGGCAGAGTGGAGGGAGGAGCAGACGAGGAGCCCCGCAACGCAGGAGGGTCGGAGGCGGCAGCAGATGAGCAGGGGCCCCCGCCCCCTTCCCTGTGGCCCTCGGGACCACCTGGGGCTCGAGGCCCATGCCGGGTTTGGACTCCCTGCAGCTGGTCGCAGGGAAGGGTCTCCCAGGCTGCAGGCAGGTGGGGCCTGCAGGGAGCCCCACCTGCCCGTGCTCTGCACTCCCCACTGCTGGTTTGCCGGCCAGGAGCCGGGGCTCCAGGGAAGGCCCTTCAGACCCAAGGCCTCCCAACATTCGCTCCCCAAACCCACTGTGTGCCAAGTGCTGGGGTGGGCCAGGCCTGGCTCTGCCCTCAAGGAACCCGACTGTCCCGAAGACTGGGGTGACCCAGGAAGCCTTCCTCCAGAAGGTGCCGTGCGAACCGGCTCTGGGAGAGAGGACTGGTGACAGGTCCGCTCATTCTCAGAGTCCGTTTGCCTTCTGCCGCCGCCGAGCTTGACAGGCATACACGTGTGGCCTCACGGCTGCGGTGGACCCGGGGTCGGCCACGGCTCACCTGGGTGTCGTGCTCAGGGTCCTGGGGCTGCAGCTCCATCAGCAGGCTCGACCAGCGCGGACTGCTTCCGGCCTGCTCGGGTTATGGGCAGCACACACAGTCTCGCAGGTGCAGGGCTGAGGGCCCCGCGGTTTTGCCGACGCTGTGCTCAGGCCCCAGGGGCCGCCCGCGGTTCCCAGCGCCGCAGCCTGCTTCTTCGAAGCCAGCAAGAGAGGGGGTCCACTAGCACGGCTGGCTTTTAGGGGACAGAACCTAACCTGGGGGCTGCTGCCTTCACCGTCGCCGAATTCTGCCTTTTAGGGTCAAGTCACAGGCCCCACCCATGCTCAGTGGGAGGGGATCATGGGGGTCCTTCCACACGGGGTTGACCCCAGGTCACAAGGCAAGCGAGAGAAGGAGCCCTCCAGCCCCCTCTGTCCACCCCGGGCCCTCCTCTTTCCTCCCCCGGTGGGGCGTCTGGTCGGGTGAGCAGGGAAGGCACCTCAGGCCCGAGAGCAGAGATGCTCGAAGGGTAGAAATGGGTGGAGGGAGAGGCCAGGGAGGGCCTGGGAGAACAGGGGGCCCTCAGGAGCCCCCGTCACAGGGACAGAGGCAGAGTGGGGGGACCAGGACCCCAGCCCCGGCGTCCAGCAGAGCACCATCATTCACACGTCCTTGAGGAGACCAGCTCTAAGCGTGGCCTAATTTATTAATGAGGACGGGAAGGCTGTTTGTGGCGGGCAGCGCCGGCCGGTCCCGATCAATGGGGGCTCCAATAAGCAGGTGATCAACCTTGCTGTGTTTGGAGTCTAATTGCAGGACGCACACTCGCGCACTCGTGAGGGGCTCTGCCTCCCGAGTGCACCCCAGAGAACCAGGGTTAATTGATGCAGCTGTTTGCTCCCCGCCCACACGGCTTTGTGGGAATCCCCTGAGGTTGTTATTAAACTAAAGTGTTTAATGAAGTGCTAAGGAGCCCGTTTCCAACCAGCGCTCCCAGAATCCGATTAACGGAAGGAGAGCCCTCCTCCCCAAGCTGTGGGACACCCCCAAACCCTGGGAAGAAGGTGAAGGAGCCCAGGGCTCTGACCGGTCACCCCTGCTGACCAGCACCAACCTGCTGAGGCCCCGGCCCCCAGAGTGGTCCCCCCTCCCCGGCCTCCACTCCCCAGATCTGGGTCCCAGGAGTGGTCCTGCTCGGGGGCACTGGCTGCCAGAGGATGCCGAGGACCCCGCCCTAGGTGGGTGGGAGGGGAGGGGAACGTGCCCTTTTGCACTTGGCTGCCTCTGGCCCGCATCCTCACACTGCCCTCTGGGCTGCGTCCTCACAGGGACGGGCCTCCAGCACCAGCTTCCCAGACTGATCACTGTGGAAGCCCATCCCAGGGTCCACCCTCCAGACCTGAGCGATCTGAACCTCCAGGCCCAGGGGCCTGGCCTCCACAGTCACATCTCTCTGTCCATCTATTTTTTGCACAGCTAATGTGTTCACGAAGTCTAAGATTTGGGAGCTGGAAACAACCAAGCGTCCCTCGGCAGGAGAATGGGTAATACTACACGGCAATGAAAAAGAGAGCAGCCGGGGGCTGCGGGCGCCCGACAGACAGAGCTGGTGGACATGCTGCTGAGTCATGCAGGGGAGGACGGGGCGTGTGGGTCTGTGCAGGAAGTCCAGGGACGGGCCACGCTACCGTGGGTCCCCTGACCTCATGCCGGGGACACGGGCACTTTCTGGAAAATATGCTCGCTCCCATGGATACGTTCTCTTGACGTTTCCAAGTAGACAAGGGTTTACAGCCACAGGCAGCCATGTCAACCTCGGACTCTGAATCCTTCCAGAAACATCTGGCCCCTATCAAAGTGTGTGTAACCGTGCAGGCGTAACAAGCACCCCAAGTGATTCTGATGAGGAGCTCAGGCAATGTAGCATCGGAGAGCAACCGAGGCCCCTCAGTAACTCGGGCTGTCTTCGTTAGGGGCCTTTGCACAGCGAGGAGGACTTGCGAAAACATGGGCAAATGCGTATGCGCACGATTCGCTTCTGGAACAAAAGCATCAAGTTGAGCAGACATTTGCGTGTTGTCAGATTCAGCCAACACCAGTTTGGCATGGCCCCACATGGAGACAGCCGCCATCAGTTAAAGGACCTGAAGCCGCAACTCAAAACCACACCGAGATACCACTTCCCCCAACACAAAGATGGCGAAAATAGAAAAGGTCCTACCAGGCGTTGACAAGGACGCCAAGGCACTGGAGCCCTCCCCCGCTGCTGGTGGGCGTGTGAAATGGCCCAGCCGTGGGGGACACAGCCTGGCCGCTCCTCAAAACGGCAAACGTTCGGTACTGTTACTCCACGACCCGGCGCTTCCAAGGCTAGACTCGGAAGGCAGACGTCGTATGGCTCCGTTGATAGGAGACGCAAACCCACGGAAAGGGAGCAGATGGGGTGGGGGGTTGCCCAGGGCTGGGGTGGTGGCTGGGGGTGGTTGGGATGGTTGCACAACTCTGTGAACCTACTAAAAAGCGCTGAGTTGCACACTTTCAAGGGCGAGTGGCACGGCATGTGAATTACATCTCAACAAGTGTGGAAAGGAGAGGAGGAAGGATCGGAGCATCGGTGATCGCCAGCGCCAGGACAGTGGCAGGAGTGGCTCAGTGCTTGAGTCCCTGCGATGAACACGCCAGGGAGGCGGGTCCTCACGGGGGACGGGGAGGGGGACAGATGCCACCACAGAGGGGTCTGAGGCCACACGAGCCGGGCCAGCCCGGAACAGCCGCCAATGCCCCGCGCTCCCCGCTCCTCTGCCCAACTCAAGACGGCCAAACCCTGAGCGTACAGAAGGATAACTCATGAGAGGGAGTCAGACGGTAAACTGAGTCAAGTGAGATTTATAAGCGAGGCAGGACAGAAGGGAGTTGGCCAACGAAACATGATGTTTCACGACTCGTGGACTTTCCAGAAAGCCTTGAAAGTTCCACTGTGGCTCACACCTGACAGGCCGTGTCCAGAAACGCCTGCCAGGACCCAGGGCTGGCTGCGTCACCTGCGAAATGAAACCGCGGGACCCTCGTTCGGGACGCAGTAAAAGCTGTGACTGCAGACGCTAAAATAGAAACTTATGTGTTCCTTCCACAGCCTCCCTCTTAGCTGGTTGGAAACTCTCACTACAACACAAAGAGATTTTAAATGTTTTATTGTGGAAAAATATACATAACATAAAAGTTATAATTTTAACCTCTTTTAAGCGTCCAGTTCAGGGGCACCAAGCACATTCATGCTACCGTGCAGCCGTCCCCCCGTCCGCCTCCAGAACGTTCCATCCCATCCATGGAGACCCTGTCCCCATGATGCATGGACCCCCACCCGCTCCCCCAGCCCCAGCCCCACCGTCTACTCTCTGTGTCCGTGAGTCTGACGACTCCGGGACCTCGTGTGAGTGGGGTTCCCATGTGTGTCCTTCTGTGTCTGGTTGGTGTCCTTGGGGCTCGTCCCCATGGGGGCAGGGGGCAGGGCTCCTTTCTCAGGCCGAGTGATGCCCGTCGTGTGGCTGGACCACATAGTGTCCATCCATTCACTCATCACCGGACCTGTTGGTTGTTGTGAATTGTGGGCTGCTGCGAACGTGGATACAAGCATCTCTTCAAGTCCTTGCTTCTAGTTCTTTTGGGGGATACGCCAGCAGTGGGACTGCTGACCACGTGCTGATTCCACGTTTGACTTTTTGAGGAGCCACCATGCTGTTTTCCACACGGCTGCCCCAGTTTGCAGCTTCACCGGCAAGCATGCCTGGTCCTCCGTTCTTCTCAGTTTTGTTTGTTATATGAGCCATCGTAACGGGCGTGAGGAGGTAGGAACCCCACTGTGGTTGTGATCTGCATTTCCCTGATGATCGGTGATGTGGAGCATCTTTCCAAGCGCTCGCTGGACCTTCGGGTTTTCCCCTAGAGAAACGTCTAGTCGGGTCCTTGCTCACGTTTGAATTAGGCTGGTGTTTGCTGTTGCATGGCGGCCCTTGACGTCTCCTGGATGTTAACCTCTTACCGGATGTATGACTTGCAGATGCTCCCTCCCATTCTCTGGGCCGCCTCCCACTCTGTTGATCGTGTGCTTTTGATGCACAGAAGCTTTTCATTTTGATCAGGACCAGCGTATCTATTTTTTCCTTTATTGCCTGTGCTTTGGGGGACAAGAAATCACTGCCAAATCCAATGTCACAAAATTTTGCCCCTATATTTCCTTCTAAGAGTTTTATAGCTTCCCCGTTACGTATATGTCTTTGATCCATCTTGAGCTAGTTTTTGTATATGGTGTGAGGTGAGGGTCCAGCTTTATTCATTTGCATGAGGATTCCCCGTTGTCTCAGCATCACTGTTGAAAAAACTGTCCTTTCCCTGTTGAATGGTCTTGGCACCCTAGTGGTTTTTAGTTGCTATTTAACGTCATTCTCAGTAAAAAACGATTTTTAAATTCAAAATACAAGCACGAACTTTTCTGTTCCCCTTGATATTGTGCAATGTCAGTATTCAATACCAGTATATGGACATTTAGCTCAAACCAGAACCACCAAATGACACAATTCATATTTCCTTGCTGGTACGTCAGGTGTGTTTCCTTCTTACTGGAGCAGTGGGCTGCATTTCCCACGGATGGCTGCCATCCCACACGATCTCCCAGAACCTTCCTCATCAAGAAGTACCTCGCATGTCCCTGCCCTTGAACCTGGGCGGACATCAGTGACTGCCTTGACCAGGAGCAGAAGCGACTTCCAAGGGTAGATGATACACATGCCAGCCACACCCACCTTGTTCTCTTGGGACACTTGCTCTTGGAACCCAGCCACCATGCTGTGAGGAAGCCCAACATGGAGAGGAACCCAAACCCAGCTCATGTCCCGCTGACTCCCAGCCACAGCCATGTGGCCAGGCTGACCTGAAAGTGGGCCCTCCTGCCGAGCTCCACCCACATTGCACATTCCAGGGCAGAGTAAGTGTCCGGTGGTGGTGTTGGGAGCCATACGTTTGGGGGAGACGTTGTTTCACAGCAGCTGATAACTGGTGCGTGGAAGGCTGGACTCGTGTCCTCCAGCACTGCAGATAGCCGTGGCCGCCGTCCACACACAGACAGAGGGGCCAGGAAGAAGTGGGCAGACTCGGGACGTGCTCCGGGGAGGGGGTTTGCAGGACAGATGGGACTGGACATGAGGGGGCAGGCGGCAGACCGGGAGGGCTGTGTGTTGAGGGGATGGCAGGGCTGCTGGCTGAGCTGTCACGTTCTGGGAAAGGACCAGGCAGGGGAAGGGGTGTGTGGGATTCACTCTGGGGCACCCCCGGGGAGCAGTGAGTTGGGTTCTGGGTCTAGAGTTTGTGGCCAGGTGGTCCAGTTGCAAGTAGGGAAACAAGCCATGTGTGTGGGCAAGATCTGTCCCTCCCAGTCAGTTATAGGCTGAATTGTGTCCCCCCTCCCCCAGAACCTCAGACCCTGTTTGTAAAGAGCATCACTGCAGATGTCATTAGTTATGATGAGCTTGTCCTGGAGTAGGATGGGCTCCCAGTGCAATATGACCTTATAAAAGGGGGACATCTGGACATGGACACACAGGAGGACGACCCGGGAGGATGATGGCAGAGATCGGGGGACGCTTCTACTAGCCGAGGAGCCCCAAGACTGCCGGCGACCCCAATCGCAGCTTGGGCGCAGTCTGCGGCAGGGTCCCCCCAGAGCCTCTGGGAGGAGCCAGCCCCCCCACACCTCCGTCTCAGACGTCTGGCCTTCAGAGCAGGGACTCTGTTGAAGTCGCCCAGTTTATGGCTCTTTGTTAACACAGCCCCCAGGAAACTGACCTGGGCCTCAGTCTCCAGCTGCCAGCCGGGGTCAAGGGGAGGAAGCTGCCCAGTGGAAGCCGCCCAGATGCACCGGGTGGCTGAGTTCTGCCCCCAGCGCAGGCAGGTGGGGTGGGGAGGCCTGCCTCAATGCTTTAGACGTGGGGCACAGCTGTCTGTCCAAGCAGGATCCTCACCCCGCACCCAGGGGGTGGCATATCGGCCAGCGTTCGTGTCTGCGCCAGAGAGCCAACAGTTTCCAGGGACAGACAAACATTGATTGAGCACCTGCTGTGTGCTTCACACACGTTTCAAACATGACAACAGACAAGCTTCTATTTGTCCTTCAAAGCCCAGTTCAGGGGTCACCTCCTCCTTGAAGGCTTCCCTTTAGCAATGTCCAAAGAGAAGGGGAAGATCCAGATCAACACCCTGTGTGACCTGGGTTCCTTAGCATCCTCTTAATTTCCACTGTGGGGCCCTAAACAGAAGGGATGGAGCTGTGAGCACCTGAGAATCTGTGCCCTAGCACTCAACACTGGCTCTAACGCACAGTAGGTTCTTAATAAATATTTGCTAAGTGAATCAACAAACCAAAGTTTGTTCTAGTGGATTTGGTCCAGTGGAACTGAGCTGAGTCTCTGGGTTTGCTCTTAAGGAGACAAACAAGACCTCATTTTGCTAAATACAAGGAGAATGTGGGCTGTTGGTGCCCTGCCGTGGGTGCCAGTTGGACACCAGAGTCGAAGGGGAAATCTAGGAGGTCCTCGTGGAGGAGGGGACATCTGAGAACACTCTTTGAAGCACAAATTGGTTCAGCTTGGGGATGAGGAAAAGAAGGACTCTGGAAGCAAGTGAGGTGGTGGGGTACAAGACTGTTTGGGAGACGAGAGGGGCTTCCCAGAGCCCCCAGGAGGCCCCACCCCACATCACAGTCCCTGCCTCCCACAGGCCCCCATCCTCACTGCCCTGGATGGTTAATGGGCCACTGCTCTCATGTGCACCTAATGGGGGGCCTCTGGGAAACAGAAGGTATGAGTGTGGGCGGTGGGGACCCTCTAGGCCCCCCATTGGCACCCTGGATGTGGCTGCTCCCCAGTATGCACTGGGCTGCCCCTGCTTTCCAATGGATGTCCCCAAACTCCCCCGTGACCTTGGGCGACCCTGTGCCCTGCTCTGGGCCTCAGCTCCCCATCTGTTCAATAAGGGGTCACACCTATGCCCTGGGGACGCCCCTCCAGTTCAAGCCCACAATGGATGGTTTGCCCTTCACCGTGCTCCGCGGCCCTCCGTCACGCTGACCCTGACACTGGCCTGGCCAGTGCCTCCGTCCAGGGTCCCCGCCAGGAAACAAGGGACCCGGCGGGGCGGGGCGGGGCGGGCGGGGGCGGCAGCCTTGCTCAGTGCGCATTTATGCCCCACCGCAGGTTGTTTGTTTTCATAACCAATTCAATATTTAAGACGCGGCCAGCCGCCGAGGAGCTCTCGGGCTCCCCCTTCCTTTGTCTCCACCGCTCCCCTCCGCCCCCCGCACCTCCTCTGACAAACCCTGCGATTCTGATGGAAAATTCATTAGTCTCTCCCTCCCCTTCCCGCGTTCCCAGGCAGCTCCGCGCCTGATGTGTCTGCCTCTCCATCCTGATTATCTGGAGACGCCAATTTCAAAGAGACATCTTAATAGTGATGTCAACGAATTAATTAGATGTGTTAATGAGCTAAAAGCAACCCAAATTAAATTAATGCGGCAATAAGCACAGACAGCAAAATTAGCTCCGATTTCTCTGAATGACTCTGAACTGTACACAACACCTCATCTCGCTAGAACATCACCATCCCCCAAAGCTAATCAAGAACCGGGCGCAATTAACTGCTTAATTACAAACAGGCACGCGCACACACACGTGCGCGCACACACGTGAACACGCCTTCAAGAAATTCAGCCGGCGGGGACAGTCCAGCCTGGGCCAGCGTGGGGGGGTTGGGGTCATGAATGCCCCCCAAAATAGCACCCACCACCTGCACACGGCCATCCACCACCGGGCCCTGATCTGAACCCCACAGAGAGCGGGCAGAGGGGCCTGGCTGCGAGGCTCCAGCGTTCCGTTGCGGGATGTGCGTGCTGTGGACCACGTCAGGTGGCTGGACCGGGCCGGGGGTTGGAGGGGCAGCTGGAGTGCTCCTCCAGGGCCCCTGGGCCTCTACCTGGGGGCGCAGGATGGCCAAGGGGGAGGGCCACGGGAAGAGGGAGCAGGGAGGAAGGGGAGCAGGGGGAGGGAGGAGCCCAGTGCTGACTTGTTTATTGCTTGCATCAGAATCTGAGTTGCAACTAAAAAGCTAATTGTCCATCCGGCTGATTTCCCACCGGGCAGGGAGAGCTGCTAATAGCTTCGCAAGTGGCTCAGGTATCTGATTAGCTGTAATTGCAGCTAGAGACAGGAGAGGGGTAAGGACAGAAGTGGAGAGGCAGGGGGAGACCCGGGGCCAGATGGATGGCGGGGTCCCAGGCGTGGAGAGCACCAGGCAGGTGCAGGGGAGGAGGGACCAGTGACCAGAGGAGGTGAGGAAGGAAACAGAGGTGATATGGCAGTGGGGGGGTGGGGGGGCGGCTCCCCCAGCAGCCTCTCCGAGGACCAGACCCCCATGTATGGATCCGGGATCCATGATCCAGGAGTGGCAGGATCCCCAGCCTGGATCCTAAGGACATGTCATCCCAAGGGAGGCCTGCCGAGGTGCCCGCATCTGTAACAGGGGGCACAGGGGGCCTAGCCGGGCCCTGCGTGATGGCTGGGCCATGACCCAGAGCCCCAGGGCAAGGAGCAGGCCCAGAGCTGTACACAGTCGGGGCCAGCAGGCAGTGGGCCTGGACCCCCACCCGGCTCCCACCCTCCCACCTTTGAGAGCGATGAGTTTAGTCTCCTAAGTCAAAGATGCTTTTTGTTCATTTCAGATCAGGGTGATTGATTCGGGGAGAGAAGTAAGGAGCTGATCGATCTGGCCCCTCCAGGCCAGCCCCCCGGGGTGCCCAGCCCCCATGGAGAATGGCTCTTCCCAGAGCAGGGCATGGGGTGGGGGGTCCCTGGGAGAAACCACAGATGGGGGTTGGGGGCAGGGGGCACAGGCCTCCTCTCCCTCTCTGTCCTTCCCTCTTCATTCACCCACTGGTCTGTTTTTCAACTGATTAATTCATTTAAACTATATCCATTTCCATCCTTGCTCCACACTGGGAACAAGGCAGCACAGCCTCATTAACCCGTGGCTCTAAGCTGCGCCCCTCGTGGTGGGCACCAAGCCCCCAGGACCCCCGATGGCCATCCCTGGCCTTGCAGAGCTCCTGGGCGCTGGGTCGGGAAGGAGAAGTCACAGCCCCGTGACAAGTACACTAATGGTGTAAAGCACAGAGCGCTGGGGCCCCAGAGCACCCCACTGGGGCACAGGAGAGTCCCCGGGCAGTGGCTTTGGGGGGTGGGGGAGGGCAGCTGGGGGCATGTTCTCTGGCCGGAAACCTAGGGGCTGCTGCTTAAGGAGACATCAGGGGCTGGGGGACCCTAAAGAGCTTGGCTTCCACATGCCTGTGAGCACATGCAATCGCATAATCCTGCAGGGAGGTGGTGGGCTGTTGATCAGACCCTCAGCCGGAAGTTATGGGGAACCCGCCCCCAACTCTACTCCCGAATGCCAGTCAGTCCTCAACCCCCTGGGCCTGCAATTTCAAACACAGAGAACGAGAATCACAAGCATGCTTTTAAGGAAGGAAAAGGCTCAGGGTCTTCAGGGCCACCCAAGCCACAGGCCCATGGATGTGGCACCATGAAGTTCTCAGGAGGGCAGGCAGGGTCGTGCCCACCCCAGGTCCCAATTCCCAGGCTGGGTGCCTGCTTCACGTTACAGGTGGGGAGAGTGAGGCTGAGGGTCGTTGGTCAGGGTCACGGAGGTGCTCTGCTTGCTCTCCTCAATGCCCAGCCATCACCTTTGGATGTTGTTACAGGAGTTTTACCTCCCAGCAGGAGAAAAGGATTGTTTTGCTCAGGCAAGTGCTCCAATGAGTTTTCCAGTCCCTGAGCAGGGGTGAGTCCCAGAGGCCCGCTGGGGGCAGGGACAACAGGGTGGGAAGGGCGTCCTTGACCCGCTCTCCCCTCGGTGGCCCCCCTCGGTCTCCATCCTCTGACTCAGGGCAGGGCGGGCGCATGGGCTGGGGGCTTCCGTGCGTGCCCGTGTGCTCACAGACAGGTGCGTGTGCACGGCACGGCCGGGGGAGCAGGCTGGTGCCGTGTCAGGCACACACCTGGAGGCTGCCCAGGCCCCACAGCCCACACCAATTAGGAACTCACTTTACATTATTTTAATTTGTCTCTGGGGCCCTGGAAGCAAAGTCATGCGATTATTATTATTATTTTTTTGGCTGGAAACTCCAGCAGCCATTATATAAATTACATATAATTGAATCCATCAGAGGCAGTTTCTCTTAAACAATCATGTTTTCCCTTTCCCAACAACTGAGCCACCCAGTCCTCAGAACTTGCCTCAGGGCCCCTGGGAGGAGGAGGAGAGTCCCCCCCACCCCGTACCACCCAGGCCACCTCACCTGAGGGAGGTGGGGGCCTTGGAATCCATCCCTCATGGGGTCCACCTGCTGATGCACCACTGGCTTGCTCTGTGACCCGGTACAGGTGGCCTAACCTCTCTGAGCCTCCATAGTCTCACTGTCAACCTGCTGGTGTGAGGTTTAGAGAACAAGGCCTGGAAGGTTCTCAGCCCATGCAGAGTTTTGTGCTCAGAGAACTCGGGTGTCCAGACACCCTGGAGTGTCCTCTGGGCCCAAAGCACGGGCACCTAGTAGGTGGGGGGTTGGCTTTAATCAGGTACAGAAAGACACATGGACACAGAAAGGAGTGTCATGAAGGAAGAGTCTGTGTTATCCTCACAGTCCCCTGGAAACAGCAGGCCACACACACACAGGGCAGGAGGTGGGGGTGGGGAACGTGGGACAGGGTGGGCAGGCCTAGGACTGGCTAGTGTGAGTGATCTCAGCGGGCTGTGGGGCACGGGGGCTATCCCTGGTGTCTGGGGTGATTAGAGCAGGCAGATAGGGCCCGGGAGGTGAGGGCTCCACAGAGGAGGGCTGCATGGGCTGGTTTGCATTTGGAAAGTGTGCTCTCGTCTCTGGGACTCTGCTAATCAGGGGGGCAGTCCCTCCAGGGTCAGCAAGGCCCAGGTGTCAGAACACCAAACATGCAGGCGATAAGAAAGCGCAGTTAATACAAAGGGAATCAAACGGATGCCAGCAACCCATGGGATGGCCGCATCCTGCTGGGGGTGCTCAGGCCTCTCCCCCCAGCTTCGTGGACAGCACTATCGGAGCCTGAGCGGAGGACATTGAGGCCCAGTGATGGAGGCAACTTGCTTGAGGTCACCCAGGGAATGTGCTGGGCCAGGGTGACCTCACGTGGGGTAGACGCCAGGCTCCTGGTCTGTGTCAGGGTCCAGGGCAGCCCCATCTGTGGTGCACTGGCGCCTAGCAGGTACCCGGTAAGCACTCACTCTCTGGGTGAGCTTGGACAAGACCCAGCCCCTCCCCAGGCCTCCGTTCCCCCGTCCGTCCCTTGAGGGAAGCAGTGGTCAGGCCAGGGGCTCAGGCTGGAAGACGGCACACACCATCTGCCCTGGCACCCTTGCTCTGGGAACATACCCCATCCATACTCTCATGCATGGGAGCCGGTGGGTGGGGGCCCAAGCTGCTCCCCGCACCCCACGTAAGGCACCAAACACCCGACAACAAACCACACGAGGGCGGGTGGACGACACCGTGGTCATGCCCTCCATCGGCACACCTGGTGGCCAGCAAAAGGGACCATGCAGCTCTGCAGGGAAGGGGACATGGCTTAGACCAAAAGGACGCAGGATGCCGCATGACACGCTGTCACTGTGGGGAAGGCGGGAGGCTTCCTCGAGTCCTTGTACAACGGTAGAGCGCTTCTGGACACACGGGACACCGAAAACAACAGCCGAGGGACTGGCGGTCTGGGGTCTAAGGTGGAAAGGAAGCATTTGCAACTCATCCCTTTGTACTGCCTGTGATCGTTTTTACGCCAGCTACCTGTATTACTTAAGCTTTAAGCACTTCTGGGTATATATTCAAGAAAACTGAAAATGTACATCCATGCAAAAATTCGTACACGAGTGTTCATGGCAGCATGACTCACCATAGCCGAAAACGTGGAACCCACCCAGATGTCCACCGACTGACGGATGGATACACATGGTGTGGCCTGTCCACACGAGGGGAACCACTCAGCCATAAAAGGAATGAAGCCCTGACACCCACCCCAACGTGGGTGACCCTTAAAGACCTTCTGCCCAGAGACGGAAGCCAGTCACGGGGGACACACCTCATACCACGAGTCCTTTACGGGAGATGTACCGCACGGAGAAACTGCGGGCACAGGGCGGTGGCCTGGGAGCAAACGGGGGGTGGCTGCTAATAGGCTTGGGGTTTCTTCTGGGGTGATGAAAGTGCTCTCAAATCAGACAGTGGGGGTGGTTGTGCAGCTCTGTGACCACACTAAAAACACGCAGGTGCGCTTTAGACGCGAGAACGGGACGCTGTGGTGCCTGAATGTCCGGGGTCTGCAGTGACAAAGCACCACAAACCAGGGGATGTGGAACAGCAGGAATGTATGGTCTCACAGCCCTGGGGGCCCCAAGTCTGAGATCCAGGTGGCAGCAGGGCGTGCTCCCTCCGAACGCTGTAGGGGAGGAGCCTTGTGGAATCGTTCCCAGGGCCGCGACAATGCTGGGCGATCCTTGGCTTGTGGCCACATCCCTCCTCCCTCTGCCGTCTGCACGTGGGCTTCTCCTCTTCTTACAAGGACACCAGTCATCCCAATGACCTCGTCTTAGTCTGATTACCTCCGCGCAGACCCTATTTCCAAGAAGGCCACATTCACAGAGGTTAGCACCTCGGCGTCTCTCTTTGGAGGCACAGTTCAACCCATAGCTTATGTGACTTTTATCTCAATAAAGCCGTTATTTTTTTCAAAAGTTTTAAGCTGTAAAATACAAAGAGAGAGAGAAGGAACACAGGCTGGCCGTGGTAGGAGCGGGAGCCTGACCGGCTTTGGGCGGCACTCACCAGGTGCTCCTGAAAACGGCAGCGGTAACAATAACACCCCTGGCCTGCGTGCCCCCCCGCCCCCGCCCTGCCCTCCCAGGGGTCCCCACTTCTGGCCTGGCCCCCAGCCCCTTCCCCCTCCCCACCACAGGCCTGTCATGTGCCCACATCCCCAACTTGTGAAGTAACAACCTGTCACACGCACAACCTCTTTGCACCCAAAACGTTCTCTGATCTGTGTAAGCGGCTGGATGCTGTGCGGCTTGATATTAATATCTTTTGTTTGTGTGTCAGGGTTCTGCAGAATCTAATTAAGGCGTGTTCTCGGCGTATCCGGGGTGTTCAAACAACTCCGCGGAGCAGACGATGCAAGCTGTTGACCTGCACAGATAAACTGTGCTTATGGAGGATCCGGGGGCTGTGGGCGGGGGCTGCTCGGCTGTTCTTTTCTGCCGGGGCGCCGGGCCTTGCCGCCTGCCGCTCGCCCCTGTGTGCGGGCGCCCTGGCATCTTCTTTGGGGGTGCTGACCACAGCCGTTCTCTCTTATGTATTTCTGTGTATACACACATGTGCACATGCGTGCACTGCACACGCAAGCTAGGCCCCCCAGGGCGAGCGACCTGTCTCAGGACTGTTGTGTCTCCCGTGAGTGTTCCGTGCACAGATGAGGGAGCTGAGGCCTTGGTGCTCCCTGAGGGCGCATACCTTAAGGTGGGACCTCAGGGCTGCCCTCTAGTAGCCATCAGGTACCAGAGAAACCCACTTTGGGAGGGCGGGACCTGGGCTCGGGCGGTCAGGTGACACACAGGCCTGCCCTGCAGTCTCCGGGGCCGGCCCAGGTGAAACTCTCATCCCCCCTGGACAGATGGGAAAATGAGTCCAGAGAGGTCAGGGCCCTGTCCAAGACACACAGTGGGCTGGCGGCAGTGCGGGGCCTTCCTGACCCTGCAGGCCACAGCTGGGCTCCCTTCTAAGGAATTCACTTAAGCTCAGACAGGACCAGGAGGCCAAGGCCGGGCATAAGTGTCCTTCAGTCCGAGGGCAGCTTTGGGACCCCCCGGATCTGGGGTCCTGGCCCCATCTGCCAGTGACCTTGGCAAGGTCTGCCCTTCTGCACCCTCAGTTACCCCCCTGGGAGATAACAGGGCTTAGCAGGCAGGCTGGTGAGAACCTTAGGGTAGTGAGATCTGCCCATCAGCTCCTGCCCTGTGCTCTGAGCTGCCACCATCACTGTCCTGCGGGTGGCTGGGCTCTGTGAGGTGCACATGGGACAATGCCCACTCTAGCCTCCATCCCAGCTCAGGGCCTGCCTGCCCCCGAGTGTGGCCAATTACAGCTGCTCGCTCAGGTTGGAGGGATGTGCTCTGGGCTTCGCTCTGCCCATCTGCAAGTTGGGGAGAGGACTTGCCCCTGGCCTTGATGTCCCCCAGACTCTGAGTGCCCTGAATAGAGAAAACTGGAGGCCAGGTCTGCTGAGGGACAGGTAGGGGAAGGCTCCAGGCCCTGGGGCGGCAGGGTGGAGCAGGCTTGCGGAGGGGGCAGGAGGCTTGCAGACAGCCTGCACCAGCAGTTCCGGGTGGAGCACGGGTTTGGGTAAGGGAAGCAGCGTGACCGGTGGGCAGCGAAGGTCTACCCCCGTGTGTGCATGTGTGTAATGGATGCGCAGGCACGCGGCTTACGGGTGCCTGCAACCCGGTGCACCTGCAATCTGTGCACAGGGCACATCGTGTTCAGGACCTGCCCCACGCCGCTTAGGAAACGCCGCAGCGCCACCTGCCGACCGCGCTCCGGGCCACAAGGAGGGCGGGAGGCTGGACGCGAGGCCCCGCCCCTCCACCGGGCCCCGCCCCGAGGCTCCGCCAGGGCCGCCCATCTGCCCCAGGCCCCGCCCCTCCACCCGGCCTACCCGTTTAGCCCAGGCCCCGCCCCATAGACCCCGCCCCTCCGCCAGGCCCGCCCATCTGCCCGCGGCCCCGCCCCTCCCGTCCCCTTGGGGCGCAGCCCGGGAGGCAGGCCCGGGGAGCCCGGCCCGGGGAGCCCTGACCCTATGGTTCCCGCAAGAGGCAGGCAGCCGGGTCTTGGCTTTAGGGTCCAGCCCGAAGTGGGCACAGACGCACCCCGGGAGTTCAATCAGCGCGCTCACCGCGTCCCATCATCTTACAGATGAGACGAGGAGGAGTGGGCTTTGAGCCCCCGGCCGGGTGCGCAGCGTGCGCTCCACAGGACCCGTACACCGAGATGGGTTTGTTACCCGGTAATTAAGTTGTTCACAGCCGTGAACGGGTGCGACCCTCACACGGCTTGGCAGTAGGCGCGTTGACACCCGTTTCACAAGCGAGGCGCACAGGTGAACCTGTACCTGGAGGTGTCCGGGCAGGACGCACCTCGGCCGCGGGCGCCGCCGCCAGCACCCCACACGAGCAGGAGTTGGGGGCAGAGGCCGGGACTGTCAGGACGTCAGAGACTAGGGAGTCAGGAGCAGGGCAGGCTCAGGGCCACGTCCTGGGCCGGACTGGGAGGCAGGGCCCCTGGTTGCAGCTGCCCTTCCCTGAGTGGCCTCAGTCTCCCCGACCGTGCAGTGGGGGGGAGGGGGGGCTGGTGTCCTTTCTCAGGGTCTGCCCCCTCCCCCTGCAAACAGCGCTATTCCAGGAATCCAGCAGGGACTGAGCTGGTGCAGAGATTCGGGGTTCCCCTGCTCTCTCCCCCTCCAGCTCCCCACAGCCCCTCCCTGCGCCTGTGGCGGTCCCTGATGGGGAATTTGAGGGCCTCTGTCTGCCACAGCTCCAGCCCCCACCCCGAGGGGAGGCATCTCCGGGGATGAGGGGCTGCCAGGGGCAGACGGTCCCAGCCTGGGTGCCGCAGAGCCTGCTGCCGTGGAGAGCCTCTGCCAAGCACGTGGCAGGCCCTGCACTCGGTGGCACCTGGGGGTGGGGGATGCTGTGCAGAGGGAGACCCTGAGGCGGGCAGGGGAGGACAGTAGCCGGCCTGGCTCAGCAGTGCCCCTGAGAAGCATGACCTTGGGCAAGTCCCTCTGCCCGGCCTCCTCCCACAGCCCCCAGGCCTCTGCTGTCCCAACTCTCCCATCCACCCCCATGTCACTAGGGGCCCAGTCACACACAGCTCCGTGCACACCCTAGCTGGGACGCTGCCTTGGGCAAGTCACTTCGCTTCTCTGAGCCTTAACGTCCTCATGGGGAGAGTGGGCTCACCTCCTGGGCTGGTTCTGGCCCCAGTGTGGGGCCAGAACCAGAGCCTGGAGCAGAAGAGGGCAGGTCTGCAGCCCCTGGCCAGACCGCAGAAGATCTCAGGAGGCCTTCCTGTGTTCTGTACAGCATCGGGCTCAATGTTACTGCTGGCCGCTGCATCCAACTGGCCTGCCAGCCAGGCTCAAGCGCCTTCATCAGCCCCATTTTACAGGTGGGAACATGGAGGCTCAGAAAGGCCATGTGATTTTCCCAAGGAGGTGAGGGGAACAAGTTTCCAACCCACGAGTCAGCTGTAAGCAGAGCCTACCATGGGCCGCTGTACCCCAGCCTCAGGCCCAGGGGTCCCCCAGCCTCCGTCTGGCCTGGCCTGGACTCTGGGACCCTGGGAGGAAGGAGGTCCAGATACTTCACAGATGCTGGGAATTGGCTTCTCCTCCCAGAGAGGCACAGCCGGGCCTTCAAGATCTGTTTTACAGACAGGCAGCCCAAGGCTGGGGCACAGGGGCCGGAAGCCAAGATTGCGTTTGTCTCCAAAGACCAGCGGGCTGGTCACGCCGTGGCCCCTTTGCCCACAGCCACGCCCCCACAAGGATACACATGCGTGCCCCTCCAGGGTCCCGGCAAATAGCAAGAGTGGGGGTCAGGGACCTGCTTTCCGCCGGTTGGGTGGGGAGGAGTGTCAGAGCCCCCACAGTCTGATCCCGGCCCCGCTCGGGACAAGAGGCCTGAGACCAAGATGGTTCAGACCCAACAGTGATGTCTCTCCAGGCTGTAAGCACTTGTCGGTTCCCTCCCAGCCCATGTGCACACACACGCACACAGGTGTGCCCGCTTTTGTAGATCAGGCGCTGGGCAGCCCGTACAACCTACCAACGTCCATTGCAGTTGTTGGATGCGTGGTGGGGGGGTGGATGGAGAGGGAGGGACCAATGGACGGCGGGTCTTGGGGGGCTGGTTAGAGGAACGAAGGGAAGAAATGCACGGCTAACACCCCCACGGCTGGGTAGTGGAGGTGGGTTCCTCTAAGTCCTGCCACACTTAACGGGGAAGAAACCGAGCAGGAGGCGGGAGGCACGGGCGGCCCGCAGGGCTCTCAGCCGCGCTCGGGACCTGTCCTCACAGGAGCACCTGCCTGTTGTAGGCAGCACAGGTGGTGTCAGCCCAGCCTCACAGACCCTCCGAGACCCCCGGATGGGCACCTGGCCCTGCACGTCCTGCAGTCTGGTCCAGGGCCACACGCCTCCTCCCTGGGCCTGCATGCCAGGCCCCCGTGGCCTGGGGACACCCCCACCCCGTTCCACCAGCTCTCCCGAGACCCCTCACCACCTGGGCCGGACACGAGGTGCTCAGAAGCAAGGCGTGCCGGGATGAGCCCAGCAATCCCCCCACCAGGGCTCTTCAAGCGCACCGTTACACGGAAGTTTGTAATTAAACACTTGAGCACCATCAGACTTCCCAGCACGCTGCCTGATGAATTAATTGGGAGGACGCCAGACCCCCAGGTTTACGTCCTCTCTGCTGAGTGTGGAGTGGTGGCCCTGAGCCTCCCTGTGGGGGGAGATGTTGTGGGGGGCAGGGTGTGACAGGAGCAGACCCAGCTCTCACCCCGTGGCCCTCTGCAGGTCCCCCTCCAGCTCTGTCAGCAGCCCCCCAGCCACCCAAACACGCGGAACAGAAATGGGGGTCCTCCTGGCCCACTCCTCACCACCCCCACCTCCACGTGTTCCACACGTGAACCCCACCCCGACCGTGCGCTCATTGTCCTGGGCACCCCAGCCCCTCTCCCGCTGCCCTCCTGCCCCCGAGGCCTGCCCCCGCCCTGAAGTGCCCAGATTCGGCCACCCCCGCCCACCCGTGGTCTCCTGCTGCACCTCCCCAGGCAGCCAGGCTCATCCTCTCAAAACCCAGATGTGATGATGGGGCTCTTCCTCCCAAAACCCAGAGCCATGAGGAAAACCCCAGATAAACCCAGATCGAGGGGCATTCTGCAAAACACCCAACTGGTACGCCTCAAAACGGCCGACGTCATCAAAGCGAGGAAAGTCAGGAAACGGGAGCCCAAGGAGCCATGACGCCATGTCACGGGGGATCCTGGACGGGGTCCTCAAGCAGAAAAGGGGGTGAGGGAAACAGGAAATCTGAGTAATGCACAGGCTGTACTTCTGGGCATGCACCTGCTGGTCACCCAGAGGTGACCCGCGGACCACAGGGTGGGGGGACGCCACGGGTTGCGCGGGTAACCTCCATGCTGTCTCTGCAACTTTTCCGTAAACCTACACTATCCTAAAATAAAAAGTTTATTTTAAAAAGAGAGAGAGCACATACAAGAGATCTGCTTGAAATACGGAGAAACGTTGACATCTGTTTCATCGTGGTGGCGGGTTAATGGGGATCTGCTATTTTGTTTTCTGCACTCCTCTGTGTGTAGGAAACATTTCATAACTAAACACATAAGAAAAAACAAACCCAGATCTCACGCATCACCCTGGCCTGACGCCCTCCCAGTTCTCCATGGAGCCCTTAGCGTCAAGTCCCAAATCCTTAACCCAGCCCACGAGGTGGACGGGGACCCTCCCGCCCGCACGCTGCCTTCGGCACCACTCAGGGCTGGCGCCTTCCAGTCGCCCTGCTCTGGCCCCTGGACCAGATCCCAGCCTGCAGCTCTAGTGGGTCCGGCGCTGGGAGGGAGGGTGCCGGGTCCTGCCCCCACGGGGTCACCTCACCAGAGGTCACTGCACCATCCCCGCTCGGCTGACTGCTCCTGGGTGGGACCCACAGTCAGGGCTCTCTCCCACACCGGCAGGGAAACCGAGGCCGAGAACGGAAGGACCCTCTCCCAGGGGTTCAGGGACAGCTCAACCAACATTTGCTCCGTTTGTCCTGTAAAACTCACATTTCACAGAAACACCCACATGTGTGAACATGTGTGTGTGCACGTGCACACGGGTGTAATCACGAGTGTGCACACGCCAGGGCTGGGGGTCTGTGGTGGGCTGCTGGCCAGGTCTGCGTTACTTACAGCACACACGTGTGATTGCCGGGAGCCACAGCCTGACGCACGGTGGGGCACGTATGGGACACACTCCCGCCGGGCAGCATGAGGACGGGCAGAGTGCTTTATTCCCATGTGGACGCACACGCGTGTGCGAAGGCAGGCTGGCCGCGGTGGGCGTGCCGCACTGGAGACAGCGCGCGGACTGCAGGCATGGCTGGTGCGCAGTGTGTGACATGCGCCGGGTCTATGTTTCCAATGCGATCAATACATAGCATCGGGGACACCATAGTAATCAGTCGATCGAGGGATCAGTCAGTTGATTCATTCAGCAAAATGATGTTGAGCCCTGCTATGTGCCAGGCCCTGGGGATACAGCGGTGAAGGGATCCAGTCCCGCCATCATGAGACTTTCATTCTGTGTGATGGGGGGGGGGCTCTCACAATAAACAAGCAAACGTGCGATGTCCTGACTGGAGGTGGCCCTGTACGCATAGGAACGCAGGAGGGAGAGGGGATGGGAAGTCCCGTGGGGAGTACGGGAGGCCTCAAGGCGCTGAGGGAGCCAAGCAAGTACTCCAGGAAAGCAACATTCCAGGCAAGGAATAGCAGGTGCAAAGGCCCTGGGGCATGGGCACGTCTGCCCTGTTTGAAAACAGCAGAGAGGCTGGCATTGCTGGAGCAGAGTGAGGGGCACCAGGAGACTGGTGAGGGGGGCTACTAACCCCACGGCCTCCTGGATGACAAGCCTTCCAACGAGACAGCTGCAGTCCTAGGCCACAAAAGGCCAGGCTGCTGGAGTCTGATGGCTGACCGGGCGGGCAGGTCCTAGGTATCCTGAGCGCCAGCTTCAGAGGTCCTTCGGGCTTGGTGAATGTCCTCCCCCTCCCTGTCACCACAGGACCGGCAGGGAAATGGTGCGTGGGCAAGGGGTAGGGCAGGAGGGGCAGCCAATTGTCTTCAGAGTCTATGCAGCTCAACTCCCATTGTACCAAAGGGAAACTGAGGCCCAGAGAGCATAAGTATCCCCCAGATCTTCCAGAACCTCAGGACAAGCTGTTAGGACTACCTGTTGGGTCCCCTGCCTCCTTGGCCAGGTGTGGACAGGTGGGCAGGCGGGTGCAGGGCTCACCTGGTGGGCAGGTGCCCCCGGGCACAGAAGTGTATTTTGATGAGAAAACTTGGCCAAAGCACCAGTTGGAGCTGAAGGCCCTGTGAGGCCCGCTGGCCTTCCAGAAAGGGAAACCGGGGCCCAAAGAGGGCCTGCCCCTCCCCTAAGATGCTATAGTGCACCTGGGCCAGACTGGGTCCTCCACCTTCCCACACTGTCCCCCCAGTCTCGTGACAAAAAGAAATCTGGGCCGGGGGCTGCATCCCACCCTGGACTCACCCCGCCCCAACCCCCGAGGAACAATTTACCTTTCAGAGCTGGTCCAAGATATTAATTAAGATAAATCTACCTCAATTTTGAGATTCTCTTATCATGTAATTTATCAAAATTATGTTAATTATTTCTGTAGGGCAGCAAAATTATTACCTCTTTTGTGTCTGATTTGTATTAATATTCATAATTTAATAATTCAGCATCCTGACCATCTGGTCCGGGAGCAGGCTCCCTTCCCTCCTCCGGTCCCAGCCGGAGCGTCCCCACCACGCCGTCCGGTGTCCCCAGGGCCCGGCCCCCCCCCATCCCCTGGCCTTCCCGCCGTCCAACCCGGCGGACGCGGCCCCTGCCCCGGGCCTGCCTGCCCCGGTGGCCCCACGCCGCCCGCGGCGCCCAGAGGTTCGAGCACAGGTACGCGCAGGCCATCGCCACCCCCGCTTGGCAGGTGAGCCAAGCTGAATTGACATTTTCCACACTTTGTGAGTTTTACACTGTAATTTGACATAATTAATGCCTACATTACTGCTGATAATTTAGCTAGTTAATTAAACTCGGAGGAGATAATTAAGGAAAGGCTACTGCTTGGATTGCTAATTGTTTTTGTCATTATTTCAGGGGGCCGACAGCTGCCGGCTGAGTCATCCTGTTTTGTCAGCTGACGGGTCATGTGACACGGGGGTCCCCTGGGGTCCCCCACTTCCAGGGAGGGAGGCGTGCAGCCGGCTACCTGGCTGCTGTCTGGAGCCCAGCCAAGAGCCAGGCGCTACTGGCTGGCCCAGCCCCACACGCCCTCCTCCCCCTCCTCCTTCCTCTCTTCTCCTCTCCCTCCTCCTCCTCCCTCTCCTCCCTCCTCCTCCCCCTCCTCTCCTCCTCCCCCTCCTCTCCTCCTCCCCCTCCT
>NC_138373.1:902671-991306 GCF_054177405.1 Leptonychotes weddellii
GGCCACGCCCCCACTGTTCCCCCCAGGCCCCCACTCTGCTCCCGCTGCCCCCACTCTGCTCCGGCCGCACCCCTACTTTGCTCCAGCTGCGACCCCCTCGCTGTTTCTCCTACCAGCCAGGTACCCTCCGGCCCAGCGCCCTTGCGCCGGCAGACCCCCACCAGGCTCGCCCCTCCCAGAAGCGCCCAGGCGGCTCCATCTTTCCTGGGCGAGGCCTGCCCTGTCCCCCCAGGATGACCGCACACAGCTCTGCTGCACTGTCCCCATGTGTTCGTCCCAGGACTGGTCCTCCCAGAAGCACCTCTGGTCCCCGCTCTGCCTTGGATGGGAACCGAGGCCCAGCCACTCCCGACCCGTCCTTCCCTGACAGGAAGAAGGGGCCCAGGAGGGCGCCGGCGCTGGACCAGAGGCTATACCTGGGCTTGGGTCACCCGGCTCAGGACAGGCTGCGGAGCTCAGCAGCGCGTCTCTGGCCGCCGGGTGCTCGCCTGCGGGGCCGGCCCCTCCCGCAACTGCCCTGGTGGTGCCCGAGGGAACCTGGGACCTGGGTGACGCCAGCGAGCAAGCAGGAGCAGGGGCACTCACCAGTTTGTTGTTCTCATAAATGTCTTCCTTCCTGAGAGCGTCAAAGTCTCTGGAAGAGAAAAATGCAGGCGTCCAAAGCAGCTCAGGGAGGGAGACCGAGGCCGGGGGTGGCAGCTGTGAAGGCACGAGGTCACTTGGCAGCCACGAGTGGGTGGAGCCGGCCCTGCTCCGGGCTCAGCAGCGCCCGCCGGCACCCCGGAGACCATCGGCGCCCGCAGCCACGGCCCTCACCTCTGGTGCCCTGCAGAGGCTGAGCCCTTACCCCCCGCTGCCAGGCTCACACACGGGCTCTGGGCGGCGGGTCCCCACAGGGGGGGGAAGGGCCACGGCCAAGCCAGGACCCACTGCAGGGGCCTGTCCTCCCACAGCCACCTCTGTCAAGACAAAGACACCAGCCTGGGCAGTGCAGCCGGGCACACGTCCAAGTGGGCTGCTTCCAAACTCCCAGAAGCTCATGGCCTCATGGGTCACGGGGGGCCCATGTCCCAGGGGTGAGACCAGGGGGTGGGCATAAAAGGCAGTGGGGTCGTAGTCCCACGCTGCCCACTGGTCAGGCCCCCCACACACTTGACCTTGGGGGTGCCGGATGTCCGGGCTGCCAGGCCCAGCCTGGAAGGGACTCGGTGCCCCCACCCAACACGGCACACCTCAGCCCGCCGGCTAGGAGCAGAAAACACAACTGGGCCGGCAGGCGCCTGTCCCGACACAGGCCACTCAAACACCCATCGGCGGGGCCTCCACAGCAGCTCGGCCCCTTCAGTGTGCGCTGGATGGTTCTGGAAGCCCTGCAGCATGGGAAAGGGCTTAGGCAGGAGCCGTGTCCCGACCCAGCCAGGCTGTGCTGTGCAACCCTGGGGGGGCCCCGCCTCGGGCCTCAGCGTCCGCATCTGGGAGGAGGAGAGCAGCTTCCAATGCGAACTGGGGGGCCTGGCTGCGGCGGGGCGTGGCGGCCTTGGCCTGAGGCCACACGGTGGGGAGGGGATGGGGCTGCCGTGTGCCCACCTCCCTCTGAGGAGGCCCCCGCCGGCCTCCAGCCTCGCGTCCGTCACCCTGCCCAGCTTCAGGGAGATCGCACCATCCGCTCAGACCACCTCCCAGGTAACGTGTTCCAGATGCTAAGACCACCCCATGAGCACAGACGGTGCTTTTGTGCACAGGACAAGATGGCGGCAGCTCTGTCTGCAGGTGGACAAATGGCCAGAGGGGCAGCAGGGGCGGGCGCGGCACCTTCCTGCTTCCTCAGCGCGGCCACACGCAGGTCACCCTGGGTCTGTCCCACCAGCGTCCACAGCACGCGGAGTGGCCCGGCTCCAACCGTGGCCCAGGGGGCTCTCGGCAGGCCGGGCCCTCCGTCTGCAGGGGTCCTCTCCCTCCCCCAGCCCAACCCTTTGAAAGTTCAATCTCTTTTCCAGACCTGCCCTGGGTCACTGACCCACACCGCCGCATCCTCAGCAAGATGCCCCGGTGGTGGGAGGGCAGGATAACAAGTTCTGTTTTGTCTGCAAACACGTGGGCTAAGGAGGCCCCCGGCACCCTGCATCTGCTGCGGGGAGGGGGGGCAACGGCGCGCCTGGCGGATTCGGTGGGGGGGGGGCCGGCGCTTGCTTTGCCCAGACCCTGAGGGAGCACCTCACCGCGCTGGTGCCAGCCCCCCCTGAGCAGGTGCCAAGGCGGGCAGGTCGGAAGCTGCTGAGGTGCCCTTCCACCCAAGGTCAAGGACCACCACTGCCCCGGGACCCTGGGCCCTCAAGGCCTCCGCAGCAGGGCCGGACCCCCCCCCCCCCCGGCCAGTCTCACGGCCACCACACCCCTCCTGAAGCAAGCTCTCCACCCAGAGTCCTGCCCTCCCAGCCTCTCGAGCCCAGCCCACGCTGTTCCCTCCATGCGGAACACACCTGCCCTGCCTGGCACACCCGCCCCGGCCCCTCCCCAGAGGCACCCTGCAGGGCCCCCAGAGGACGCTTGTCTGCTTCTCTGCCGCGTGAGCACACATCCCCCACAGCTTGGGGCTCGGCCGGCGTCGCCTCTGTCCCTAAGGGCTGCTTGGCCCGGCGCTCTGGGGCCAGTGCTGGCAGAAATCTCTGGACTGAGCTGCCCCGCAAACCCCTCAGAGTCCCAAGGAGACCGCGCCGGTCCCCATCAGGAAGTCCAACGCGACCGCCATCGGGGACTCTTGTGGGGATGGGCTGAACTGGGACCCACAATGATCTGTTGGAGTCCTAGCCCCCAGGACCTCAAAACGTGACCTTTGGAAACAGGATCTTCTTTGCAGACAGAATCCCGTTCAGATGAGGTCATGACAGTGGGCCCCAATCCAAAATGACTGGCGTCCTTATAAAAAGGGAAATCAGGACCTGGAAGCACACAGAGGGGCGCCGGCCCTCCACCAGCCAAGGGGAGAGGCCCGGAGCCTCCGGAGGGGCCCACCTGCCGGCACCTGACTCAGGGGACGCATGTCTGTTGTTCCGGTCACCCCAGACTGACGGCCCGGCTTTGGCCAACCCTCTGGGAGGCGGCCTGGTGGCACGTAAGGCCCTGCTGGACCAAAACGCATGAGCTGCACCCTCACGGGCCGTTGCGTGGCTGCCCCTCGGCGAGGAAGCTGCAGCCCGAGAGCGGGCACACCGGGTGGGCTGCGGCTCAGGGCACCCCCACCCCTCCCACCCCGGTTAGATCATGCTTCAGTCGAATTCCTGTCATTTAAGTTCAGTTCCGTTCTGGTACAGCTCCAAGGTACCTGCACACAGCAAATGCTGCTGATGGACTCACTCCCAGGCTCGCCAAGCGAGGGGACTTCTGTGGCGTCCGTCTGTCCTTTCGACACCGGCCCACGAGTGTACTCACTGGGTCTACATGTGTGTCCTGTGGCCGCTGACTTGTCTGCCGTCGGCCGGTCGCCAGTGTGTGCCCAGCCCCAGCCCGGCCTGGCCGCGAGAGCCTGAGCCACAGCTGACCAAGACTGTGGACCTCACGCTGTTGTTCCAGCCAGCCCCATGCCCCTAGGCTTTCGGGGCTCTTGGGAATGTGTACCCCCTTCCAAATTCCTGGAGAGCTGACCTCACGCTGTTTATTTCCCGGAACAAAATGCAGCCACGCGGGGGGTGGGCGCTGAGCTGGGAGGGGCTGACCTAAGGGAAGGCGTCTTTTCCAGGCACCCTCAGCACATCTGGAGTTAGTCCCACCAGAAAGGGGAGCGGAGAGGAAGAGGGGACACACACAGAGGTGGAGAGCGACACAGACAAGACCGAAGCCCCACGGCAGAAGGGGAGGGAGACGCTGGGCACATGCTAGCACAGATCTCGGGCCGGGTGGAGGGCATGGGGAGGAATGGGACATGACCAGGTGCCCGAGGCCCGAGGCAGAGAGAAGGGTCCCGGTGGGTGCAGGGCCCAGGGCTCAGGGCCCCACCTCCTTGCACCTGGTGGACAAGTGAGACCCCTCAGCCTTGGCTGCCCAGCTGCAGGCCTCCCCCAGGCCAGAGCAGACCCTGACCCCCAACCCTGGCCCGGGGCAGGGTCCAGCCAAGAGTCAGCCATGGGGCTTCTGTGGTGGCCTGAGGGGGGGCATCACAGGGCACTGGCCCCGGGTAGCCCCGAGGAGGTGGGCTGGCAGCGCTCCCCATGTCCATCCTGGAGAGTCTTGCCGGAAGGCGGCCGCGGGGGCCTGGGCAGCAGGCCCTCAGGCTGGGGAACAGAAGGCCTCTGTCCCCAGGCAGCTTCCTGCTGGCCAAGAGGCCGGTGTGGGAGGGGAGGCCAGCCCAGCTGCCTGGGCCCAGCCCACCCTCTGCTCTGGCCCAGGAAAGGAAGCAGTGCTGTCTCCGAGCATCTGGGTGGGGGCCTCTCCTGACTCCGGACTACGTGCGAGTCTCAGGGCGCGTCTCAGGGAGCCCCGCCGTGGCCAGGGAGACACTCCACCACCACTGGCTCTGCCCCAGCCCTGACATCGGCCTCCCGAGCTGGAGGGACCTGAGAAAGATCAGGTCCCCCCACCATGGGACTGAAGGGCTGGGAGGCCCAGTGAGTCTGCAGCAGAAGCCCCACTTGGGGACACCGTCCACAACCCCTACAAAGGCCCAAGGAAGCCCGGGTGCTTCTGTCAGCTGCTGGGAAGGCCTCCTGCCCCCTCCTTCCTGGTGGCAGCCGCCACCCCTACCTCCTGCGTCTCCCCTGAAAACCTCAGCCACCCCTGGTCAGCCCAGAAAGGGCAGGAGCCTGGCCACACGCTCCACCCTGACAGGTCTACCGCCCGAGGCAGGAAGGGGCTGTTTGTCCTGGGCGGCTCCCGCGCTCACCTGGCTGCTTGGCAGAGGAGGCGTCACTGGGGAAACAGACCTGGGGCGGGCACCCTGGAGGCCCACCCGAGAAAGCCCACAACTCGGGGGCAGGCTGACCAGGGAGGGGCCCGCGCTGGTGCTGCCCGGCCAGCTCTGGTGGGGCGTCTCAGGTGCGCCCGCCTCCCGACCCACGCACCCCTCCGGGGGCCCCCGCGGGGCCACCAGCGCGTTGCATGCGCCTCCCGGGGCAGGGCCGCACGACCCAGCCGCGCAGGGGCAGGAGCGGAGCTGTAGGGGGGGAGCAGCTGACCGCCCCCGTCTGGCTCAGCGCCGGCAGGAGGCCGCGGGGAGGAAGCAGCTCTGGTGCAGTAGGAAGGCTGGGGATGGGGCGCAGGGAAGGCCTTCCTGGTGGCAAAGTCAGAAGACACAGAGCCGGATGTCCACTCTCCCGCGGCCAGAGGGTTTCTGAAGGACAGGGAGCATGGCGGGGGGGCTCGCCCCAGTCTGGCCTCGGAAGCGTCCCCAGGACGGCGGCGTCCCTGGGCATACCCCTTACTGCGTGTTTCCTCCCCTCCCTGCACCCCGGGGGGTGGGTGTGCAGCACGGGGCCTGGGGGCAGGGGAGGGGAGTGTAAGGCACACAAAGGCCGAGCTTGTGCCCCCACTCAGCGTGTGTCGGCACCACCGACGTGCACGGTGTTCCACCAGCCCCTTCAGCACCTGCCACGTATCAAAAGCTGATGTTCTGCTGACCACAAACAGAAACCCACTCCCTCCCAGTTCCGGAGGCCAGAAGTCCAAGATCAAGGCGTCGGCGGGGCCGTGCTCCTTCCGGAGGCTCGCGGGACATCTGTTCCTTGTTCCACGGGCTCCAGGCGTTCCTTGGCTTGTGGCCCCATCACTCCAATCTCGGGCTCCATGGTCACGTGGCCTCCTCTCCCTGCCCCCTGCAAACAGGTACCTGCAGAGCCCAGACTCCTACTATCCCTATGGAGCCCCGAGTGCATGCCCTTGTCTGCAGCTCTCTGACTATGTGCTCCTATCTACCAAGCACCTGGCATGTGCCAGACATAGTTCCAGGCACCGAGGACAGTCAGTGACCAAAAAAGACATCTCCACCCTCCTGGAGCTAAAGGTCAGTCGGGGCAGATGGACAAAAGCCAAGTCAGCAGTAAATGAGATAACTGATGTCCTCGATGTCACTCCCTGAGGCAGGGCCAAGTCCATGTTCTTCAGTTGGCAGTGCTGAGTACACAGCAGGCACTCATTAACGGTTAAAGGAACGGTTATATGACGCCTGCTTGTGCCCGCATGGTACACACCCACAGTGCACACCTGTGCTCACGCCTGGGCAGTGCATGCTGGGACAGGCCCATGTGCCGCACACACACACAGGCCTCTAATCCAGCGCAGCAAGGAGCAGATGGAAGCCCCCAGGGCTCGGAAAAGCCCCAGATCTCCAGTGACACCCATTGTGTCGTCCTCAGGCTGCTGGCCAGCAGACGGCCATACCCTATTTGCCTATAACTGCAGGCTTCTCATGCTGCCCTGTCCAGGCCCAGCCAGCCTCACCTGGGACCCTGCGTGCTCCCAGGTGGGCTCAGCCTGTCCACCTCCACTCCAGGTCCCATCCTTAGCCCACTGACCCATCAAAGCCCATTTTGCCCAACATTTCTGCCTCCAGGGGTAACTGACGTGCATCCCTGGGCAGGGGGCAGAAGCTGCTGCCCAGATGCCACATGGGGCCTCCCCAGGAGGCTCCTCAAATGCATTTCACAACTTTGGGCAGGAGGAGGAAGTACGCGTAGGCCTTTGTCAAGACTAGCTTCCCGGGAGAGTGCCTGGGAGTACAGAGTACATCTGAGTGCAGGGGAGGAGCGCCGAGGGCCAGCCCTGGCTCTGAGGACATGCTCTGTGCCCTGAACAAGGGTGTCTGGTCTCTGGGCCTCAGCTCCCCCAACTATACAGAAAGGGGTCTCACTGAGGTGCTGTCTCTGGCCTCTCCCAGCCCCAAGACCTCCCTGGCAAACACACACCCCACCCTACCCCTGGATCCAGCCCCAGCTTCTCAGAATGCTTTTGAACATCATGCTTTTTCCAGAAGGCAGGTGGCCTTCTGAGGACAGCCTTCCTGAACCCCAGTGCCCCCCCCAGTCCTGGCACCCTCCCTTGGCGCTTTACCCATCTCCAGTTCACATGAGTCGGGGGCCAGGCTCTCATCACACAGACCTCTGCCCCAGCAAGCCTGGTCCCAGTCACTCAGCCAAAGAGCGTTTGCTGAGTGAATAACCGACGTAGTGGGTCAAGCGTGGGGACAAGATCCAGCGACAAGGCAGGGCCAGCCTGCCAGCCACCACTCCAAGACCCTCCTGGGGGAGTCGCACTAGGCCACTCCCCCGCCGGTCCCTCGGCTCCCAGGGATAGGGGCTGAGCCTCCACCTCGTACCTGTGGCTCTAGGGTGCCCAGGCAGGCCTGCGCCCGCCCCTCCCCCCCAGGGCCCCTGGCCCGCATCCCTCAAGGTGCGGCGGCCGGCTGGGGCAGGGGCGCAGCACCCCCGATCTGGGGGGCGGTCCGTGGGCAGCAGCGCGCTCAGGGGGGCGCAGAGGGCAGCCCCGCCGGGTCTCTCCCAGCGAGGCGGCGGGGGGAGGAGTGGCTGTGGCCGGAGCCGGCGGCCGGCCTGACTCACGGACTGACTAAGCCAGCGGGGGCGGCCGGCCGGCCTGGCTCCCGCCCAGCTCCACTTGGTGGACGGGCAAACTGAGGCCACCCGGCGGGCGGTGGCTGCAGGGACCCCGCTCCGCGCCGCCCCATCGCGCGGCTCCCCACACTGCCCCCGCCCGGCGGCGCCGGCAGCCCCGGCCTCCGCTTCCCCGCCTGCGGGCACTCACAGGAGGTCGGGCCGGTGGCGGTGCAGGATGGCGCAGAAGGCCAGGCCGTCGCGGAACGACGTGGTCATGTTGGTGATGCTCACGCCCCGGTAGCCCTCGCACTGCTGACGGCACCACTGCTGCAGCGCCTTGGTGGCCGCCATGCGGGCAGCGGCGCGCGCCCCGGCGGCCGCGGGGCTCCAACTGCGCCTCCCGGAGCCGCGGACGGACGCCCGCGCCGAGCGGCGGACCCGCCGACCCCCGGCGCCGACCCCCGCCGGAGCCCGCCGGAGCCCCGCGGACTACCGGGAGCCTCAGCCTCGCCGCCGGCGGGAGTGCGGCCCGGGCCCGCCCCCCACCGAGAGGCCCCGCCCCCAGGGGAGGCCACGGCCCCGCCCCCAGGGCCCGCTCCCGCCAGGCTCCGCCTCCGGCAGGCCACGCCCCTCCAGGCCCGCCCCCGAGGGCCCGCCCCCGCCGGAGCCACGCCCACCCCACCTCCCGTCCGAGCCCCTCCGCCCTGCACTACTCCTGGGCGGCTTTGGGGCTTTCTTTTCAACGCCCCCGCAACCAACTATCGTGGAGAAGTGAGGGGCAAAGCCACTCTACAGACGGGGAAACTGAGGCTAGGAAGTGGTGGAGCGCCCCGGCCTGCCTTTGGCCCTGGGCACTCTTGACCTCGGGAGGCCGCCCCCGGCCCCCCGACCTCCCCCCCCCCCGTGCGGGAACGCCCCTTGCGTTTCTGGGTTTTCAGGGGACTTTTCCTCCTGGGTGCTCACGCTGGCGGGGGGCCAGGTGAGGCCGCGGTCCCGCTTCTCGGGTTACAGCCCGGGGCGCTGAGGCTGGGAAGGGGGCGCGGTCCCCGAGCGGCCCCGCCGGCGTTGGGGGGCGCGGGGGCAGGTCCTGCACGCCGGGAGTCTCCCCCCGCGGGCCTGTCCACGGAACTGCTCCTGGGGCGCCGCGCCCCTCGGGGGTCGTGCTGGTCCGTTGTGTCCTGGTTTTCCACCGTGAGCATCTGTGACAGAAGTCATGGGGTTCTCCCTCCTGTGGGGCCCCCAGTTACCAGGCTGGCTCCGCTCCACATTCTCGGGAGCCCTGGCTGAGGCCATGCCACCGGACAGCCGGAAACACTGACGCCAGAAATGGGCGATGACCTCACCTTCCCCGCCCCCCAGCTCCAAGGCTTGTCCAGACAAGGCCCACAGGAAGGAGGGTGTTTCCCCATGATTGGCCCCTGGCAGGGCTAAGGGGTGGCTTCTCCATGCCCACTTGAAGGAGCAAAAACCAAGGTCTTCCAGGCCAGACCCAGCACATGGCATTCTAGCTCTTTCCAGCAGCTGGGCCCTGAGGGGTGGACATCCAGCTGCCCAGCAATGCGAGTGAGGCCTGTGTGGAGGTGGTGAGCTCCCCATCACAGGGGGCATGCAAGCAGGTGCTAGACAGGGAGCCCCCGGACCTGGGATCAAGGCTGGCCATGACTACTGCCCTGACCTGCGGGGGGTTTCCCAGCAGGAGGACAAAGGACAGTGTCATGCCAGTTTAGCCAGGCTGGTGGCTGGTCCTGGAACGAGGAACCAACTGGGTTTTCCTGACCCGCAGGGCAGCAGTTAGGAGAACTGGAAAAGCCAGTGAGGAAGGAAGAGGTCTGGGGGGAGGGCAGGGGGTGGACACAGGGGTTCACAAGGGACACACAGGGCTGGAGGCCCACCTCCCTCAGAAGGAAGAGTGCGGGATGGCTGGAGCTCTGGTCTCCAGGGGTTTAAGCTACATTTTTGCCCCCACCGCCGGTCACCACGCAGTTTCCTCTAGGGACAGTGACTTGGGGAGCAGCATTTGTGGTGGTGTCCCCATGAGCACGTCATGTCCTTCCATTGGCCCTGCTGCTCTCCAGGACCTCCAAGCCAGGGCACCCCCAGTCCACCCACTTCTCCCTACTGCCCCCCTCCAGCTACCATAGCCCACCCCTCCCCAGCAGCCAAGGGAGCTTTCTAGAAAGCCAACTGGTCAAGCACTTTCCTGCTTGGCCTCTGCAGCACTCAGAATAAAGTCCAGGCCACTTGTCATGCCTCCCTGTCCTTATCACCCCTGCCCTCCCTGGCCTCACCCTCCCTGCACCCTACCCTTCCCTTTCTGGCCTCAGAGCCTCTGCCCTGCTGGTCCCCTGAACTCAGCCCCTCCTCCAGGACCCCAAACAGGCCCCGCCCACAGCTGGCCCCACAGTGGTTGATGGCTCCTTCCTATCCGCTCGATGCCCACATGCAGTCCAGCAGGAGACCAACCACTGCCACCACCCAATGTGAGCTTGGATTCCCACCGGCACCTTCTGACCCTGCATCTGCTTTGCCACCTACAACGGATTCTCAACACAAAATCTGTAACAACGGGGGTGAGAGCGTGCCGCCCCTGCTCACACCCTCCGCTGCTCCCCAGGAAGGGTCCTGTCCTCGTAGCGGGCCATCAAATCAACCATCCTCCCCTCCTCCCAGCCGGGGCCTTTCCCACCTCTCCTCCCGCATCCGCGCACCGCCCCCCCCCCCCCACATGCTCCCGGTCCTGCCTCTGACCTCCGCATTCACGCTTTCCCCTGCCGGAGCCAATCTAGCCCCTCCTGCAGGACGGTGGGGCCGCAGGGCTGAGTTCTGGCTAACGGAGGGGACGTGCACACCTCCAGACTCACCATCTTGCCTGGTCTGCCAGCCGGATGCACAGGACACGCAGGGGGAGGCTGAGGCCTCACTGACCAGGAACAGCTGTGTGGGCCTCTGAGCGAGTGAGACACGAATGCGCACTGGGTTCAGTTGCGGGCACTTTGGGATGTTTGTTGCGGCAGCTAGCTGGCTTTCCCCTCCCATGACACATGCACAAGCAAAGGCGAAAGTGCACCTGGGACGGCACCTCAAGGGGACAAGGGGTGCCAGTCACTCAGTGGTAAAAGAAGGACCCTGTCTTGGTTCAGAAGATGGGAGGGGGCATCCCTGAGGAGGGAGCACGGGAACTGAGCCCTGAAGGATAGCGGAGAGAACTTATCCAAGAGGGCAGGGAAGAATTTCCCAGGCAGAAGGAATGGTGTGTGCAAAGGCCCTGAGGCAGGAATGAAGGTGCGAGGAATACAAAAGGCAAATGTAGCTCCCACGGAGGAACTGGGGAGGAGGGAGCAGGGCCCGCCAGCCTATCAGTTTTCACACCTATTTCCCCTTTTAATATAGCCACCCTTTAAAAGAGGGTTGATCAGGGACACCCCGGTGGCTCAGGTGGTTAAGGGTCCGACTCTTGATCTCAGGGTTTCGAGTTCAAGCCCTGTGTTTGTTGTTTTTTTTTTAAGATTTTATTTATTTGTTTGACAGAGGGAGACACAGCGAGAGCAGGAACACCAGCAGGGGGAGAGGGAGAGGGAGAAGCAGGCTTCCCGCTGAGCAGGGAGCCCGATGTGGGATCATGACCTGAGCTGAAGGCAGATGCTTAACAACTGAGCCACCCAGGCGCCCTAAGCCCTATGTTTAAAAAAAAAAAAGAAAAAAAGTGGGTTGATCGTACCTTTCCTGCAGCCCAAGAAACTGAGGTCCCAAGAAGAGAAGGGACCACCTGACCAGCCGGGAAGACCTGACCCGGAGGGGCCCCGGCCCCAGCGTGGGGTGAGGACAGGAGGAGCCTGGGTCAGCACAGGCCGTCGTCCTGCCCGAGTGATCACCCTGGTTGGGGGCAGGACTTCCAGGCCAGACAGTGTCAGTCCCCCCACCTCCTGCTTCCAGAACATTCTGCCCCTCTTGGTGATGATGGGGGCCCACCCTGGGAGGAAGGGGAGGGACAGGGCCAGAGGCATCACTAGTCTCCATCCAAAAGCCAACTCCAGCTTGTGCATCAGTTTAGCTTCTGGAGGAGGCATTGGCTACTGGACCCCAGGAAGAGTCCCAGCGGTGGGGTGGGGCCCGTAGACCTGTCAACTGGATTCCACCCCAAGTAACTAATTTGACCCAGGGCTGATGGGCCAAGCGGGAACAGCAGCTCCTTAAGCCTCTGAGGCAGAGGAGAAACCAGGAGAGAGGGAATGGCTGGGTGGCGGGGCGGGGGGGGGGGGCGCGGGGTGCTCGAGAACAAAGGGAGGTGGCCTGGCCCTGCAGCTCTCCCTGCAGGACTTCTCAGAGCCTTTATGTACTGCGGTACACCCACAGGAGCAGCCACACTGCACAGGGGTGCCCGCAGAACCCCTGCTGTGAGAATGGGTCCCAGAACAGGAGCGGGGGCCGGGACTCCCTCAGGACACAGCCTGGCATCAGATGGGCCAGCCGAGTTGGAGATCTCGGTCAGACACCGGTTTGCCTGGGGACCCTATGGAAGGCTCCCCACTTCTGGGGCTTCCTCATCTTCACCATAAGACAGGGCCTCTCATCCCTGGGTGTTTAGGGAGGATGGCCCCAGACGTGGCCGGCGGAGATATGGCTCCCTGCCTGGGCCACGGCAATCGTGGTTGTAGGAGATGGACACTCGTGGGGCGAGGTGGGCAGAGCCCCCCTGGAGTGGACCACAGCCCCCTTGCACACGGCCTGCACAGGAAGGACGGCTGGGGGGGTCACGCTGGCCTCACAGCAGATCATCAGGGATGTCCTTTCTCCCCCACTTCTCAAGGCCGGTCACCCCTGGTGCCATCCACGGGTTCACCCAGGCCGCCGTGGACGCCAACGCTGAGCCTGCGGCCCCAGGCAGGAGAGGGACCTAGAAGCTGTGACACCCCATTTTCAGGGGCCACCCATTAATTAATTAGGCCCAATGAATAATGCATGCCGCCTGGGGTATATTAATAGCATATTTATATGGCATACTATGGATAGCATACATTCTCGTCGGAACACTTCACAAATAATTCATGACCCCACTCCTTTCCTGGGCTGGGGGAGAGCCTGGCCAGTGCTTCGGCAAGGGCTCGTGGCTTGCTTCCAACAGCCAAATTTTACATTTCATTATAAATGGCTTTGCCGGGCATGTCGGTAACTTCTCCATTTCCATCCACTTTATTATTAATGGCTTTCCTGAACTGTAGCAGCCCAACGTCGCACACAATGCGTTATAAATATTTGATCCAGCATCTATAGTCTGCCATTTATCATTTATAACGGGTTACAAAAACATTATAAAACATTTACCGCACATTTATAGATCATTTTCGGCTACCACGACGATGTGTTATAAATACATTATTAATCCTCCTCACGCCATTTATAGGAGCCCCTTGTAATGAGGCCTGGCCCGCCCAGCCCCTGGTAAACAGAGCGCACGGGGGCTGTGGGGGGGTGGCCGGGCGGCAGGCCCAGGGCCCACGGAAGCCTAGCCGCTTCTGATGGCTGTGTGTCCTTGGCCGGATCACAGCACGTCTCTGTTCACAGAGCCGGTCATTCACTGGGCACTTCCTGGGTCAGCCGCCGCTCACTGCCACCCTGAACCTGGGGCTTTACCTTCAGGCCCGTCTCACAGACGCGGACACAGGCTCAGGGGTTTGCCCGAGGCCACGGCTGAGCTGGTGTTAGAGCCCCACGCGGTCTGTGCCTTTAGGGTCACCCATCCCAAGGCTGGGGGTGAGAGGTCAGGCGAGACCGCCCCTGGCCTTATGGGAGCAGGACTGGAGAGCTCAGAGAGTCAGGGTCAGGAGGACCCGGGGCGGGGGGACCTGGGGTGGGGGACCCCGCACACTGGCCTCTGACCTGGCAGCCCCTCAGTTCCTGCAGTCACATGCATCCCAAAGGCTCTCGGGGCTGCAAGTCTGGCCCGTGGGCTTGTGAGATGCGGGCTGTAATGCTGACCAGGGAGGAGAGGGTCTGAGGGGTCTTTGGGACCCAGCCGCCCCTCCACGGTACCCCAGCTCCACCTCCGCATCCTCAGGAGGCCCCCCAGGGAGGCTGAGGCCAGGGGCAGCAGTCCAGGTGTGCAGAGCAGGTGGCCATCAGCCCTGGGACAGTCACAGGGACCCTGGGCCCTGCAGCTGACGTCCTGTGCTCGCCCAGATCCTCTCTCTGCCTGTGGCCCTGTGACATCCCCCCGCCGCCTCCTCCTAGGGCCTCCTCTTCCCATCTGGAGCAGGTGGGACCAAACCACTTGCCAGACAAGTGACCACCGAGCCCCACTATGTGCGGGCCGGCCCCTTGTTCCCCACTGAGCCCCACCCTCCCCCCCAGGCCAGGAGGGCCCAGGCAGAGAACCGGGGCCGTGTGCTCATCACCACTCACACCCGAAGACAGACGAGAGCCCTGTGGCTCTAACTGTAGGTTAATAAGCAGGGTCCTCACCTGAAAAAAGGATGAATAGGAATTCATCCTTCCAGACCCACTTGGCAGTCTACCTTCTGTGAACTCTTCCTGACTCCCCGGGCATGGGCCTTGTGGGGCCCCTGGGGGCCAAACTGGCACTGGGGTCTGGACTGGTGAGTGGGCTCTGGGATGAGGGAACTGGACAGTCCTCCCAGAGCATTCCCTCCGTCCCTCCGTCCTCCCAGAGCGAGCGTTCCCAGCAGGTCCTTCATCCAGGGAGGGAGGGGACAGCAGGCCCCGGGGAGGCCTTAAACCACGCCCTCCCCGCCCACACCTGAAATAACCCTACCTCGGCCTGGCTGGGCCTAACCAGGTCGGTCCTCGGTTGCTTTAAGGAGATAAGGAGGCAGGTCCTGACCCAGGACCTGAGCGGGTCTGCCCTGTGAGCCTTCGCTGCCCTCATCCGTGAAATGGGGACGTCAGCCAGCCCTCCCAGGGTGAACGTGGGGACACGGGCCCTGGGGACCTGGTGGGGAGAGATCCAGGCCGGTCAGGGCCCACCCCTTCCCAGGACTGAAAACGAAACCAGGTGTTTGTCCTGAAGCTGTTGGGGAAACCGGGCGCCGGTCACCATGGCAACGCCCCACCCGGCCCCACCCCTTCGCCGCCGCGGAAGGAAGCCCCCGGACTGGCTGCCCTTGCAGTGGGGCTGGCCTTGGCCCGGCATCCTCCCCGGGGCCTGCCCCCTCTCCTACAGCGAAGGGGGCCGCGGGTCTGGCACGGGACTACTTCGGAGCCCCAGAGCGGTCCAGGCCACACTGGCCCCTGTAACGGGAAGCTCACTACCCGGCTCACCACTGGCCTTCGCTGATCGAGAACAGACGCACGGGGACCCATCCTCGGGGGTCCTGTTGAATGTCCCCCCCCACAGCTGGACCTGGGGACCCTGGGCTCGGAAGGGGGTGGCCACCGCTGAGAAGCTTGGGGGATCAGAGAGACGGAGGCCAAGGTCACGGGTGAGCTCTGTGGCCACCTGTCGGCCCATGCTGGGGCAGCACCACCCCTGGGACCTGCACACCCTCTGCTTTCACATTTCCCCGCCCCCTGCACGGATTCCGCGTCCGTCTGGGCCGAGCCCCGATTCTGGCGTCCCAGGTCCGCAGCACGTCCGCTGGAGACGGTGCAGCAAATGCAGGTTCAAATCCCGGCTCGCCACCCACGGGGTGCCAGGCCCCCACGCTGCTGCTGTCGCTCGCACTGCCCCCAGGGGGCTTGGGAAGGCCTGGTGTGTGCAGCTGCCATGACCGGCTGCCCCGTGGCACCCGGGCACCCCCTCCACGTGTTTCATGTGGCCACCTCAGCTCAAATACCTTCCACTTTCCTGGCAGGTAGGTGCGTGCAGCCCCTCTCAGCGACAGGGCAACGGAGGCCCAGAGACCGGAGCTCCGCTGCTCAGGGTCATGTGCCCAGGACTGAAGCCCGGGCGGGCGCTGACAGCCCGTCTCACCAGTGGGAGCCCCCGGGGACAGCCCGGGTGTGAGGGCCGGGCAGGAACATTCACACCACAGCTCCCCCACCCCCTGCTCCCAACCCGGGGTCTGGAGCCAAGACTCCCAGAGACCGGCCCTCCTGCCCTCCCTCAGCAGCTCGGCACACCCTACGAGCCCGGCTGGAACGCCGAGCAGCCCCAAGCGAGGCCCCCACCTCCAGCCGCGGAGTGACGGGCAGCAAGAAGACAGCGAGCCCAGGGTGCTGACCTGGCGGGGAGGTCAGGATCCAAGGCCCTAACTGGGCTGAGCTCCTGGTACCTGCTAGGCCTGTGGGGGCAAAGACCCCACGCTCAGGCCTGGGGCCGAGTGGGCAGGGACAGGTCGTGTGCTGTCTGGGAGGTGAGGTGACACCAAGTGGGGGGCTCCCCCGCCCCCACGCATCCTCACTCCTGTGCGCTCACTCGCCCACAAAGCCGGGAACTGGGGGGCGTGCACACCCCTATGGCGCCCCTTCCCCCACACTTGGCCCCGGCTGGGCGCCCAGGTGGCCGGGACCTCCGTCCATCTCCCCAGGCGAGGAGCGGCACAGCCGGTGGTCAGGGGCAGACTCTGGCCCCACGGCCCCTGCACTCGCGTCTCAACCATGCCAGTACCGTCCCGAGCCCCAGAGCCTGCTACCGTCTTGCGCCTGTTTCCTGGCACGTAACACGGAGACCGCGTGCCCGGAAACGGGTGCTCAGCGGGGCTGCGGGCAATGAGGTAACAGCCAGCGTCCCAGGAGCCCCTTGCACGTGACGGCCAGAGCCCACACACCGGCGTCAGACCCCGCTGTCCCTCCGCGCGTCTCGCCCGCGTTTCCAGGCTCCTTGTGGTCCCACTGCTGACCTCCACTCCTGCCACCATGGCCAATGCCACAGTGACCGGCCTGCCCATGCCCACACCAGGACGCCTGGGTCGTTGCCGCGCTGAGGGGGGCGGGCCACATCTGGGGGCTGTTGGAGCTCCCGCACCCCCCCACGGCGGAGCTGAGCCCCTGCCTCTCGCCCTTCTCCGTCAGGTGGCTGAAGCACGTGCCAACGCAGTGAGGGGGCCAGGAGGAGAGGCCAGGCCGAGGTGGGCAGGGGCCCAGGCTGCATCGGGCCCTGAGCTCCCTTGGACCTGGACCTTAGGCCCAGAGATGGGCAAGCCTGCTTCTCTGCCTGCTGGGACCCCTCCCACACTCCGGTGCCAGGGGCTCCGTGCACCGGCTGACGGGGAGCCCACCACCCACCTGCCGGGGATCCTGGGGCACCGTGTGACATGATCCCAGCAGCCTGGCCGGCGCCCCCCTCCCCCCCGGAGCCCGCCCTTCTCGGGGTCTCAGGGCTGCAGGGGGTGGGGGCTGAGACTGCCTGCTGGGAGTGGGCGGCAGGCCAGGGTCACGGGCCCCAGGCTAGGCACTGCGAGCCACGCGGGACAGGGACGTGAGAAACGACAGGATCTGGAACCCAGGGGCCATCGTGGGCGCAGGGCCGATAGAGGCCGACCGCCGAGAGCTCAGGACCAGGGAGCAAGGGTGCCCAGGAAGGGGCTCGGGAGAAGGAACGGAACACCAGCCTGCTCCACACAGGGAGGGGCACCGTGGCGGTCCCCATGCTGAGGCCAGGCCAGGCCGGGGTGCAGGGCCCTCTGGAGCGAGGGCAAGGAGCAGGCACCTCTCACCACGCCCAAGGGCCAGTCGCCCCCGGAGGCTGAGGCTGAGGTTCAGCCGGGGCCATCCCGCCTCCGCGCCGAGGCCCAGCGGCTTTGGGGCCGTTTTCTTAGGCACGGCGCCCCTGGTGGCCCCGCTGACAGAAGCAGGCAGGGGAGCTTGCTGGGGTGGGGGCACAGCCGGAGCCCTAGGAGGGTCAGGTGGGGCAACGCTGGTGCTGCTGGGAGCGCGGCGGGGGCCCTGGGGCCTCATGGGAGGGGCTGCCTTCGTGGGGCACTGCCCCCGCCATGCCCCCAGGTCAAAGTCTCAGGCAAGCCCCCACCCCAGCACTGCAGCTTCACTGGGGTGCCCCCCTCTCGTGGACGGGATCGTCCTGGGTTAGGGCGCGGTTCAGCTGGCTCCTGCGTGGACGCCCACAGCCAAGGGTCCTGGGCCCGCGACCCCTCCTGGGGTGGGACGGGAGTTGGGTCCAAGGGAGCCCCCCAGCAAACCCCGCCCAACCCAGCTGCCCAGGACGGCCGAGAGCGGGAGCAGAGAGGAGACCAGCGCGACAGCAGGGAGCAGGGGCTGAGGGGTGGGCCAGGCCAGCAGACGGGCTCCCCCTCCCAGGCCCTGCTCAATCCCCAGGCGACTCGAGGGAGGGGACCAGGCAGCCAGCACTCGGGGAATTCAGAACGTTTCATTTCAACCAGCCCCTTGCCGTGGCTCGCAGGGACATCAGCGCCCGCTTCCGTCACTGTGCAGGCAGGGAGCCACAGGCCGTGGGCATTGCTGTGGCAGCTCGGCGCCCCCCCCGCCCGGAGCGGACCAGCAGGCGGCCAGCAGAGGGAGGCTGCCCGGCCGGCTCACATCACCGCCTCCATGTGCAGGATCCTCAGGGCCTCGGAGATCTGGACGCTGGTGTCCATCTGCCCGTACATGCCCACCAGGAAGGCCCGATGTAGCAACATGGCTGCGTGTTCTGTGTGAGAGACAGGACGGACACGTCCGGGCCCCGATGAGCAGGCGGCTCCCGGAAGTAGGGCGTCCGGGCCCCCCAAGAGCCAGGCCTCGGGGAGCGAAGGCCTTGGGGGCACTGGGCCCCCTGGGCGGGACAGGCTGGGGCTCACCTTGGCAGAGGAGGGTGTACTCGGGCAGGTTCCTGAGGGCCGTCTGCACCACCTCGAAGTCCCGGCTGCCCAGGCAGCACATGAACGTGGGCAAGAAGTCCGCGGCAAAGCTGAGAAGGCGCATACTCAGGTGGGCACCTCTCCCGCGCCCGAGATCGCCCTGGAGCGCCACGGCCGGGCCCTCAGCAGGCAGGGCTGCGACAGGGCCGGGGTCCGGCGGTGGGGACGCTGGGCTCACCTGGGGTTGTTCTGGATGGAGCGCAGGGCCAGGCCGAAGGCCAGGTTGCGGCAGGGTTCCTCAGCAGAGCTCATCAGCCGCTGCAGGCTGGTCTGCGGGGGCGGGGGTGTTACCGGGGCTCCCCTCCTGTCAGGAGCTCAGCTCCTCAGCCCCCAGGCCTCCCGACAGCAACCGCAGAGAGTCGGCAGGGGACCCCGCTCCCCATGCCCCACCCCCCCCGCCACGGCCTCAGGACCCGGGGCCGGAAGCACTGGCGGTCTGCAGGCTCCAGCCCAGAGCAGGGGTGGGCTCCCGGCTCAACTGTGAGCACCCGGGGCAAGGCCAGGTTCAGACACGGGGTGCACCGTCCCCCCAACCCAGCACGCTTCCTACCAGAGGGCTGAGGGCTCCCCTGGCCCCCAGCTCGCTCACCGAGAAAAAGCCCAGGATCTCAGGTCTCCGTCGAGACATCTCGTCTATGTCGCTCAGGACTTCCAGCACGTCTGAGACAGGCAGAGGGGCACGTGAGGGCCACGTCACAGCTGCTGGACTCACGGCCAGACCCCTGTGTCCCCAAGCAACCCAGAGGCAGGAGGGGGCAAGCTCTAGGAGCAGAGCCTGAGCTGTGGCAGGACCCCCAGGCCGCACGGGCCCTCACCCCGCCTGCCAGGCAGGGGCAGAGCGGGGGCTCCACAGGGACCTGGTCTCGCCTCTGCACAGGCTCCGCGGCAGCGGGACCCCTGGTGCTCCGGCTGCAGTGTGGCCCGTCCGAATGCTGGCGCCAGTGCCCTCTGGAACCTTCCATGCCTCCTGAGTGCTGGGTAAGCCCAGGAGTCCCCAGCACCTCAGGATGAAAAGCACCGGGATTTGGGCCGGCTTCCCAGTCCCACCAGGCCAGCAACCCCAAATAGTCGCTGGTTGACCGGGAGGCTTTCAGAGGTGCAGGCCCCCCAGCCCTTGTCTGGCAGGTCTGAGGAGGCCAGCGATCTGCGCTGGAACCACCCTGCCCAGCTGCCTGTCCCTGGCCTCCCAGAGCCACTCCTCCTGCCAGGCAGCACCCGGCTCCCGGTGCTCCTCTCTGCACAGGGACACTGACCCCTAAGCGCACACCCACTTCTGGGGGCCACCAGCACCACGGTGCGCCCAACAGCCCATGTTCACGCAGCGGCCCTGCCCTCCGTTCCCCTGCAAACTGCGGGCCCCCCCCCACCAGCCCGCGGTCAGGCCTCCCTTCTGCAGGTGTCCCTCGGCCCCGGGGGTCCCCGATCTCCTGCTGTCTGCAGCCTGCTGCCCAGTGAGACCCCCAGCAGAGTAGCCCGTCCCTGCCTCGAGCCCCTGCATCTTCCCCCTAAGGCCTTCTCTGCCCCCCGACCATGAGGAGACAGCCCCGCTCCTCCTGCAGCCTGGTAGGGACCCTGCTGTCTTCTGGCCGGCAGGAGCCAGGTTCCCAAACTCACCCTCAACAGTCTGGCCCCGGGAAAGCCTCTTCATGTAGGGAGCCATTTCTGCTGCCGTCAGGGGGGTGAACAGGGAGACGCTGACCAGGGGCAGGGAGCCAGCCGAGTTCTCCTCTGGAAGCCAGGGAGTTAGTGCTGTTAGACGGAAGACAACACCGCCCGCCGAGGGCCTGTGGGAACTCTGGCGGGGGGCGGGGGGAGCAGCCTGCCAGCACCCAACACCCAGGCTCCAGAAACCACCTGTAAGCAAGGGCCGTCCCTGCCAAGCAGCCCCCAGAACCCCACGAGTCCAGAAGGTGCGGTCACTGCCCCAGGCCCGAGCACGATGCCCGGGACGCAGTGGGCGCTCAACAAACGTGCGGGAACCGTGAGCCCGCTGGGACCTGCCTGGGAGAGAGCACTCTTCTCCCCGAGCCTCTCCCCCGCCGCACGGAGCGTGACCTCACGGCAGGAGCAGTGCCAGCCCCGCTGCGGCCTGGACATGCCACAGGGACACCGGGATGGTCCCGGGGGTTGCCAGGCCTGCAGCCCCTTCCCGGCAGAACCCCCATGGGTCCCACTCACCGTCACCCTCCTCGTCCAGGCCCTGGTCGGCTCTACCATCCCTGCTGGGAAGGCTCAGCCCTGCAAGGAGGGACTTGAGCATCACCAGATCACTGCTGTCGAAGGACAGGTCGCTGGGGGAGCACAGGTTCTCCGTGAGGAAGACGCCTCAGATGGCGGGCGGGCGGGCGGGCGGGGAGGAGGCCAGGCCTTCGGGAAGCGCGTTCAGAACGGCGCCACACAGACGCAGCCCTGCGGCCCGAGCCCCCGCCACCCTGGGCTCCTGCACTGCATGCGCCCCCACCTCGGGAGCCCCTGACCCGAGCATGGACGTGCCTCCCTGCAGCCCTGCGGCTGGACCCTCGCCAGACGGAGCCTGTGTGGGCCGGACACGTGTGCACACACACACACACACACACACTCACTGCAGCGCGTCCGCGTGTTTCTGCAAGAAGGACACGGCCGCCGGGGCGTTGCAGGTCACGTACTTGTGGGTGAAGTACACGAACTTGTGGATGAAGGGCGCCAGGTGGCGGGAAGACTTCCTGTAGCTCTGCAAAGCGGAAGCCGTGCGTTCACAGCCGGAGCACCCCCGCCCCGCCCACCACACTTGCCCGGGCCTCAGGACGGGCCGCGGAGGCCCGCAATGCCATCTGCTGGGCGCTGGGCCCTATGTTCAAACTGGCCTTGCCGTTCGTGAGCCGCCAGTGCGGCCAGGCAGGTGTCTGACGAGCACGACAGCACGCAACAGCAGCTGGCCGCGGGGAAGGCAGCACTGAGCCCGACGGCGGCTCCCGGCCGGCCCCCCGAAGAGCACAGGCCTCCCCCGGGCACACGACAAGCGGGGAGCTGGTCCCCAGGGCGGGTGGCAGAAGCCACTGGATAGGCGGCCTGGCCGGCCCTTGATGCAGGTGCCCCCGGAGCCAAGTCAGGCCCGGGCCAGGGAGCAGAAGGGGGTGGGAGTGGCGGGGGCCGCAGGAGGTGACAGCGGGCAGAGAAGGGACAGGGGCACACAGGCCTGGGGAGCGTCCCCACTGCCCAGGCAGAGGCAGACGCACCAGCAGCAGGCGGACGAAGGAGCGCAGACAGTCCCACAGCGCCCCCTGGTGCTCGTTCTGGAACACCTGCGGCTGCAGCAGCTCCAGGACCCCCAGCACGTGCAGGAAGAAGGTCAGGTGGTTCTGCTGCCGGAACTCCTGGAAGTTGAGGTGGGTGCGGCCGTGAAGGAGCGCAGCGATCATGGGCAGGTGCCTGGGGACAACGGAGAGCGCTCATGGTCCGCTCCCCCAGAAATCCAGCACCCCTGCCAGACCCCGCAGGAAACGCACGCTCGGGGACACGAGACACACAGGCACACCCCGGCTTCCCCACGCGGCCTAGGGCTCGCAGACGTGTCCACCTGCAACCTGGCCACCCTGTCCGTCCCACCCGGTTCTGGGTCTACAAGGTGGTGTTTCTCCTGACCCACCCTCCAGGGCTCTCCCTGGGCCCAGCTCTGGCTCCGTCAGGAAGAAGCCGACAGCCGTTAACTGTGCCCTGTGGTCCACAAGGAAGCTTTTAGACTCCGACCCCGCTCTTGAACAAGCACCTGAGCACCGGCAGGACGTGAAGAACCACCAGAGGGCCTGCTGGGCTTGGGGTGGGAAGGGCCGGCTGGGGCCCCCATACCTGAGCAGCAGGATGGGGTGGGCCACAGCCAGCTTCCTGCAGGCCATGTTAGCGTCAGCCACTCTGTTCTCCGACGACCGGGAGTCGCTGGTGTCCGCGAGGAGGGTGATGAAGCGGTGGATGAGGCCGTCCAGCTGAGGGGACGGGGGCAGTGAGGGCCAGGGACTGCCCACAGCCCTGGCGTCTCACGTGCCTGCCCCACATGGGGCGAGCCCACCGCAGAAGGGCCCCCGACGGGGCTCACTGGGGGGGGGCGCCCCAGGTTCCCTGAAGACCTGGCATGGCTGCGGGGTGACCAGAGAAAGCTGTCGCCCCCCCCCACCCCGGACCCCGTGCTTTCTGGGTGCACGTCAAACAGGCCAAAGCCAAAGCCCCCAGAGCACCGCACAGATGGTACTGAAAGTCAACCCCTACACCAGACACACACTCTCACTGAACGCCAGGTCACTACGCGCATTCACACGCGAAACCAACATGGCGTACGAAGCATGACCTCAGCTGTCAAAATACGCATCAGAAAACACAAGGAAACGTGGTCATAAAAAAAAGAGTACTTCCCGGCATTGAACTGATAAAGGAGCAAACGCTACTCGAGGCCAGACCTCGGAAGTGGGTGCGGAAGACCCGTCAGATGCGTGCGCGCCCCCCCTCGCGCGCGCCCCCGCCCCGCGCGCGCCCCCCGTGCGCGCCCAAAGGCAGTGAAGGCAGATGGCGTGCAGACCTGCGCACGAGCGCGCGGCTGCGCGGTCTGAAGCAGGCTGGTCAGGCCGCCACCCCACAGCCCAGCCAGGTCCCGGGACCACGCGGAGCGGAAGATGGCCAGCGAGGCGCGCGTGCCTCCACCGCCCGGACAGAACGCTCCCACAGCGCGAGCTCCGGGGTGCTCGCCTGGGAGGGGCGGGGAGGGCGCAGGGACACTCTGGGCCGACGGGGGATGCGTGAGGGACGAGCCAGGGGGCCGCTGGGTCAGATGCCCGCCCCCGGGCAGCAGGCTGTGCGTCACAGCGCCTTACGGAGAACCGGGGGTGCAGGCGGCCGGCCCCTCTGCTGCGCCCCACAGCCGGGGGGCTGCTCGAAGGAGAAACGACCGCTTCCGGGCCCTCCAAGAGGTGCGACAGACGAGGGGCGCAGGGCGCGCTCTGCCCCCCGGCGCCCGGGAGGACGGCCGCCCAGACGCGCCAACACCACTCGTGTCCTTTTTGGTTCTTACGGCTGAGGAACTGCGTTTCTCCAGGACCTGGTTTGGGCTTGCACCCCAGGAGTGGAGAGCGGGGGTGGTGGCGAGCCCCCTCGTCAGGGCCGCCCCCAGCTGCGGCTCACCTTGCAGGTGCTGCTTCCCGTGGCACTTCCACTGTGCAGCAGGGCCTCAGGCACGGGCACCCGCAGCTCCGGCCACTGCAGGTAGAGCTGCACCAGCAGGTCCCGGCAGCGCCTGCCGAGCACACTGCAAGACACGGGGTCGGGGCTGCTGGGTAGATGGGCTCCTGCGGGCGGCGGCCCGGGGCCCGCGGGCGAGAGGGAGCCTCACCTGTCGCCCCACTGCTGCATGCAGCCCGTCAGGTGCGCCGTCACCTTCCTGACGCTCTCGTCGTGTCCACGGCAGCAGCTGAGCAGCAAGGGCAGCCGGGCCTGGAGGAGGCTGCAGGCGGCGGCGTCCCCGTCCTGGCTTCTGGCCTCCGCCTCCGCCAGGATCAGCTCCACCAGGCCGATGAGCTCTGCCGCCTGGACCCGCAGCACCAACTCCTCCCGCCGCTTCTGCAACCAGCACCGCCAGTGAGTGCCAGGGCCGGCCGGCCAGGCCCGCGCACGCCTCACCCCACCGTGCAGGGCAGCGCGCCCCAACACCTGCCTGAGGGGTGCGCTGGTCCCTTCCCTGCCAGATCCGTGGAACGTGGATGCAGGCCCAGAGGAAGTCCAGAGAGGCTGAAGGGTCAAACCTGCAAGGACGCGGGAGCTTTGCCTCAGTTTCCAGGCGAGAGAGGAGAACAAAGGGTAGGACGAGCCGTGGTGACGTCAGGTTTGGGCCACAAACACCACTTCCCGATCAGCTCTCTAGGTATGGCCAGGTCAGCTGTTCCAGGACGTGTGCTGCGCTGCCCCGCCCCTCCTGATGTCCCCATCTCACACCAGCAAAACCAACACTGGCCCCGCCCACCCTCCGGGCCCACTGGCCACACAGGGTGGGCATTTGACTCCCCTGCATACAGCGTGGACAACAGCCACGGACACCATCCGAGGAGTGGACCGTCTGCACTGGTGGTCGCCCAGAGCAGGGTCACTTGGACCAGGTGGGCTCTGTATCCCCACGGTGGTGACAGCCACTGCAGGAACCCCCTCCAGGGTGCCAGTGAGGGGAACGCTGGGTCAGATGCCCAGAGGGCCCCTCGATGCTGCCGCCAACTGCCTGCCAGGGTGCGGGGAGGGTGAGGGGTGCTCACCTCTGCTCCCGGTTCTTGCCCAGCAGGATGCGGATACACTGATGCAGCGTGGACCAGCTGGACTGGTGAGTGAGGAGGGCCAGCAGGTAGGGTCGGAAAGACGGCACCTGGGGGCCAGGATGACCTTTGCCCTGGGGAGGAAGAACACTGGGGATGGTCCCTGCTAGGCTGATTGGCCACCTAGCCTCGAGCCACTGGAAAATAGAGGAAGAGGAATGTTTCTAGAAAGACCCAGAGCTCCTGCCTGGAATGCAGCCCTGGCAGCCCCTGGACCACGTGGGGCCCAGCTGGGGCGCGCTGTAGATGCAACGTGTGCTGACCCAAACCAGCTCCTCAGAGATAGCGAGTGCACGCGAACAAACCCAAATCCCCAACTCCTGCTCCCAGAACTCTTAGAGTCTTGTCCAAAGGCCACCGGCCATGGAAGCACCTTGAGAGACTCGGGGACACCGGAGGGTGATCGGGGGTCTCTGAGACGCCCAGTCCCTCCCCACAGGGCCCCACAGGCTCCTTGGGGGACCCATCCCCAGCGGGGTGCCGGTCTCCACTCTCCACGGTGCCTCCTGTCCCTGCAGGAGGCCCTGGGCCGCAAAGTGCTGGTCCCCCTCCTCCCCGCCTGCCCAAGCAACCAGATCCAGCCGCTGCAGTGACTGGTCACCAGGGACAGGACACCCGTCCGGGCCAGTGAGCGTCAGGCCCGGACTTCTGCTGGAACCAACACAAAGAGACTGTCCAGGCAAGGGCTGCCGCGGGACCCCAGCACCCACCACACCAGGTTAGTGCCGGCCATCGGTCCTCGGAGGGGAGCACAGCCCACCTTGCTCCGGGAGAAGAGCAGCCTCTGCTGGAGGTCAGGGCAGCTGCTGACCACCTCGGGGTCTAGCATCTCCAGCCAGTCGACAAGCAGCCCCGAGCAGGGTCCCAGCTGTATGGCCTCCAGGCTAAAGGGAAAGGAGGGAGGGCTCAGAGACGGCCTGCCAGGGCCGCTCACAGACTGGCCGCGGCCCTGCCAGCTTACCTGCAGCTGTCAGCTTCCGACTCCCCTGGGGCCTGGGGCTCCTTCTCCTGCAGCAGCAGGGAGCTCACCACGGCAACGGGCCGCAAGGTCGGGGACGTAGGGGCGGGCGCCAAGAGCGCAGCCAGCAGCTCCTCCAAGTGAGGCGACCCCACCTCAATCAGACCCTGGAGGACTGCGGGGAAAACAGCGTGTTCCACGTCACTCCAGCGCGGGGGACAGACAGGCCCCAGACCACCGGACTCCAGGACGGACAGCCCCCGGGCCCCCCAAGGCCAGCAATGCCCGTGCGTGCCCAGGCCAGGGCGGCCAGTGGTGAGCCGTGGCTCAGCCTGAGTCCATCACCGGGGTGGGCTCACTGCACGCACAAAACCCCAACAGCAGAGCCCAGGCCAGGGCTACGTTGCCGGGGGTGGGGCCTTCCTGGCTGACTGCCACTCCTCTCCACAGGCCCCATTTTGGGGGCACCTGGGAGACGGACCTCTGCGCTCTGCAGCCAAGCTGGGGGTCCTCACAGTGCCCGGTCCTGCGGTACCTTTGCCGACAAGCTCGGGTTCCACGCCACAGTTCTCCCCTGACTTGAGGGTGGTGACCACAGCCCGGACGGTGGAGCTGACCACCTCCAAGTCCCCTCGGAATGCCAGGGCTTCGGCTAAGCGCAGGAGCCCGCTCCGCACTACAAGGAAGCATGTGTGTAAGCCAGGGGACAGCCCTCTGTCTCCACTCCCGTGGCCTGCCCTGTCCTGGGAGCCCCCAGGCCTCACGCACTTCCCGCCACGGATCCTACTTTGCTCCTCAAAGCCCTAGCTTTCCAACCCTCGGCCACGTCCACACCGATGCCCATCGGGGCCCACACACCCCAGGGGCTGACACCCCTGTATAACGAGGCTATCGCCCCCTCCCCACTGCCCCTGGGGGAGTGGCAGCAAGCCCGAGGGCCCACTCCCCAGGAGTCGGCCGGCCCTCACCGTCGCTGATCCTGTGGCGTGCTGAGTACTGGGCGGCGAACAGCTTGAGCTGGGCCTGCAGGGGCCCTCCCTCCCCAGCGGGGCCGTCCAGCCACTGTAGCGTCTGCATGAGCACTTTGAGGAAGAGTGACGAGAAGCCCGTGTCCTGGGGCACGCAGCGCTGTGGGGACGACCCGCAGCTCAGCGCAGGCGCCGGGACCAGGGCGGGGCCAGCACAGAGTCTCTGGCCATCGCGCTGCCCGGGGGCACCAGGGCCTCAGACAGATCCTTCCAAACCCCATGGCTACCGAGGTCCCCTACTGTTTGTGACCCACCGTCGTGCAGCTCAGAAAGAAGACACCACACATACGCGCACGGACACAAACATCAACACGTTCACACGTTCACGCGAGCTGAGAAGCAGATACGGCAAAACTGCAAAACCCGGGGCACACGCGTGGGCTGGGGGCGATCCCTGGTGCCGCCCCCTGCTCGCTGGAAAGCTTCGGGAAGCCAAGTTGCGGGCTCCACGCCCCGCTCCGCAGGGGCCTGCTTCCTCCGTCCCTGAGACGCCACACACCAAGGCCCACAGACGGACAGAACGGGGATGCTTGGCAGAGCCCGGGGCGGCTGTGGGTGGACACGAGGCCCCGGAAGACGCGCCGCGGCCCCCCTGCGCGCCCCCGGGCTCTGCCACACACACCCACCTGGTACTGGCAGAGCTGGCGCATCAGAGGGCAAGCGAGGAAGTGCCGCCGATGCATGGACATCACCAGGGCCCCGCTGTGCGGGGAGCTGAGCAGGGTGGCGATGGCCTGCAGGAGGCGCACAGTGACGCCCGTCACCTCAGGGCTCCCCTGACGGACGCGGGCCAGCTCCTGGCCCAAGGCCTGCTGCAGCGCGAGGGCAGCAGGGCGGGCGCTGGAGCTCTGCCACCGCGGGCCCGGGCTCAGCGGGAAGATCTGCAGCAGAGCAAAGGGCAGCGTCAGGAGGACGCGCGCGGCAGAGGCGGGCCCTGCGCCCGGCGCTGGCGCTCGGTTGACCAGGCTGTGCAGCCAACCGTCCCTGCCAGATGCCCCAAGGAGGCACAGAGCGGGTGCCCGGGACTCCTGACAGGGGCCTGCACGGGGAGCCCCACTTGGGGAGACCGCAGGCAAGCCCACCGCCCTGCAAACGTGGGCCCCTCCGTTTCAGAGCGGGACCCCGACCCCAGAGGGTGCGCACAGACTGCAGCTGGAGGGTAAGGGCGGGGCCCCTCCAAGCACGGCCCTGGGACTACAGAGAAACCCACTCGAGAGAAAGCGAGCATGCAGGCGCGCGAGCAGGGAGACGCGCTCGGCAGCGAAAGTCACAGAGTGAGGAGGTGAGCACCCATGCGGAGGACCCCGGGCCGCGGGCCGCACATGAGCACGCGCATCCACAAGAGGTGGAGGCACGGGAGCGAGCACTCGTATGACCATTCTACACGCACAACTCCGGACAGGCTGAAAGTCGGGGACTGTCCGCTCTAGCGGGAGCAGCGCCCTCGTCGGCAGAGCAAGTCAGGACTCCGCTTGCGGCCGAGGGCTTGTGGCACCTGGGCCAGTCCCACAGAGGCCTGGCGCCTGCAGGCACCGCCCTCGGGGCGGAACACAGCGGACAGCCCAGCTGCAGGGGCTCCGTCACAGCCGCCGTTCCGGGTTCCGGGTGAGCACAGCGAGGCACGCGGCAGGTGAGCAGCTCGTCTGCAGTCGCCCTGCTCTGGCCGGGCCGCTGGCTCCAGAGCACCCCCCACGCGGATGTGGAGTTCCGGGGTGAAGCCCCTCCCCACCTGGGCCCAGCACCCCGCTTCTGGAGAGACTCTCCCAGGCAGCCACGTCAGTACCTGCAGGAGCATGCTGGCCAGGTCGTCCTCGGGGGCAAGCTCCCGCACCTGGGTCACAGCCCGTGTCCGGCCCTGGCCCGAAGGCTGCTCTGGGCTGTTTTTGGGTTTGGGCACCTCTGCACTGTCTGCAGAGAAAGCGGAAGAGGCTTCAGCTGATGACTCTCCCCGGCTGGCTTCCAGCGGGGCACGGCACCCCCCACAACCACCCCCAGCTTCACTCGGGCCTGTTGGGGCCCGCGAGGAGCAGGGCCTTTACACAGGAAGCCGGATGCTGGCTGGTGATGACTGTGTGCCCTGGGTCTGGGGAGGCCCCACGGTGCCATGTGCTGAGCTGTGAGGCGGGGGGATGAGCCAGTACCTCGCCGCGGGGGCAGGGAAGCCGTGAGCAGGGAATGGAAGGTCTGGCCTCCGGACGCTCCTCTCTCGTGCTGAACTTCAACCAGGTGAGCCATGTAATCTGCGAGCCAGCAGCCAGCGGTTAAGCACCTGAGCCCCAGAGGAGCGAGGGCCTCCCCACCCCCACAGAAATCTGTGCTGGGAACACCGCCCCCCGAACACCCCAGCACTGGGTTTCACAAGCTCAACTACAGGATCTTTTAACAAAGGACCAGGTCGCGCTGAGCACACCCCTGTGGCTCCTCCATCGTCAAACCCCAGAACACGTACAGATGCTGGGGGCGTGCTGGGACAGGGCAGCCCGGCCTCTCCTGAGTGTTCCAGGCATGACATCCTGCCGGGGTGCCCGCCCTCAGACCATCCCTGTTGCTCGTGCTGGGCCCAAGGCGCTCGGTCGGGGTCTGCAGCAGACTTGAGGACCCCGAGTCTTACTCTTGTCCATGATGTTCTGCTCCAGGGTCTGGGGGTCATGGGCCACCGCCTGGTCCAGGTACTGGAGGAGTTTGCTCATGCTGGACACGGGGATGCCAAAGGACTGCACAAAGAGCAGCAGCTGCTGGGGCTCCAGGTCCTGCAGGGCTGAGAGTGACGCTCACTCGGTCACCCCTCGCTCAGTGCCCCGGGCCCCTCCCTGCCCCAGCAGGCTCACCATCGCCGCTCGGCTCACAGCCGGCTCCCCCACCCCACTCCCTGAGGCTGCTCCTTCCCTCTCGCCCCTGAGCTCCCCTAGAATCATCGCTGGCTCCCTGTGGCTTACAAGGAGTCCAGCTCCTTAAGTGTGCCCTCCCCCGAACTAACCCCACCGTGCACCAAACTGCCTCCCAGACTGCCCTGCACCTGCCCAGGTGCTACCCGACCGGACACTGCACTGGCCACTGTGGGAACAGTGCTCCTCCTCAGGCGGGCCACCCCGCTCCCACTCCATCCTTCCAGAACCAGCAAAGAGGACCCGGCCCCTCCCTCTCCCCTCGAAACTCCGTCCTCCGGGACCGCTCGCTCCCGTAGGGCCCCTCGGCTCCCGCCTGACTGTGAAGGGCTGGCGGGCAGGGGCCGTGCAGCATGGTGCTCGCCCCAAAGCCCAGCACAGCACCAGGCGCAGCGAGGGCCCCACGAACACCTGCTAGAGGACGGACGCCCTGGAGCCTACGAGGCTGCCGAGCCGTCCTCTCCCACGTGCCATGGTGGGAACGCCCAGCTCATCGGGAGGCGTGAGGCCGGCCCAGCCCCGTACCGGCGTCCACCAGGCGAGGGACCTCCGAGCGGATCATGCGCAGCTTCAGCCAGTCGGGCAGCAGCAGCGCCTCCTCAGACGTGTCCACCAGGAAAGCCGTGGGCAGAGGCTGCTTCTCCGGGAACCAGATATCCAGCAGAGCCTGGAACTCACCGTCACCAGCTTCGGGAGAGACAGTGTGGTAAGCGGCAGGACAGCTCAACGAGGCCACCCCAACCCCCGCGGTGAGAAGCTCCCGGCCCCCCGAGGGACCGAGAGCCGAGGCTGGAAGACCACGTCTCCTTACTGTGTAAGGCGAACGGAGGCTTCGTGGGAACAGGAAAGGAAACCTGTGAGCTATCTAACCCCACGATTCCAGCTGAGGGCACGCGGGTACTCAGAAACTGGCCAGTCCGTCTCGGGGGACTGACACGGGCTAGCACTGTCCCTAGGCTCCTGGGCTCAGCTGAACCAGCTCCCGTCCCGCTCCCAAGCTCCGGAGACTGCCCAGGGCTGACGCGAGGCCAGCCTCGCCTCATCGCCCCAGGCTCGCCAACTCCCATCCTTCTGAGGGGGAGCATCCTCTTCCTTCCCAGCAGCGCCCCCACGGCACCTATCCCAGCGAGGGGCCCTGTCCCCGCCCTCTCCTCCCGGACACGAGGATGCGGCCGACCACGGCGGCCGGCCAGGAAGGGCTGGAGGGAAGGCTGCCAGGCCGGAGAGTGCGCAGCCACGCAGAGGGACACAGCCCACGGCCAGCAAGCAGAGGGCCTGTGCAGAGGAGCTGGGGCTCACAGCTCTGGGGCTCGGGGCCTGCTCAGCAGGCAGCCCCACCTACGCTTCTACCTCCAGAGACCAAGAGTTTCACCAGCTCGGCTGGCAGCGCCGAGAGAAGCCGACACAGCAAGGCATCAGCTCCCAACGCCACTCCGCGGCGGGCCAGGGCAGCGAGGAGATGCTGGAGACTGCAGGCTTGTCAACCTGAGGAGCTCCACAGCTCCCGAGATCTTTCCCGCCACGCCCTCTCGGGACAGGCAGGGAAAGGATCCCGCCGCCACCCTGCGGAGACCTGCTCAAATCGCGGGTGGGCGCAGGTATTCTTCCCGCTCTGTGGGCCCCCCCGGCCCCCCGCGGGGCTGGAGCTCCTGCAGTGTGAAGACAGACTGTGGGCACGGACCCCGGGACTGCCCCTCGCGCACCCGCAGGCCACTCACCACGGGGTGGCCCCAGTGTCAGGAGGATGACCATGGCGTGCACCACCAGAATGTGCATGGTGGCCGTCTCCCCGCTGGTCCAGCGAAGGAAGACCTGGTCCTGGGACTCCGACTGCACGGGAAGGAGGAGGGTGGCTGGGCTGTGCCGGGCGCCTGGGGCCCGACCCGGGGAGCGGCCGCCAGACTCACCCAGCTGTACACCTCCTCGCCCTCCTTGCTCTTGCGCATGCGCCTCACGTAGCGGGAGAAAATGGAGAGCAGGGCGACGAGCACGGCGTCCGACTCCGCACTGCAGGAGCGCTTCGAGAACAGGTGGGACATGATGGTGGAGCGCTCCACGACCAGCCGGGCCACGTCCTGGGGGCAGTGAGCACGCCGTCAGAGGGCCTCCCCCACCGGCCCACACCAGGCCGACAGCCAGCGGCGGCCCACCACGAGGCCGCATCACGTGAGCTCACATGGCCACGGCCAGGGTCACCGAGACCCAGCGGCGCGTGGTGGGCACGCCGACAACGGAGTGGGGTGCCCTTGTGCACACACGGGGACGCAGACCACCAAGCAGGCCGGGCATGGCAGGGCGAGAAGGACACAGATGCCCTGAAGGCGGAGGATGCCCACCTGGCCCCGTGAGCAACAGGAGCTCGCCCTCCTCAAGACCCAAAGAGAAAAGCCCACAGCCACACGCGGACTGACCTGAAACCCGCAGCAACGGTACCGGGCACACGGGCCACGGGCTGTCCCCAGGCTGGCCGCCAGAGCAGACTCGGGCGAGGCGTCAAGGCCTGGGCTGTCGTTCCCACCCAGCCCCCCGGCAAGGAACCCACACGCAGAAAGAACATCACCCCCAGGGGCCTCTAGGTGCCTGCATCCCACAGAGCCCGGGGCCCGCAGGAGCCGCGTGAGGTCAGGGCCGGAGCGCGCGGACAGGACAGAAGGGCCACGAGAAAGCCGAGCAGGAGAGCCGGTGAGGAGGAAGCGGCCGCGCCCGGGGCCCCACCGCCCGCCCTGAGAAACGGCCACGTGGAGACCCGCCAGCACACACCGGGGTTGGCCCGGGCTGGCCACACTCCACCTCGCGGCCCGGCACCATCACCCAGAGATGGCGACAGAGCCGGCCAGGCCTCGGTGACCCCAACAGCTATGCTGGCACCAAGCACGGCTGGACCCTGGCGCCCTCGACGCTGACTGTGGGCAGAAGGTCCCGGGAAGTGAGTGGGGCACGTGCAGCCCCGGCCCCCCGCCCCCAGCCCCGGGGGCTGCCTGCCGGCCCCGCCCAGCCCCGGCCCCTCACCAGCGCCAGATCACTGTGCTGGCCCTGCTCCTCCACGGGTGTGTGCTGGGACAGGTAGACCAGGTAGGCGCTGACGGTCTGCGGGTCGGTCTCCATGTGGATGGCCTGGGCACGGAGGGCCGTGTGAGCTCCGCCCGCAGGCCAGTGCCCCCCGCCGCCCAAGCCGTCCGCAGCGCCCACCTGCTGCAGCGCCAGGGCGGTGGTGGGCCGGACGCTGTCGAACAGGGGCAGCCGGGGCAGGTCCCGCAACAGCCACTGGTAGCCACGCAGCGCCTCTGGGTCCCCCGGGTCCTCCTCCATCGGGGGCTCCTTCTCCTCGCCGTCCCGCACACTGCCCTCCGACAGCACCAGGGACAGGCCCTGCAGGCAGACATTGCCGTGCCACGTCTCGGCCCGAGCCCGCACGGGGGTCTCGGGGGACAGGCACGTGGGCTCACGGCCCCGAGAAGATGGGCGCTGCCCGGCCAACAAGGACGCTGCGACCTGTCACAGATGCTTGAGCCGACACGACACAGACGCAGCGCGAGCCGGTTTCAAGTCGCCCAGCACCACAGAGGACCGGGCAAGACCGGTTCCGAGGCCGCCGAGTCCCTCTTGGGGTCCGGCTCTCCCAGACAGCACCCCGCCACCCCTCAGCCCCCAGAGAGCCCAGGGGAATACGTGTCTGCTGAGGTACGAGAGAGGCCCATGCCGGGGAGCGAGGGTGTGGGGGACAAACGGGCCTCACCTTCATGGCCAGCACCCTGGAGGCCACCTGGGAGGAGCCGAGGCGCCGCAGGAAGTAGTCCAGCACCTCGCACGTGGTCTGCTCGTCGGCCTTGGGGCCCAGCAACAGGTCCTGCAGGCGGCCCAGCAGCTGCCGCTGCTTCTGCTGCCTCTGCAGGGGCGAGGGAGACCCCCGGTGGGCCTGCGGGGCCGCGGGCGGGACACGGCACCCCGGTGGGCCTGGGGTGGGGGGCGAGGACACCAACCTGCCGCTTCTTAGCCTTCTGCTCTTTGCTCTCGCCCTCCTCCTCCTCCTCCCCGGAGGTGGCGTCATCGGCCGCATCGTGCAGCAGGAACTCACACAGGCACTGCACGGGCAGCACGTCCAAGGAGCCTTCACTCGACTGCACCAGGTCGGCCAGCCAGGGCATGGACTGCGACGAGGCCTGGGCCGGGCGACGTGCACCTTCAGCCCCTCCCAGCAGGAATCCATCGCGCCCCCTGCTGCGACCCGTCCGCCCACCACCCCACGCTCCCGCGGCAACAGGTCAGGGCCACCGCTCGCTGCCGACAGTTGGCTACAGCCAAGGAGCCCGTCCTCAGTGGCCCTGGGTCCCAGGGTGCCCTCTTCTGGCCACGGTCTCACTTAATGCCAGAGCCTGTGGACGCCTCGGCCAGGCCCCGGCCCCCTCACCCCCTGCGGACGCCTCGGCCAGGCCCCCGGCCCCCCACCCCCCGGAGCCGCCGGGAACTGGCCTGCCTCTGGATAATGTTGAGGAGAAAATCAGGGCTTCGGCTCCGGCACAGCAGGTGCCCGAGACGCAGGGACTGGTTGAGACCTTTCACTTGGTCCAGGATGTGGGGGGGAGGCCTCCGAGGGGGTCCTCTGAAGGTCCCAGAGAACACGAGCGTGTTAGGAAGCCACGTGTGTGCAGAGTCCCCGAGTAACAGCAGCAGGTGATGGCAGGGGGACTGCCTGTGTCCCACCTGAGGCAGCCCCCACAAAGGCCCGGCGGTCCCTCTGCCTCCCCAGTTGTTGAGTGCACCCAGCTCCGTGGAGAGTCCCAGGAGCCTCGCTCCCCCACCCCGCCAATGCCCGCGCGGGCCCCGGGACGTGGGCAGAACATACTGAGGGTCCAGGCTGGTGAGCTGGGACAGGAGAAGGCTGCTACTCTCGGTGATGGTCTGCTTGGTGGAAGCCGCTGCCAGATGCCCCTCGAACGCCAGGATCTCCTGCTTTTCCCGCTGGGAGGTCTGCAGCTCCCGATTAATCATCTCCGTCCGGGTCTCCTCATCCGTCAGGGTGCACGGCGGGTACGAGTAGTTGCTGGGGACCGAGCAGGAGGAACATGCTTCGGTGCCCATCTGAGGCGTGCGGCCACCAGACAGCAGTGCAGGGGTCCAGGAGGGTCACAACTAAAGCCCCGCGCACAGCCTCAGCTGCCAAGCGCTCTGGGGGACCTGGCTGGGCCAATAGCAGTGCCGCCAGGTCGGGGCCCCGGGAGGAAGCCCCTGTGCTCGGCAAGCCGCTCTCCCTCCACGAGACAGCGCACTAGCCACCTCCCGAGTCAGGCCCAGCGGGCGTCAGAATCCTGGACTCCCGCTCACCCAGCCCACCCCGGGCCAGAAGCCCCTTGCGACGGGCAGGCGTCCCGGCCCACAGGGCATCGGCAGGCGGACCAGCTGCTCCGCCCAGCCACCCAGCTGTCCCGGGTTCGGAGAGCAAACGCACCGCCGGTCACGGCCACGCGTGTCAGGCCCGTCTTCCGGGCCCCAGCGGCAGCCCACTGCATCAGCCCCGGTCACCCACACGCCTGTGCAGACATGGCTGGATCCCGCCCCGCACAGCTCACAGGTGCACGCACGCGTGTGCACGTGCCACAGCCTCAGGCCCTGCTCCGTCTCAACCACGGCCTTCTGCGTGGTCACCCTCCTGTCCCTCGGGAAGGTGCTGGCAGACGGACCCAGCTCCCCCTCCTGACGACTGGCAGGGAGCGCGTCACACGCGCGGCGGACGTCACGGTGCAGTCACCCAGCCCAGGCACCGGGCACCCATGGCCCCGTGCAGCACGGCGCCCCCCCTGTGGACCCCAGGCAGCGTTCAAGTTTGCACCCAGTCCACCCAGTGCCTCGTCTCCGTGCAGCTCCATCCGGCCACACCCCCTCGCCGAGTGCCACCAGCCGTCCACTGACCTGCCCCCACGACCCCACCTCAATCCCACTCCGTCTCACCCACAGGAGAGGGCGCTAACATGCAGCAGACCCAGCTGGACTGGGCTGGGTCTTCTCTCTCGCTACGAGAAAGCGAACCCCGGGCGGCTACGCGGCAGCAGACGCTTCGGAGCGAGTCGGGGGCTCTGGGTCTACTCTGCTCCCCAGCGTCCGCAGACAGGGCCTGTCCTCGGGGGCCCTGCTCCCAGCAGTGCGTGTGCTCACTTACTTGGTCATCACCATTTCCATGAGCATCTTCAGCGTGGGGTACTCCTCCCAGGCAGCCAGCCCTAGGGAGCAAGGAGACAGCAGGTGGCGGCCAGAACACGGAACTCCCGCCCCGCCTAGGGTCCCGGCCCACCACCCCGTCCCCGGCCAGGCTCCACTCTGGGTCCCAACAGGCAAGATGCCCCGACAGGACGTAAGAGCAGCACCAGGCACGGGTGACCGCGAGCTGGCCGGGGGAGGCTCACCGATGTTCTCGGGGTTGAACGCTGCGACCACCAGCAGGAGGGGCCACGCCTTCCAGTAGAGGGTGGAGATGGCTAGGTTCGGAGGCTGGTATCTGAAACGCAAGGACACTAGCGCGTGGCTCGGCCTCGGGGGTGCGAGGCAGTGATGGGATCGGTACTGACCAGGGTGGAATGGCCCAGAGACGATTTGGTGATGGACCAGCGAGGGGACTACTTCAAAGATTGAAATGTGGACACCTGGGCCTCCACAACCCCCGGATCTGGTCATCCAGCAACATTGGCGTCCCCAGGAAGGGCACTGTGGGCACCACTACGCTGCCCAGAGCCCAGCACCGGGACTCGCTGCCCAGGTCCCCGAGCCGGCTGAGCCCTGGCGTGCCATCTACAAAGTGGGAACGAGGGTGGTCACGACGCGAAACCTCAGTGTTCCTTTTATTCTCTCCCTCGGAAAGCCAGAAACAGCCCTCTATCCACCCACACAAACTGCACCACTGCCACCGTGATTTAAAAATCACGTTTATGACGCACTCATGGTCAAAGTGCAGTTCTTTCAGGTGATGGAACGTTCCAGAGGGTGAAACAGAACGTCGCTGTTGCAAAGAACAAAGGAGATCTGAGAAGCTGACTTGGAGAGATGAGCAAATGGGCTGCCACGTGAAAGAGAGGTCGGGAAGCAGAGCACGCACTAGCAACCTAAAAGGGCAACGAAGGCAACGAAGAAGTGGATCCTGGGCACGATAAATTGCAGCAGAAAAAAAAGATACTTGGGTACAAACGTTAACAGGGAACGCGTGAGACTAACCCACTAGAAGCTACGGGACGATGTTGAAAGAAACAAAAGATCTAAACGAATGGAAACCAGAGCCTTAATATCGTGACCGTGGCCACACTCCCCAAACCCATCTATGAAGCAATACCCGTCAAAGCCCATGGGGCTTTTCTTTAGAAATTCTCTAGAAGCTGACCCGAAAATTCATGTGGAAACGCAAAACAGTCTTGAAGAACAAAGTTGGAAGACTGCTACTTCCCAATTTCGGAACTCAGCGCCACCCACAGGCGTGAAGACGGTGGTACAGACGTGGGACAGACACACAGACCAACAGACAGAACCGAGAGCCCAGAAGAAAACCCACACATCATCGTCACCTGATCGCCGACCAGGGTGACAAAACCTTCAATGGGAGAGGGAACAGGGAACAGCCTTCAACGCACGGTGCTGGGACCACGGGCCGTCCACGTGAAGGAGAATGAAGTCGGACCTCACGAGCTAAAACTCTCAAGTCCTTAGGAGAACACATGAGAGAGCTCCGTGGCCCGGGTCAGCCACCAGAGCCACACGGCAGCAGAGTGGCCCATGGGGCCACGTCGTCAGTGCATCCCGCACAGAACAGAGCCGAGGGCCCCAGACAAGCCACGTGTGCGTGGTCAGCAAACAGCGCTGGGGCAACGGCTCATCCACCTGCGGCGGAGTGAACCTGGACCCAGCTTCTCCCTCCACCCACAAAACTAGCTCGGGGGATCAAAAGCCTAAGTTCCAGAGCTGAAACTGTAAAACACAGAGGTACATCTTCACGATCCCGGATGAGGCAGTGGTTCCTTAGAAATGACACGAGAGGACAGGAAATGGGAGAACCCCAGAGGAGCCGGGCTTCCCCAGAACTAAAGCGTTTGTCTCTCAAAGGCTCAAAGGGCACGATCAAGAGCCTGGAAAGACGAGCCGCAGGCCAGGAAAGATACGTGCAAGTCACAACCCGTTCGGGGTCTAGATCCAGAATGTATAAAGAACTCCCAAAACCCAACGACAAAAATCCGCACCACCCCATTTAAGAATAGGTCGAAGAACCCGACAGACACCTCTCCCGACAAGACAGACGCGTGGCTGCACGGCACAGGAAGAGAGGCTCCACGCCGTTGGTGGCCAGAGGCGCCCGTGGGAGCCACGGCGCGACAGCTCCACACACCCGCCGGGACGGTGAGCACAGAAGACTCGGGCACGGGCGTGGCGAGGGCGCGGCGGGCACTGCTGTGGGCAAGTCGGCAGTGCCTCCGGTAACCCCGTAACCCCCCCACGTCCAGCCTCATGGGCGTCTGCGCCCGCGGCCGCGGGGAGGGGCGGGTGTAAGGGGCGAGGAGCACCTTACCCAGGCGGGAGCTGGATGTTCTCGGGGTGATGGTAGGTGCACAGGTTCAGGACCGCGTCGATCAGCTGGATCCTCTCCACCTTCAGCACTTGCACATCTGAAACCCGAGAACCACACGGAGCTTCCAGAAGCCCACTCACATGCGCCAGGGGGCCCCGAGGCACAGGGTTTGGGCTGTGGAAGGGCAGCAGGCAGACGGGGCCTCTCTCTCCAGCAGCTGAGGGGCATGGGGGTCGGACAGGGGGGCCCGAGAAGGGTGGGGCACAGACGCTGGCCCAGCAGCGGCCAGAGACGAGTCGCTCTCTTGGCCTGAGGGCCGTCCTCAGGACTGCCGGCGCGGCCCTTTAGAGGGGCAGACACAGCCCCTGCCACGGTGCATCACATGGAGAACGTGCGCGAACCCCAGGGCGAGCTCCAGAATCACGGCCAGAGATGCGCACCTCCTACCCCGTCCCCAATTCCAGAGACCAGTAGGGTCCAGCGAGCAGGGGCTGCAGGACGAAGCAGACCCACCCGAGCAGCCCGAGGGCACACACGCAGGTGCCCGGAGCGGAGCCCGGCTGGGGGAGGCCATCGCTGGGGGCGGTGCGCGGACAAAGTCTGGAGGGACCCTCACCATCTGCTTGCACGGCCGCAGCTCGTTTCACCAGGTGGTCGGCAAGCTCCATGGCATCTGCGGGGCCCAGCGGGAGCTCCCGGGACAGCCCGATGACCAGGATGCGCATCAGTGTGTCCTCCAGGATGGGCACCTCCGAGCAGAGGCGGAGGAAGAAACTGTGGGCAGAGCAGGTAGAGGCTGGGCTTGGTGGGGGCCTGCACGCGCCCCCCCACCCCTGGTGCGGAGGAAGCCCCAGCTCGGAGTCTCGACGGGACAGGGAGGAGGGCAGCCATCCCGCTCCCATGCTCCCTTGCTCCTGAGGCCTCCGTGGACGAGGCCTGGCCATGCCAGGGAAGAACGTGAGAAGGTGCGTGACCCCCAGGGGCAGACACACCGGCCACCATCCACAACCTCTGAAACCGCAACACAAGGAGGAGCAGAGAGCACGGGAGGGTAGGAGCCACGCAAGCTGGATTGGGCACCAGGGACCCAAAGGTGAAGACAGCTGGGAGCCACTCGAGAGCGCTCGGGAGGCGGGGCCACAACACTGACCCGGGGAGGAGGTCGCGTGCGTGTGGCTGCCTGGAGACAGAGGGAACAGTGGGTTTGAGGGTCCTGTGGGCACGGGTCGGCTGAAGCCCTGGGAGTGGACGGCAGTGCAGGGCCACGAGAGGTACAGCACGCGAGGACGGGGGTGCGGGGGGACAGGGATGGCCATCAGAAAGAACAGACAGAGGTGGGGGCGTGCTCGGGGGAGCCCTGGTGTCCGTGGTGCTCACGGGAGCAGACCCTCCACCGCCCCCGTGCGCGCGGCAGGCATGCTCACTTGCGGTCACTCTCGGGGGGCCAGTTGTCCCACTTGTAGTAGGTCTCCGGCTGCTCGGTGAAGAGCACCTTGTGCAGGCTGTGGGGGACAGAGGGGCTGTCGGTGCGGGTGCCCAGGGGGCTCTCCCCGCCCCACTAGGCCCCACAGATGCAGGAGTGGCACGCTCCAGCAGGGGCTCCCGGGGAGTCTTCTGAAGCCTCCTGCAGCCCCGTAAGGCTGGCACACCGGACCCCAGAGATGGGCCCGTGTCCCCCGGCTCGGGGGCACATCTCTGGCTGAGAGGCCGGGCCAGCGGGCTCCCACACCTGGCGTGGCAGGCTCCCGTGGGCGAAGCACAGGGAAGGGCCGCCGTGGAAGCAAGCCTGGCCCATACCAGTGCACGTAGTCCTTGGGGGCGAGCTTGCTGATGGAGGGGACAACGGTGTGCAGCCACCACACGGCATCCCGCTGGATTGCGGCAATCTGGTTCTGGAAGGAGCGCAGCACCTCGAGGTCTGAAAAGGACACGCAGGGTTATGGTGCACCTGCATGGCAGCCTCCCGGGCTCAGGTGCCAGGCGGGTGCAGGGACAGGAGCCTGGGCATCACAGGGCGCTCTGAGCATCCATCTCTGTGCCTCCTATGGGCTACGGGAGGGACACACAGACGGACGCTGACACAGCTGGAGAAACGTTCAGGGAGCTGCGTAAGCCTCCGGTCGGTTGGAGAAATCCTAGATAAACGAAATCCCCAAATTCCAAATGATTTCATTTCTTAAAGTTTTCATGACTTTGTTAAGGCACTTGAGAGAGCTCTGTAGCCAGACTCCTGGCAGGCTTCATGATGAGGCGAAGCAGCAGAAGGACCCACCCACCCTGCCCTCCTGCCCTCCTGCCCTCGGAGGCGGGACTGTGAGCCCGAAATGGCCCCCAGTGAGCAGATGACCGAAGCAGCCATCAGGCCCTGGGCCCAGAGAACAGGCAACAGCAGCTTCCAGAAACTCCCTGAGTGTCCAGAGGTGCTGGGCAGGGCCCCCAGGGGACGGCCTGCAGCCTTGGGAATGCCCCCCATCCCTGCCCTGGAGCTGGGTGGTGTTGGGTTTGTCCTGGGTCCTTACTCTTCTTCTCTCCTTTGTCCCAGGCAGTGCCGGCCTCCTTCACCTGGGCGGTGATGCCCAGCATCATGGCCACGGCCAACACGTCTGTGATGTGCACCACGAACCGCTCCTGCAACCACAGCCCCACACAGCCAGGTTCGTGTGGGGCAGGGGCCTGCACCCCAGAGGCCCGGCTCAGGCCCCCAGCCCACGAGCAGCCGGCCCTGGAGGACGCCCAGGGAGCACCATGCCTGGAGACGGCCCACGGGAGGAGGTCTGGGGACCAGGAGCAGGTCGGCAGCAAGGGTCAGACCACAGAAGGTTCAGCCGACAAAGCTGGGCAAGGCCCACCCTCCAGAGCGTGGGGCCATCTGCCGACTCACCCACGTGGCCCTCAAGACCCTCCACAATCTGCCCCCGTTCTCCTCCTCCCCATCTCCCTCCGCACCTCAAACTCTAACACCTCCCTGGGGCAGACCTGTGGCCCCGCCGGCTCCAACTCCATCCCACCTCCAGGCCGGCCGGAAGGTCGCCCGCATGCGGCTATCCCTCCCCCACACAGAATGGACCCCAGGCTGCCCTCTGGGACTGGCCGCTGGCCGCACGGGATGCCACCCACAGATGGCAGGAGAGGCCGCGGAGCGCAGGAGGTGAGGGGCAGGCCAGCTGGGGCACCTTGAACTCCATGTCCAGGTACTGGGGCTCCTTGCGCTCCTGCATGAGCCCGAGGCAGAAGGCCTGGAAGTTGACCTCGTGCTTGGTCTGCTTGATGATCTCCCGCAGTAGCGCCCGTGAGGCCCGCAGGTAGTCCTCCTTATTGGTCAGCAGGTCCTGGAACACCATGGCCAGGAACTGGGAGGAGAGAGGACACGCAGGGAGGTCACTCCCCACCGCCGCCAGCTCCCCTCCCGTCGCAGGCCTGCCGTCGGGGCCTGCCTCGGCCCTTCCGGGAAGACGCCCCCGTTTCCCTGGAGCACGCCGGGCTCAAGCGAGCATGACTCGGCTTCCATGCTGGCCGCTCCCGGACAGCAGGGGACATGGCTTTCACTCTCCTGGCAGCTGGCTCGTGGGGGACTGGTCCTCATTAAATGAGGTGCCAGGTTAACGAAGACACTCGCTGGGGGTGGGGCGTGCCGGACACCTGGGCGGCTGGGATGGGCAGCGAGAAGCAGCACGACGTGCATCTGCTGCTGTGTGCGCATCCGAGCCGTTTAAAGGCCTAGCTCGCTTCCGTAACAACGCTGGCGCCAGCCCGGCTCTCCCTTCAAAAGCACCTGGAATCCGGGACCCAAAGGCCGCACCAGAGACGCCGGCCTGGGTTGGGAAAGACCAGCCCTCAGGACGGCGGGACAGGCCTTGGCTTGGAAACAGGTGCCTTTTGGGGGGCTCGGTGCTGCCTGCTCCTGAACGAGCCTAGCTGTAGCCTCTGAGGAAGGCGCCCCTGGCAGGGCTGCACCCCATGGACCTGACCGGAAGTCGCAAGCCACCGTGTGCTGCTCCCTGGGCCCTCTGCCCCCTCCCAGGGCTTTCTCCACGCAGCTCGGCACCACGCCCTCCTCTCGGGCCTGCAGCCCCCCGCCGTCCGGGGTGGGGCCGCTCTGCAGCGCACACACGGGAGGCTCCCAGCGCCGCAGCGCCCTACCTTGGGCGCCAGCTCTGAGCTGTGCTGCAGCACTGTGTACAGGACCTGCATGTTGTTGGGGTTCCGGGCGTTGGAGAGCTCGTTGAAGACCACAAACTTGATGGTGGTGCCCAGGTTGTCCTTGTGCGCGCTCAGCAGCTCCCTGGACACAAGGCGAGCCAAGGGGCACTGGCGTGGACTGCGGCCACCCGCCGCGCCCCGCCCCGCCCCGCTCGCTCCTGCCCGGGCCGCACCTGACACATAGCATGTAATGGTTGAGCAGAACCTTGGGCTTGAGGCGGATCTTGATCAGGTGGGAGATGACGTCCATGTCCTCAACGCTGTGTGTGCTGCAGTTCATGCACACGGACATCAGCAGGTCCTGGGCTGGCCTGGTCAGCTGCGGGGGTCCGGGCAGCACCCCGTCAGCCTCACACACAGAGCCCAGGAGGAGGTCCCCGTGGACACGGTCCCGCCTCCCGGCCCTCACCTTGGGGTTCTGCAGCCACATCTCCAGCCTCTGCACCGCCATCAGCCGCACCTCCTTGTAGCCACAGGTGGAGGTGAGGAGCCGCAGGAGGTTCCGTGAGACGTTGTCGATGGGCTGGCGCCGGTTAAGCTGGTCACGGAGCATGTCGAGGACGTACTCCTCCACGCTCTCCGCGAGGTCGTCGTACCTAGGCCAGAGGGCGGGAGGAAGGAAGGAGGGCTGGCTCTTCTCACGGGCCCACCCCACCAGCCTTCCAGCCACACGCTGGGCCCCGCGGGCAGGGGGCCGCACGGCGTGCCTACCTGGGCATGAGCTGGCCCTCCTGCTCGGGGCTGAGCTTCTCCTCGGCAATCAGGAGCTCTGTCTGGCTGTCCTCCTCCTCCGTGAGGGAAGGGTGAGGGCTGCTCCCTGCAGACCGAGCCACTCGTGGACACATCCCCCAACTGTCCTGCGAGCACCAACCCCCACCCACAGTGGGCTCCGTGGAGGGAGGCGACCCCAGCCCCTCCCTCACGGACTCTGTCCTCTCCCCAGCCCGGCCACCCAGCATCTCTTACCAGCACTGAGATCCCCGCCGCTGCGCCCCACCTCCCCCTGCAGAAGCATGGTCTTGGGGGGCATCTTGGTGTTAAACGCCGTCTGGATGTTGTCCACGAAGGTCTTGCAGTGTGGGCTGTCCACCCAGATCCGCTCTCCCAGGGAGTCTTCGATGTACACCTGCACGTGACAGACGTCCACACTCCTGGCCCCTGCCGGGCAGCTCGCTTCTGTCTACCCTCTGCTGCTCCCAAGACAGGTGCTTCCCCGAATGACCTCCCCAGTGACCAGTGCAGGAGAAAGACGCCTCGGGCCGTCAGACACACAGCCTCCGGAGAGCACACTCAGGTCGGCCTCTTTTTCCTCCCGGGGCCCAGCACTCTGCCCCCATCACCCCAAGCAGCGCGGAGGTCCCAGGGGAGCCTCCCAGGAGAGGCGGACCCACCTTGACGAAGATTTCCGGCCAGTTCTCATCCTCCTCGTATGCAGCCATGAGTAGGTTACAGGCCAGCACGGACACCAGGCTGTTTCCCTTGGCCTTGAAGTTGATGGAGGCATCCCGCCGCAGCAGGCTACACAGAGCCTGCGAGAGACGGCGTGTCATTGGGGAAGCGGTGCCCCGCACATGGGGCAGAGCCAGCGAGCTGCTAGGGGAGGTGGCCTGAGGTCGGTGGGCGGGAGGGGGGGGACCGCAAGGCCAGAGCGAGGGCCTCACCAGTCCCGCCAGTCCTCACCTCGATGACACCCTCTGTGGCGAAGATGTTGGGCTTGATCTTGGCCAGATACATGAGGCTCAGGTAGAGCGCGCCGTCCGGCTTAGCCCGGGTGGCCTTCAGCTGCTTCACGGCCCCACACAGCACACCCTCAATCCGGCCATCATTGCCGTCCAGCTCGGCGGCCTCGATCTCGTCCAGCAGCGCAGAGGGGGGCACTGGCAGGTGTGGGAAGGGCATGGTCAGAACCCGCCTTCAGGGTCCCCCCAAAGTCAGTGGACAGCAGGGCAAACCCACACAAGCCCAGCGAGTGAGGGTCTCAGGGCGGACAGCAGCAATATCCGGGGACGGAGGAGGCAGGTGCCGCCCGCCTCACAGGCTGACCCAGCCAACGACGGGCCACAGCGGCAACAGCGCCCTCTAGCCTCCAGCGCTGGCCCAGCCACCTCCAGACCCCTCCCCGCCTCCCGCACGGCTACCCTGGGGTTAGCTGCTCCTACGCTACATTTTTCTACAAATCGGCTTTTTCTAAGTTTCCAAATTAACTGGCCCAATGCCATTCATCGCCTTTTCTCCTCTATCAGCGGCGGCTTCTCAGCGGCTCTCCCCTCCTGGCCCCGCTGACCCTGCCTCTGTCCTCTCCTCAGATCCGCCCCGCACAGGGGTTTCTGCTTCAGTAGTCTGCAAACAACCCTCTTTGGGTTTTGACCTTCTCTCCCGTGTTCGCTTCTGCCATCTTTTTAGCCCTTCTTTCTTTCCGCCGTCTTGCTTCGGCGGCACACAGAGCTCACCCACCCCCCTGCACCGCCAGCCTCCCGGGAGCGTGCCGGGTCCACCACGCCTCTTCCTGGCACTACACTCGGTATCACTCACACAGTTTGTAATCCCCACTGTGGCATCTTCTTGGACCCGAGAGATTTTCCCCGGGGGTTTTTAAAGACGCAAACACACAGAGAGAGAGGTGCTGCCATTGGTGTGAGTTAACTGTGCGAGGGCAGAGGATTGAGCGATACCCGCTGAACGCTTTCCAGGTGTCCGGGACACAAGGCCAGCAGGCCGTGCAGACGCACCGGACTCAGGGAAGACCTCGACCTCCCGTGTGCCCGGGGCTGCGCTCGGCTGTGTTCCACCTTCTGTTCACTGATGACGTTTGTAAAGTGCTTCATCACTCAGAACACGTTTTTCATAACCGCATTTCATCTGATCTCCAGAAGCACCTTGTATGGGAGACGCCAGCCAGTAACCGGGAGAACCGTGGTGCAAGCCGGGGCCTCAGCCCTCGGTGCCAGGGGCGGATGCCGCCCCGGGAGGGCTGGGCATGGACGAGAGGTCTGATTCATCTCCCAAAGCCCAGCTAGCGCCAGCCGTGTCTTCTGCTCCTCATGCCCCGGGGCTCCCCGCTGCCGACTGCATCTTCCCCGCCTGCCAGCTTGGGTTCTCGCCCCTGGGAGCTGCCCAGACCTTGCCCGTTCCCTGGGCACAGTCCCATTCTCCAGGCTGGATGCCTCGCTCAGCAGCTTATTCTCCAATATCCTCAACCACCCGTCAAAACCCTGTGCAGCCTTTAGGGCTCAACTTCACAAATCCCTCATGAGCCTTCTCTGTGTCAAAGCTGTTGTGTGACTATCTCTATGCTAAAAACCTGGGGCTGGCTTGATATTTAGAATCTGATCTATGGGGTATCGTGGAGCAGCTAGAAATAACCAATGGGAAGATGACACAGAAAAGCAAGGGCAACCTGAGGTGCATATAGATTAAAAAGCTCTTCCGTAAATAACATAATTACAAGCAATTTCTAAAAAAATTTTCTTGGACATCATTAACGTTGTAGTATTACTTTCCCAACTAAAGAGAAAGAGACAGACGAGTTCTTCGTCGGTAGTAGAGATTACTGAAGTGCAAACGTCCACAACCCAGGCAGAGAGATGAACACACCGGAACACAGACCCTGCAAGAACAAGGCTCTGGTCTCAGTTTCTGCTGATCCCCACTGCGTGGAGCAGAGCCTGTCACAAAGGAGGCGCTCAGCAAGGACATCAGATGAGCCACCGGGCAAAGGAAGGACGCTGCTCCCAAAGAAGAGCCGCCGTCAGCTTAGCAGGGGGTCCTCCACGACATGGGGACAGCCGAAGAGCCACCATCCGCCCACCTCCCTGCTGATGGAGCGCCGGCACAGCCCGTGCCCACTTCGCTAAGAGCAGGACGCTGAGCTCACTGCAGGGACGGGCCCTGGCCAGCACTTGTGCCCGCAGCTTTCGGGCCCGAGACTCGCCTATGCCACGCCTATGCCAACGAAGCCGCTGCGGGTCCCGTTAATATTTCCCCATCTCCGTCACAGAATTTGGAAGCACACGTGGGGTAAAGGCACCTGCGTGAGAAGTGCTCTGCAGAACAAACTCCCAGATGACTCCTCTCCACCCTTCTCCACAGAACCTGTACTCAGCTCTGGCGCTAAGCCTGGAAGCAGCCTTCAGCGACCCCCCCAGGAGACGGACAAGGTGTGGGATGTGCTCTTTGGGAAGCTCAGAAACGGACTTTACCTTCGATTGGGACCACAGACGGCTCCTTAATGGATGGAGAGATAGCACGCTTTTCTGCCACTGCAGCCTCAGCCAGGCGCCCCAGGGCACTCAGGGGGGGTGTGGACGAGAGTTTGGGGCGCTTGGTGAGGCCGGTCAGGGCTGAGGCGCCCGCCAGAGCGGCTGCAGCGTCCCGCTTGCGCTCGGAAGGCAGGCCAGAAGGGGCAGGCTTCAACAGGGTGGACGCCGTTTTGGATTCATTGGCCTGACCCTTTGAGCCCAGAGCAATGAAGTCTCCTGGTGGAGGGTGCCCTGCAGAGAAGGGAGGTGGAGAAACGTGCACTTTACACGGTGGCGGCGGTGAGAAGGGTGCTGGAGGCAGACGGCAACCTCCCGCTGTCTCACAGGGGACTACACAAGGGTCAGGCGGCCAGCAAGCCCGGGGCGCAGCCGGGTCCGGTGCGGTGGGCGACAACAGCCACCGACGGTCACGCCGCGCTCACTACAGACCAGGCCTCAACAAGACCCTCGACCGGGCACCGCCCGCCGGCTTTGCACAGACACAGCTCGCGGGGGACAAAGCCGGATCTGAAGCCACGCAGCCCCCCGCCCCGGCCCCGCGGCGCCGTCAGCGGCTGTCTGCTGCCTCGGGTGTGCCCAACGGCAGGGAGCCCGCCTCCCGGAGGCCCCGATGCCCAGGAGCCCCCACCTGACGGCTTGGCCGCCGCGCTGGGCCTGCGGACCGTCGCGGGCTTGGCCCGGTTCATCCCGTCCCCCACCCCGCGCTGCGGCTCGCCGCCGAGGGGTCACCCGAGGAGAAGGCCGGCGCCCGGTCCGCCGTCCCCTCGCCGGCTCATTCATTCATTCGTCCCTGGGCCGTCCGGGCCCGCGGCGTGCGGGCGAAGGGGCCGCGGCCCCGCCGGGCGGAGCGACTCAGGGAGGCCGCGCGAGGCCCGCCTCCGATCGGCCGGGGACGGATCGCTGTCGCCGGCAGCCGCGACCCACGCACCACGGTCCCAGAACACCGGCGCCGCGCAGCCGCCACGGCCGTCCCGGAACCGGAAGTCGCCTCCACCGCCCTCGGCACCCAGCTTCCGGAACAACCGGAAGCAAAACACCGCAGCGGGGGGAGGGCGCGCGGGCGGCGACGGGGGCCCCGCGACGCCTGCGTGCCGCCTGCCGCGCTCTCTGGCGGCGGGAGGCCGGCGGGGCGTGGCTGCGGCCGATCCGTCTGGCACCTGCTGTCTGCAGGTGAGGGTGACGTCATTTAGTGACGCTCTCGAGGACACGCAACAGGGGAGGGGGGCATGGAGATTCTGATCCAGACGTGCTGCACCTTCGGGGTCCTGCTGTCCCATTTAGTTGTCAAAGGGCAGGTTCTGGGGTCCCCACGGTGGGACGTGAGGAGGGACCTAGGGAGGGCTGGGAGTGGGCACGGCCCTCATCAAAACCGGGGGTGGGCGGGGGTGGGGAGGGAGAGGCATCAGTCCCAGCCTCAGTTTCCCCGCCTGCACCGTGGGGCTCTGCAACCTCTCCCAGTCCCTTTTGATGGCAGAGGATGTGTCCACCCTCCCAGAGTGAGGGCTCCATGGCGACAGAGAACCCCACGCCCTCCTCCTCTAGGGGGTCTCTGGCTGCAGCCCCACCCCACACCAGGAACGAGGCCCTGAGCAACTGTCGAGCAAGTGTCCTGTCCACAGCCCCGCACTCGCAAGCCGGGTGCCTTCCTGTATGGAGCAGATGGCCTGGCGTGAAGGGACAGGCCACGCGCACAAACACTGAGCTCGAGGCTCCTACCAGACCGGGTGCTTCGGCAAGGCAGCGGTCAGCGGTTAAGGGACCTTAGTCGGTTGTGGCTGCAGGCAGGAAGGGCTGAGCTTCAGGGGAGAAGGAGGGTGTGGGGCCCAGGTGAAGACTGGCAAAGGGCATGCGCTGTGTTTGCATGGCCAGCTGTGTCCATGGGCGGGCAGGGACCAGAGAGGGGAGACACGGCCCAGCCTCCTGATGGTCTCGTTCACAGGAATGGCTGTGGGTCCTGGTGTGTATCCAAAGGGACTCAGGACGGCTCACCATTGCAGGCCCTTGTTGGCCCTGCCTGAAGTCCCTCTGTCAGCAGCCACTGGTAGTGGCCTTTGTCACAGGGAGAGGGTGTCACTCAGAGCCCAGAACCGTGCTCCCTGGTGTGGCCGGTGCGGCCCTTCTGCCCACCTTGGGGAGGAGGGAGGCGGCAGTGGAGCCACCTTGCTGGGGGTTAGTGCAGGGTGTAAATCAGAAAGCCTGTGGGAGATGCCCGGCGCCCGGTAGTGCTTGCACAAACGGGCCACCCTCTCTGCTGTGGTGGTTGTCATTACCCAGACCCTCGGGCTCCAGGAAGCAGGCCAGGAGGTCACCAGGGGAAGGAACTGAGGTCCAGGATCTATGCAGCCCCAGGGCTGGAGGGTGGGGCCCTGTGATGGGATTAGTGCCCTTATGAGAAGAAACGGGCGGGTCTTCTCCCACTGCTTGCCCCCCACCCCCCACCCCCACATGAGGACCTGCTGCAAGGTGCGGTCTGCAGGCCAGGAAGCCGGCTCTCACCAGACACCAAGGCTGCGGGCAGCTGAGTCTCCGACTCCCAGCCTCCAGACCGCGGAGAAAGAAATGTCTGTGCTTTGGGACCCACCTGGTACCGTGCTGTAGCAGCTGGAGCCAAGACCCCGTCCAAAGCCCTCCTTCTTCTGCTTTTGTGGGCTGGGAGAGGGGGACAAGGGCCCTCATTCCAGCAGACGGGCGTGGGGCTCCCAGCACAGAGGCCGCCAGAGGCCTCCTGGTGTTCCAGCCACGCCTGCCTGCAGCTCCCCAACTGCCTTCTTTGTCTCTCCCACCCACAGCCCCCACCCCTGCAGGAGTGCCAGGACCCATGTGCATGAGCTCGGAGGGCAGGGTGGGCACTGAGTAGGAGCTCCGAGTGGAAGGATGACCGCTGCACCCCATCACCCCCACGAGGACAGATGCTAACAAGTGCTGGTAAGGACGTGGTGCTGGTGGGAAGTGGGCTGTGGTCACGTGTGAACAGAGCTGCCACAGGACCCCGCAGGTACAGTCCTGAGCGCAGGCCCCAGAGAACCGAGAGACAGCGCTCAGATACACACCTGCTCACCTGTGTTCAACGCAGCACGTTCGCGAACACCAAGAGGTGGAGACCAATGTCCGTCAACAGATGAATGGAGCCAAAATGTGCTCTGTCCACACCGTGGAGTATTATTCAACCGTGAAAAGGAGGGAAGCACAAATCCACACCAGGACACGGGTGAACCTCGCAAACATGCTGGGAGAAGCCAGACACAAAAGACCACGTGTTGTCCGGTTCCATGGATATGAGATGTCTAGAACAAATCCACAGAGGCGGAAAGCAGATGGGTGGTGCTGGGGGTGGGGGAGGGGCGGTGGGGGAGGGGCACCGCTCAGCGGGCTCCGGGTTTCTCTTGCAGTGATAAACACATCTGGAATTTGATGGCGGTGCTGGAGGCAGAATCGTATACTTTGAAATGGCAAACGTTAGGGTCTGTATCTCAATGAAGTTTTTGAGAAAAGAGTGGGTGGATGATGCGTAGTGGGGGTTTTTTCCCTGTAGCCAGAAAAAAATGATCTTTTTCCAGCTTCACGGATGTGTAATTGACAACAGTCATAAGCATTTAAGGTACAGAACGGGGCGTTTGACATACATATTCTTTGTAAAACGATTGCTGCAATCCGGCGCGGATTCACATTTCCCCAGCCTCACCTGGTTACTGCTTGAATGGCACCTGGTAGTTTCGACACAAAGCTGTGTGAGACCGCCGACGGTGAGAGGTGGGGTCTCCACTGCGTCCCTCCGGAGCCGGCGCCCGTGGGTGCTCGGCCCCCAGAGCATAGCAGCCAGGACACTGTGCCCGCTGCCTCCGCGCTGTCCCTGGGATGGTGGCTCCTGGAACCCGCCGAGTCTGCGACGCTGTGACCCCTGACGCCATCGGGGCAGAGACACACGGCAGCCCAGGGCGCAGACCCGTGAGCAAGGTGGTGACCATCGTTACTCTAACTCAGTAAGGTGGGTTTTTTTTGTAAGATTTATTTATTTATATGGGGGGAGGGGCAGAGGGAGAGAGAATCTTAAGCGGGCTCCATGCCCAGCACAGAGGGACTTGATCCCATGACCTGAGATCTTGACCTGAGCCGAAACCAAGAGTCAGACGCTTAACCAACTGAGCCACCCAGACGCCCCTTAAGTCACTAGGGTTTTAAAATCGGGGAACATGATTTCAAATACAAACCGTTGGCAAGAATGGTGCAGAGCGTTACTGGGTAGGCTTCATCCTGAACCCCTCGACGTTAACCGTGTACTGTCTTTGTTTTATCCTCTTTCTCCTTAATTTTTCCTGAACCATTTAAGAATAAGTAGAAGTTGATTCCTTTAACCCCCAAACACTGAGCGTGTATTTCCTAAAAACGAGAATTCTCTTACCTGACGACAGCACTATTATTCGCGTCAAGAAAACAACATCAGAGCAATGCTGTTTGTCAACCTAAGGCCTTAGGAGACCGTCCATTGTCTCAGCAATGTCTTTATGGCCGAGACCATCCGATCCGCATTGCATTCCGCGGCCCCATCCCCCCCATCCCCCCCATCCCCCAGCCTTTCTTCTAGAACACTCTCCCAGCCCTCCTTGGTAATTTAGGACTTTGACGTTTCTGAAGCGTCCAGGCTTGTTACTTTGTGGAATTCCTAGCCCGGCTCGCGCACCGGCTCACGAACAGGCTCACATTACGCGGTTCTGGCAGGAATAGCTCACAGACGCTGACTTCTCGCCGCATCTTAGCAGCGACTTTAACTTAACTGTAGTTTATCTCGTTACTGGCAAAGTTAACTTGATTACTTGGTTCGGGGGTGTCTATTGGATTTCTCCTTTCTTTCACCACCCCCAACCCCCCAAAGTTTTAGCCACTCAGTTTCAGCTTCCTCCTGGACCCCTGCCTGACTCCGTCCTGAGGATCACTGATTACCTTTGGCGAGTGGGCGCTTTTCATCCCTCATCCCTCATCCATCCTGGGTTTGTGGGCCGGCATTCCCTCGTCACGAGGAGCTGCCCTCCTCCCACCGGCCCACCTTCCCATCAGGATGGACTTGGGGGTTCCTTATTCAGCAGATTATTGTAACCCTTCACTATTGTTATTTATTTGAGGCACAAATGCCACAGATTTTGGACAGTGGGGACCTGCCTGGCTCACTTGTGGCTTGTGGTCTTTCGACATGACACCATCATTAGTGAAACTCGTCCTTTCTCTTTTTCCCTCTCCTTACTTTTTGAAGTCACTAAGCGTGGAGGTTGTTTGGTAGGGACGGCTGGGCTGGGCTGGGCAGACGGATTGGAGGAGGGAGGGAGTTGGGGCGTCCTCGGTCACCTGAGAGGGGGAGGTGTGGGAGCACGGGCTGGGTGGCAGCTGGGGGCGAGTGTGCTGGACGCACGAGGGACGGCTGTCGGCTTACCCACCTGCCCCTTCCAGGTTTCCCCGTCCTCAAGCCTCTCTGTGGCGGGCGGAGCTGGGCTGCTGGCTACAGGCGGCAGGGCTGGGGGGACGGCGGGAAGGGCCAAACCAGGGCCGGACTCCAGCAGAGGTTCCACCCACTGCCAACCGCTTGCGGGGAAAGATGGGACGTCTAGCGAGAGCCATCAGAGGGTGAGCTGTGCCAACCTCTGACCCAGGATTTGAGCCCAAATGTGCAGAAATGCAGGCGCCGGCTTAACTACCGCGGAGGCCCTGAGTGCCACCATGCCAACTGTTCAGTGCCGCTGTGGGGCGTCCGCACAACCCGCTTCTCCGAAGCAGCTGTGAAAAGCCCACACAGACCCTCCCGTGCCGAGAGGACCAGACGGTGCTGAGAGAGAGCTGCTTGTAGCCCCGTCTGCGTGCAGCGACCACCTCTGTCCCAAGGGGGAAGGAGCGCATCCCCGCGCTCATGGGGGCGTGTGGCTTCGTTTGTACAATCAGGTGGATTTCCCAGGGAAAAGAAAGTTTCCGTCAGAAAGCGAAGAGGAGTGCATGGCCAGCGGGCTGTATCAGACCCCTCCCCGCGGAGACCATGGTGCCGCCTCCCCCTGCTCGGGTCCCACAGGCCGCCCAGGACAGGACACCAAGGCCACCCCACCCCAGAACTGAGTGCAGGGACCTCCACGGGCTCCCCTCGGACGCCAACGCAGGTGCCCCCAGGCTCCCTGAGACGCGCTGAGTCCCATTCAGTGGCTGCTGTGGAGACCTGAACAATGGAAGTTCGTTCTCCCCCGTCCTGGAGGCCCAAGCCCGAGATCAAGGTGGCAGCAGGCTGTGCTCCCTCCAGGGCTCCAGGGGAGGGTCCTTCCTGGTCCCTCCTGGCTCCTGGGGGGGCGGCTGGCACTGTTCAGCCCGCCCGGGGCCTGCTTTCCTCCCAGCCCCTGCTGTCTCTTCCGGTCTCTTCCGTGGCTTCTGCCCCTCTGTGTCCCTGTGGCCTCCTCTCCTCCTAGTGGATGGAGGGCCCACCCCCGCCCAGGGGGATCCCAGACCCTTACCTGACTTATATGTGCAAGGACTCTGTTTCCCAGTGAGGCCCGTTCTGTGTTTGGGGCCACTTTTCGCCCGACTGCGGCTCCATGCCGAGGACCCTGGAGTGCCGGGGGCTCTGCTCTCTGACCCCCTTCTTGTGCAGTTTCCGTGTCAGGAGCCCCCGGCACGCCCACAGTCGCCCTTCCCTTTCGCGGCTCTTTGCTCGGTGTGGCCTTCTTCCCTTGCCCCCGCAACCACGTCCTCAGCCCCACTGGACCTGGCTGGCACCTTGACACCCTCCGGTAACTGCCGAGCTGCTGCTCGGCTCACCCGCCGGGGGCCTGACTCGAGCCCCCAGCAGCCCCGGCTCCGCAGCCTCCTGCCGCGTCCCAGGGCCGCATGCCACGCACAATAAACGTGGGCAGGGCTGAGGAACAGCCCCGCACAGAGCAAGGTCCCATGCAGGGAAGCCATAACCGTTAGGAGCTGGGCCCAGCCCAGAGGGGTGCATCAGTGGGCAAACGCAGGCCTCGGAGGCCCACACGCCCAGTCACCGTTGCCGGGACCCTGGGTCACCACGAGAACCTCATCCCCCACTGGCCCTGACCTAGTGGCTGTGTGGTGTGCTCACGTGGCTCCCAGAGGGAAGGAGGGAGGTCCCTGCAGTGGGGACCAGACGGGGCGGCCCCTCCCAGAACCTGAAAGGCCAGGGGCTAGTGGCCAGCAGGGTGGGGGACCGAGGTGAACGGGGACGGGCCTAGGCGCGCCTCCGGGCGGTGGGGGCAGATGGGGGAGGCGCAGGTCTGCAGCTGCCTGTGGTCTAACTGCCTCTAGGCCAGGAAGCAGCTGCTCCCGCTGCCTGGCCTGGGCCCCAGGGCTGGGCTCGGACCTGGGCGGTGTCTCCCTGGGGTCCAGGTCTCCCCGCCTGCCGCCTGGGTCAGGCGGCCCCCAGCCCCAGACCGGGCCTGGCCCTTCCCAGCGCTCACGGTGCGGGGACGGTGAGATGAGGCACAGGGCACCGTGGTGGGGCTAGTCGGTTCCCAACTACCTTGTCCACTAAATTTAGAAAGCGCTTCACCCATGTTGGAAGCCGCACCAGCCTGGCGACTGGGTTTCAAAGCCATGAGTCAGGGGTTATTAGGACTCAGATGCCTGTGTCCTGGGGGGCCGGGGCAAGTCGGAGACCCATCTACACTCAGGTAGACGTTTGGGCAGTTTACTCCACGAGCGAACATTCTGGCGCGGGGCGTTGGATGCTGGAATCCGCCAATGAGACGCCACCGTGCTGGGGCCAGCTGGCGGCGTGCAAGGAGGCCGTAAGGACGGCTCTTCGCCCGGTGCCCAGGAAGGCTGGGCGGCCTGATATCCGAGACTCCACTGGGTAGACGCTGGCCAGCGAGCGGAAACTCCGGAGAGGCAGCCTCTGGCTGGAGGCGGGGAAGTGCTTTCCAACAATTGTCTGAAAATAGAACGGGCTGGCTCACGAGGAAATGAGTCTCCCGTCACGGGAAGGGAGCAAGCAGCAGCAGGAAGACTGCTTAGCAGGCAGGGGATCCAAGGTGTCTGAACCCGCCAGGGCCCGAGTCCTGTTTCTCATCTTCTGGGTCCCCCCCCCCAAATGCTTAGGGGCTGGAGATGAGAAAGCAGGACCGGGGTGCGGGCACCTTTCTCCCAGTCACGCTGCGGGGTGGTGGGGAGCTGGGGCTGGCAGAGAGCACTTTGCAGGACCTCGGGTGTGCGGAGAACCAATGGGGGGACCCGCTGGTCACGTGGTCCCATCTGCCGACCCTGCACTCCCCCTCCTGGGTCTCAGCTTCCCGTTCCCTTCAGTTGCGTCAGGCTCGCAGCTCTCCAGCCTGCACTCCGAGGGCCCCATGCTGAGGCTGCAGGCAGGTGCCAAGGCTGAGCGCCCGGCGGCCCAGCTCTGGGCTCGCGGGTGACAACGCAGGGAGGCACACACTTTTGTTCTGAACCCGCTGTGATCTCCCCGCCTTTGAAAGACTGCCGGGGGAGGGCAGGGCAGATAAAAGCCGGGTGCCCCCAGGGCCCCTCTGCATGGCTTTCCCCCGTGGGACCCTGGGGTTCCGGGGAGCACAGTTTAAGGACCAGTGTCAGCACGCCCACGGACTAAGGCGTAGGGGGTCCCGTAGCCCAGCTACACACTCCCAGCCGGCACCTCGCCCACGTTCCAAAATTTCCCCTGGAATGGCTGAGGCTGAGGACGGGCCATAGGCTTGCTTTGTTTGGTGGCTGGTGGGAACTCCCGGGGACACTCTGGACCAGTCAGCTGTGGAGGGGGGCAGAGGGCAGAGGTCACGGGCATGGGGCTGGGTAGGCTGGAGGTCGCAGCCCACATCAGGCAGGACCAAAAGGTGGCCTGGGTGGGGAGAGTCTCGTCCCCCAGACACGGCATTTCCTCGGGGGACGGCAGACAGAGAAGCTGGGTCCCGGCCCCTGGGTCTCTGTCCTCCCCTTCTCTCTCTGTTCTCTGGCTGGGTGGGGGTGGGGGGTGCACCAGAGCGATGACCGCCTCCCTCCTGCCCTGCGCAGCGCAGACCTGATTCCACGCCTTCGTCCCCCTGTCCCTGTGCGCCATCCAAGTGTCCCCAAGGCTGTTGGGGCCAGGGGGCCACACACGGTTTGGTTTCCTTGTTCGGCCTCGTTAAGATCTTCTGCGAAGAGCATGCAGTATATTCGAAATGAGAAAAAGACCTTCCTTGACTTTTCTTAAAAATAAGTAAATACGGGGCGCCTGGGTGGCTCAGTGGTTAGGCGACTGCCTTCGGCTCAGGTCATGATCCCGGGATCCTGGGATCGAGTCCCACATCGGGCTCCCGGCTCAGCGGGAAGCCTGCTTCTCCCTTTCCCACTCCCCCTGCTTGTGTTCCTGCTCTCGCTGTCTCTGTCTCTGTCAAATAAATAAATAAAATCTTTAAAAAAAAAAAAAAAAGTAAATACATGAAATGCATGTCCCAGAAATTCCGTGTCCCAATCACAGGTCCCAGGGGCTATGAGAAGCACCACCGCCCACTCAACACTGCATCCTGTGTCCTGACTCAGTGGTGCAGAGATTACGGTCAGTCCAAAGTGACATTCTCAGGCTCGGTGGAGGATGACGCATGTCCGATTTCCAGGTGCTTGACATCACGTGCAGGTCGGCATTTCTCGTGGTATCGATTATTTACAATCCACGTTTGCACAGGGAACCCGTGCCGTGATGGATCATGGCCAGGGTCCACTGGGCACCACTGGGCTTGTTCCTGAGGCTGGCCATGTTCCTCACGACGTGGCGTGAGATTCCCCGAGCAGGAGGCCCCAGAGACCGAGAGCCAAGCAGAAGCTGCGTGGCCATGAAACACGTTAAGATAAGGAAGATATGTTTGGTCTTCTTCTGGGTTCCTGGCCCCGAGCTCCTACAACCCTTGAAATTTCCTGAATGGTGGGAGCCTCTTTTGTTATTCCCAACAAGCCCCCTTGACCTGACCTGAGTTTGCACTAAGGAGGTGACTGCAGGTGGGGCCCCTGGACGGCCTCAGGATGGGGACCTGGGCCTCCGGGGAGGGGAGGGGTGGAGGCGGCCCGCGAGCTAATCTATCCTGCTCCCATAACCGAACTTTGATGCAAACTCGTGAACAAGAGATTGGAAAAGCTCCGCTCGCCCAGGGTGGCCCAGGGTGGCCGCCTGGGGAGGGCGGGAGGCGCAGCGTCCTCTGCCTCCTTCTTGTCCCTGCATCTCCTCTTCTGGCTCTCCTTTATGGTAGCACCATACCCTGAGGTATGACGCACTCCTGAGTTTTGTGATTTGAGCCCGAGCCTGATTTTGTTGTCTGCAGGCAGAAGTGGCCCTTCACCCCCTGCTTTGTGCGACCCCGGGAGGTCGTGGAGGACTGTAGTGAATTGTGGGACACCCTAGCCGGTGCCGGAGAGCTGGAGAACTGGTTGGTGTTTGGGAAAAGAGAACACTGGACGTCATGCCCGCTGTCCGCTGTCCGCCATCCGCCAAGGCTACTGGGAAGGCGTGGCCAGCTTCTGGGAGAAGACGCGCACTCCGCTCCTGGTGGGAAGACGCTGCCACAGCATCCCTGGAAGATGGGGTGCGCTACAGTCACTGAACTTGGCCCCTGGCCTGATGCGACCACAGACATCCGGCCAGGGGCCACGCCCACCAGCTGGGGGACAAGTGGGTGATTTCCGCTTGGGAAGATGATGAGTCAGGCCAGGATAAATGCTTGCACACGGACCTCCCACTCGAACCAGATTCCACGTGCATGTGAGCACCCCGGCCCTAGGCCCGGCTCTCTGGTGCTCCCTAACCTGGAGTTGACCGAGCCGTCTTGCCATCAGAGGAGTCTAATGAATGCACGCTAAGTACCTTACCTAACCCCGGTCTGGCACGGAAGAGCAACTGAGATTGGCAGCTATCGTTGAGAGCCTGGTGCTGGTTTGGGGGCAAGGGGAAGATGGCTGTCGGACTGTGACTCCCAGGTCCCGCTGTTCGCATTTGGTGCCGGACCAGTCTCTGCGTGAGGGGGTAGTCCTGTGTGTGGCGGGCTGTTGAGCGGCATTCCCGGCCTCTTACCCGCTAGACGCCAACAGTAACCCCCTCCCTTGAGCTGCCACGACCAAGAATGGAAGAATGCCTCCAGACTTGGCCAGACGTCCCCTGGGGGCCCTGTCCCCCCCTGGGTGAGAACCACTGCCCTAGAGCGTCTCCACGTTCCACCGGCCGGACTGGGGTGTTTGTTTGCGGGATAAATGGCCTGGGTCCTGGCGGAGGGAGCGAATGTAGCACACACCACCTGGTGAGGTGCCCCGATGCAGGGGGGTGGCCTCGGCCGTGGCCACAGCTGCCCGCCTCCCTTGTAACTCACCATAGCAAATTAGTATACCACAGCGATGGGAGTCTTTTCATTTGAGAGCTCTACATTTGACAAAGACCGTCCCACGTCTGATCCTCAGTCAGTCCTGCTCCGCGTCGAGATGTGCAGACGGGCTCAGGGACCGGGCCACCGGCCCAAGGCCACACAGATGGCCAATGCCAGAGTAGCATCTGGAAGCCAAATTCTGCTCGCCCTGGATCTGAAGTGTGGAGCGACCCCTTCCCCTCCGCTGGTGGAAGAAAGTGGTTTCAAGACTGGCCCCAAGCCGAGCCGACCACCTCCCTTGCTCCAGAAGCAAGCTGGGGACAAGCAGACAGAGGCTCTCAGCCACCCCCCAAGCTCCCACCGTAGCCATCGGCGGCGTCCTGGCAGAGGACCCAGCCTGTCGGGGCCCGACCGCAGGAAACCGGGCTGGGCACCACCTGGGGAGGGGATGTTGAGGCCCGAGGAAGCCCCCCAGCTAGGCTGAGGAATAGCCCTGAGAGCAGGTGCACGGCGGCCGAGGCAGAGGTGCAGGCAAGCACGTGCCCCCTGGGGCATGGGGAGGGGGCTCCTCCCTCATCCTCAAGGGCAGTCCTGGACAGCAAGGGATGAGGGAAGGGCATTGCTGAGCGCTGCTGGCCCCGTGCAGAAGCGTGAGTCATCTGTTCTAGGTCAGCAAACATCCGCCTACAAAGGCTGCCCCCTTACAGGGTGTGGGGTGCAAACACCCGCCCTGCTGACTTCCTAGAGGGCTGTACTGGCCTGCTGTCAGTGGGGGGTCATGCAGCAGGTTGTCCCCAAGGCCAGCCTATCCAAGGTTCAACCCCCCGCCTTCCTGGGGCCTGTGACCACTGGGGGCCCCTTCAGTGAGAGCAGTCGCCCCCACAGGCTACAGCTAGCGCGGCCCCTGCCTCTCCTTTTCCCCCAAAGTGATCGGCCTCCCTCCCTTGCCCTGGACCTTGCCCAGGGCGCCCTGAGTCCACCCCGTGGCACTCCCTGCATCAGCTCTCTGGAAGGAGGGCGAGGCAGCGTGCACCACTGGCCCGGGGCAGTCCTGCGACTCCCTGGGGCTGACAGTCTCAGGACTCGCCCGAGGTGAAGAGCGGCACTGTGTCTGGTGTAAGCAGACCCTTGTTATGAGCTCGTCCGTCTGCAGTCTTCCCTTGGCAGGGACAGACACACAGACACCCGCTTTCTCTTCCTCGTTCCTCATGCCGAAGGTGGCACCGTGTACACGCTGTGGGGCACCTGCGGGGTACAGCTGTGCCCCACGTCCCACACACCTGTGCCTACCCACCTGCACACGGGTCTCCGTGGAACTTTCACTGCTGCGTGGTGCCCCAGGCGCCCTTGTCCCGCCACTCACTTAGCTGGGCCCTCAGCAGTGACAACCCGATGGCCCAGCCTTTAGCCATGACACCCGGTGCCCCCACGATGAGCCGCTACACCCCAAGTTCACTTGCGAACAGGCACACCTGTAGCTCGGGGCTCTCGAAGGGGGCAGGCTGGGTCTGAGGGCAAGGAAGGTCCACGGCGAGGACCGGAGGAGCCGCCAGGTTGCCTTCCTGCAGCCCACCAGCAGCCGTGCCTCCCGTTCCCCCTGCCTTGCGATCGGAGGACACCCCTGACTCTTGGGCTCTGATGGACACGAAATGGAATTCTGATACTGCTTCAACGTGCATGCTCTGATTATGCGTGTCTTTCTCTGTTTGCCATTTAGGGTTTTTTTATGTGAGTGATCTATGGCTATCCTGCGCTCCTTTTTATTTGTGTCTTACTTTTATATTCCTAGGAGCCTTTTGTAGATTGGGGAGGTAGACTTTTGCGACGTGGGTTGCAAATATTTTTTCCTAGTATATACTTTGGTGACTCTGCTTAGAGTGATTTTTGCCTAAAATCTTTTTTATGTGTCTGGGTTTTGAATCGGGATTTAAAAACAATTTTCTCTCTTTGAAGTTTTTTTTTTTTTAAAGATTTTTATTTATTTATTTGAGAGAGAGAGAATGAGAGACAGAGAACATGAGAGGGAGGAGGGTCAGAGGGAGAAGCAGACCCCCCGCTGAGCAGGGAGCCCGATGCAGGACTCGATCCCGAGACTCCAGGATCATGACCTGAGCCGAAGGCAGTCGCCAACCAACTGAGCCACCCAGGCGCCCCCCCCTTTGAAGTTTTAAAGGGAGACATTCATGTTCTCCGCAAATATTTTTAATGGCTTTCTAAAATTCATTTTTTTTGGTGCCTGGGTGGCTCAGTTGGTTAAGCGACTGCCTTTGGCTCAGGTCACGATCCTGGACTCCCGGGATCGAGTCCCGCATCGGGCTCCCTGCTCGGCAGGGAGTCTGCTTCTCTCTCTGAACCTCCCTCCTCTCATGCTCTCTATCTCATTCTCTCTCTCAAATAAAAAAAAAAAAATCTTTAAAAAAAAAATAAATAAAATTCATTTTTTTATTGTGGTAAGATATACATAACTTAAAATTTGCCATTTTAACCACTTCTAAGCGCTCGGGTGAGTGGCACTCATACACCCCCATGGCTGTGCAAGCATCCACCACCCGTTTCCAGAATGTTCTCTTTGATCCATCCGATGTGTATAGTGCTGATGTGCGGTATGGACAGACTGGACGCAGCTTCACCTTTTGCAAAGGGTCATCACATTGTTTCCACATCACTTATTGACAAGTCCATCTTCATTCTATTTTTTTGAGCCCATTTTAGAGTTGGGGAACATGAGATCGGGAGCATGTGCCCTCCCCTGGGTCCCAGCACCCAGCGTCCTGCTCTTCCCACCTTCAGGAGCTGCTCTTAGAAAGTGAACGTTGATATAACAGTCCACAGTCCAGCTGGGGGAAAGAAGACGCTCATGAGAAACCAAATCGCACGCAACGTCAGGAGTCCCGCAGACTGGCCATGGAGCGAGCGGTGGCTCCAGCTTTGCCTCCGAGGACAGAGGGTTTGGGGAGGAGAAACGGCTTTCCCATTCCAGGGGAAGTTGATCAAGCCTGGAGAGATGGGCGGGCGTTGCTCTGGCGCTCCTGTTGAGGCCGTCAGCCAACACCAAACACCTGGTTGTCCCCTAAGGCCAAGTGTGCCCAATGAGAACAGGTCGCTCAGAAAGAGGCTCATTTCTCTGGAGCAAGAAGCCACGGGGTGCTTCCTGGCACTTTCTCCTGCTTGGTTCCCAGGATGCCCCCCACAAGGCGCCTGAGCCCCATGAGCACCCCTCAGGAGGTGCAGCTGTGCCCATGGGAGGCCTGCTGTCACCCCCAAAGCTCTGGTGCGTTTCCTCCACACTCGGCCTCCCATCCAGGTGCTGGGGACGGGAGTGTGGCTCTGGTGGGCTGGCAAGGCCATGTGACTTGGGATGTGTCAAAAGTTTCCACCTAACAGAAGGAAAACCAAGGAATCACCCAAGTAGGACTTACTGTTGTTTATTGTGCACACACCAAAAAGACACTTGGCAAGCCAGGAGCACTCCAACCAGAACATGGGGCATGGCCCGGGGAGGCCGGGGGCACTCTGACCCGAACGTGGGGTGCGGCTCTGGGGTCATGCGGCACCTTCCATGGTGAGAGCACAGTGAGTGTTCATTGTTCATGGTGATTGGTTATCATATCAGAAGTTTCCTAAACGACAGGGACCTGGTTAGTGGTTCTCTCCCAACAACCTCGGGAAGCAGTTTAGGTTTTGCTTATGATTTTCAGAGGCACAAGCGGGGGATGACCTGGGTCAACTTAGCCTTGCAAAATAAGCTTAATGAAGCTTTCTACGACTAAACTGGGACTTTTCAAGGTTGGTCTCCATTTGTTTTGGGTTTTAGCAATTCTCCCCTTTTGGTGGTTGTGTCAGTGGGGTTCCCTTGCCTTCGCTAGTTGAGTCTTCAGGCTGGAAGGTCATGTCATCACCATCTTCATCGTTTCTGTGGTTCTTGTTGACTTCATCCAGGTGTCTGGTCCTCATGAACACCGTTCAGCACATGGGTGGCTGCCCACCAGCCTTTAAGCCCCGGAGAGTGTGCAACATACTGGAGAGGCCGGTATGACGACAGTAAGGAGGACAATAACCAGGATTGAAAAGTTCCCGGGAGCAGAGGTTCCCAGGAGCCAACATGTCACCAATCAAATACATTAAATGGGTTACAATTGTTTGAAGTTATTTACAAAGGCGCGCATGATGCGTTAGCCATCACATAGCCTCACAATTACTTAGGACGTTGTACTTCAGCAGCCAGCGGGCTTCCACCTAAATCAGGTCTCGATACGGTGTGAGCAGTCAGGTAATTTAATGACAGACGCTTCTCTGGAAACATAAGAAAAACAAAGGTTAGTACTTCAAGCAAATTATAAATTCTGTTTCTGAGTTTGGAGAGCGGCCAGTTGAGTTCCTAGCTGTTGGGTTTGGAGCCTCTTCAGATGGGGTGAGAGCAGGCTGTGGTGATCTGACCCTTTTTCCTGGTTTGCAGCGTGATTGTCCCTGGTGATCTTTCTGAGCAGGCCGCATGATAGCAGGCACGGAGACTGTCCACACGAGCTGTTGTGGGCATTTCTCTGAAGTTGACATCAAGTTGTCAAGCTTTCGCTCGCACAGCTCTGGGAAAAGGACGGTTTTAGTTTCATAGTGACTCCAAGTCAAGAGGGTGGGAGAATTGGAGATGATAGTTTGGAGCATTCTAGCCAAATTTTGGAGGAAACTAGATTTCAGGATCTAGTCCAGTCTACAGGTATAAAACAAATCCTCCAAGACAAGAAACAGCACTAGAATCTGATATCCACAAAGATGATTATTATTGAAACATATTTTTTCTCTCTATAATCATCCCCCATTTCTATCAAAGATAACCATAGTAAGACTAATTAGTTTGCAAATTAAGATTGGTTTCAATACACTCAGTCTGATTATTTATGCAAGTGCACAAGAATACTGAGTGATCATATAGGTGCTTTTAATTCTGCTTTGCTATAACTTTTCACAAGGAAACTCAGATTGGACTTTCAAGAGCCTCTCCAGGCCAGGAAGCCAAGCCTGTTGTGTCCTGTTATAGGGAGGACAGATTCTTATCGAACTTATGCCAACACGCATATTGTCATGAAAAATAAGAGTATTTCCTAAGAGCTTCTGAATTCTGGAGGGATCACATAGGGGAAAAAAAAGAAACACTTTTCAATCTCTGTTGCAAAGATACACTTTACCAAATTGTTGTACATCATAGATAGCTTAAGACAGGAGAAAAGGGGTCCTTTACACCCAGAAAACAAGACATGAAAGAACCAGCAATGTTGTAATCGAGGTCATCCGAGTTACAGTCATCTCCATCAGGTCGCTCAGTGTTTTGTGATTAATTCTTGCATCACTTCATCTCGGGTTAGTGGCTTTATGAATCAATCAGCTTTCCATTAAAATTTTAGAAATTCTTGCTCAGTTCAGTGCTACGGTCTTGAGGTTATCGGAAGAGCGGCATTCTAGAGTGCTTGTCAGGATCGCTCCTGGGAATGTCTTTGAAAAGGAAGCACTTTTGCAGGAACATTTTGCAAAAGCATCAGAGTAAAACAATAAGTGACTGTAAATGGCAGAAAAACTTAAAATGGCCATGGTTAAAGATCTGTGAGAGTTCATTATAATGCCATTGACAAAGAAATTTGGTTATATCTATGACATACATTTTAAAACAGTAACTAGAATTATGACTGATAACATTATAGCAGGACATGTCAGGTTTTTAAGAATCTCATAGAATTTCTGGAATGCATGTATTATTAACATATATTTATACAAATTTAAGCTAATGAAAGTTTATCTTCACTTCTTATTTGACAATGCTTCCCATGTAACGCAACATATCAAATAAGCCTAACTAGTTCAGCATTTCTCTGTTATAAGGAGAGAGAACAAATCTTTTGAGATAGTCCAGGGACCCTTTTTAAAATCCCAAAGTTAGTTTGAGGTCAAAAAGACATCATTAGAATTTGGTTTTTGACAAGTTTGTCAAAAATAGCCCAAGGTTTAAAACACTTGATCAGATAGGATCACAGTTCACCATGAAAACAGTACATAGTCATCTGTTGGCACCAAAATGACAATTAAAAATTTCAAAGCCAAATACAGAAAGTTACAGAGTTGCAAAAATGACCTTAGTTCTTTCAATAGAGAAGACTCAGTTATTTTAGTAGGTAATCAAAGACTTGGTAAAGACAATGTGAAGCGCAGGAAAATTACATTCCTAAAATACAGAATCTGGGGTGCCTGGCTCAGTCATTAAGCGTCTGCCTTCGGCTCAGGTCATGATCCCAGGATCCTGGGATCGAGCCCTGCGTCTGGCTCCCTGCTCGGCGGGAAGCCTGCTTCTCCCTCTCCCACTCCCCCTGCTTGTGTTCCTTCTCTCACTGTCTCTCTCTCTGTCAAATGAATAAATAAAATCTTTAAAATAAAATAAAATAAAATACAGAATCTTTGTTTCATAGGCAGATTACACCAAAAGTAAAGAAAACCTTTGTTTACAATTTCTGATTAGGGGTGGACTGATAATCTAAAAAAAAATTTGTGATTTTAACAGAGCAAAACCTAAATTCTGATTTTGTACCAGTGTACTTTTGATATTAAAAATCTTTTTTTTTTTTTTAAATTTTAAGTGGCTCCATGCCCAACATGGGGCTTGAATGCATGACCCCAAGATTAAGAGTCACTCACTCTGCTGACTGAGCCAGCCAGGCACCCCCTAAAATTCTTTTTTTTTTTGAAGTTAATCCATTAACGACCTTAGTCCGCTTGACCACACATTAAATTGCTTTTTTGAAATCTTTTTCCACAAACTTCTTGCAACTTTCTATATCCATTTAGGCTTTTCCTATCTTTTCCCTTTCTTATTCCAGAACAGTCATTTTGCTCTAAGACAAAATTACTTTCTTTTTCCCTTACTAACCCCAACCCCCAAAACCAAACCCAAAACAATAACAACAGAAATCCATGTCTTTTATACCTTTTCCTGTTCAAAAACACATTCAGAGACAATGGAATGTAGTCTTTGACTGGTATACCAAAGCTGCAAGACGAAAGGACTCCAAAACACAGCTCCAAAAGTGCCCTTACAGGTGCAAAATAAAGAATGTTTCACAAAACCCCTTTGGCCATCTGGGCAGGTATGCACATTAAGTTGGAGAGCTTAGAACACAGAGAGCAGAGCTCAGATCCGAGAGACTCACCCGCAAACTTCAGGGTTGGTGAGAAAGCGCTGAGCACGGTGGGCTCTGTGGGAGGCAGGACCTGCCTGCACAGCAGCCTCAGAGTCATTGTGTGGGGCCGGGGGGGTGTCCTTTTTTTTTTTGGATCCCACTTCTGACACCATGAAATGTTGAAAGTTTCCACCTAACAGAAGGAAAACCAAGGAATCACCCAAGTAGGACTTACTATTGTTTATTGTGCACACACCAAAAAGACACTTGGCAAGCCAGGAGCACTCCAACCAGAACATGGGGCATGGCCCGGGGAGGCCGGGGGCACTCTGACCCGAACGTGGGGTGTGGCTCTGGGGTCATGCGGCGCCTTCCACGGTGAGAGCACAGTGAGTGTTCATTGTTCACGGTGATTGGTTATCATATCAGAAGTTTCCTAAACGACAGGGACCTGGTTAGTGGTTCTCTCCCAACAACCTCGGGAAGCAGTTTAGGTTTTGCTTATGATTTTCAGAGGCACAAGCGGGGGATGACCTGGGTCAACTTAGCCTTGCAAAATAAGCTTAATGAAGCTTTCTACGACTAAACTGATTTTTTCTGTTCAGGGACTTTTCAAGGTTGGTCTCTGTTTGTTTTGGATTTTAACAGAGGGGACCCCTCCCCAGCTTTGTCCTCCACTTGGGACAGAACCAGGCTGCTCCTTTCTGGAGCGCACTGTTCTGGGCCTGCCTTTGCTACCATGAGCTGGGGCTTTAGCTGGGCACTGTTCCCCAGGCCCCCGGGGGCTTTGGAGCCCTTCACGTTGAGGCCCTGGGCCAAAGATGTTTATCACCATTGGTACAGAAGAGAAATAATTCTCTTTATCCACTTTTCTTTTCTTTTTTTTTAAGATTTCATTTATTTATTTGAGAGAGAGAGAACATGAGCAGAGGGGAGGGGTAGAAGGAGAGGGAGAAGCAGACTCCCCATTGAGGAGGGAGCCTGGCGCAGGGCTCAATCCTAGGACCCTGAGATCATGACCTGAGTGCAAGGCAGATGCTTAACTGACAGAGCCACCCAGGCGCCCCTCTTTACTCACTTCTTGATCAAAAAAGAGAAATCAAAGGGCAGATAGGGATGTCCCTGGCAGGTGCAATACCAGCTGCCCTTTCCTCACTCGTGGGGCCTGCGCCCTGGAACAGGGGGGTGTGCCCCGCAATGTGTCCACTCCTCTCTGGTTAGTGCACTGTCCCCTGGGATGCGAACTCCAGCTGGACTCCCCTGGCGGAGCCCCCTGCCCCCAAGGCGGGCTCCCGCTGGGACCACCCCTGGGTACAGCGGGGTCTCCTGAGGGCTCAGAAGAGGCTGAGGGGATGCGCAAGAGGCCGGCGGGGAAGTGGGGACTCCAGAGGAGAGCAACGCGGCCAGCGCGCGCTGTTGTGGGAAATGGGGGTGCTCCCGGGTGGCCTCACTCAGCGGGGACGACTGTCATCACGGGGGCGCACGACACCTGCGGGCACAGGTGCAGCCGCCTGCCCAGCACGGGCGGGGCGGCGGGGCGGTGGCTCGCAGGGGGCCCGGGGCTTCGGCGGCCCAGGGGCGGGGCCCAGCGGTGGGCGGGGCCTAGAGCTGGGCGGGGCGGCAGCGGGCAGTGGCGCGCGGTGGGCGGGGCGGCGGCGCGCGGTGGGCGGGGCGGCGTGACGCGCGCCGACGCCGATCCCGGAAGCGGTGTCAGATGCTGGGGAGCCGGGCGGGCGGGCTGGCGGCGGGCGGCGGGGGGGTACTTGTTGTTCTTCGCGAAGTAGGAGCCCCAGAGCGCGGCGGAGGCGGCGGCCGAGGGGGAGCGCGAGAGTGAGCGCGAGCGCGAGGAGAGCGCGTGCCCGCGAGGAGCCGCCGCGCGCCCGCGCCCTCCGCGCGACGCCAGGTGAGGAGCGGCCGCGCGGGGCCGGGCCGGGCTGGGCCGGGTTGGGGGCCGGGGGCGGGTCGGGGACGGGTCGGGGCCCGCGCGCCGCTGAGTCACGGCCGCCTCGGACCCGCGGCGAAGTTGGGCGGAACCTCGAGACCCCGGCCCGCGCACCTGCCGTCAGGTGCCCTGCCGCGAGCGCGCCGCGCGGGTCGGGGTCTCTTCTTTCTCAGGCCCGGGAGCGCGCCCGCGAGTCCCGGGCTGCCCCGAGCCCCAGCGGGAGGCGGTGGGTTCCCTGGGGGTAAGCGCCGGGGGAGCCCGGGGCGTGCCGGCGGGCCCGGCGTCCCCTGTCGACCCCCCCCCGCACCTGCTTTGCCTTTAACCCCGGGAGATCCGCTGCGAGGCGGGAAGGCGGGGGCGAAAATAAACGGCCACGTGCAGGGGAGCGCGTAGTCGCGCAGGGCCGACCCGGCCGGTGCTACCTTGCCCGGCGGTGGCTTCCCACCCGCGTTCGGGGGGAGGGGGCGGGAGGGCCTGGAGCAGGGGGCTCATGACCGATGTCACGTTCGGAGCAGCTGACCTGCCAGGGGATTCCCGGAGGGAGGCCGTGGTGTGGAAGCTTTGGGTGGGGAGGGGGACACTTCCCCTAAACCCCACGGCCTGCGGTCTCATCTTTCCCATCTGCGAGTAGGGGGTCTCCATCTCTTCCAAGTCCAACTGTGATCCTGCTGAGTTGGGGAGACACTGTGTCAGTCCGCCGGCTTCCACACGAGTCCCCGGGAGCCTCGGAGGGGTACCGGGCATGCTCCGCTCTCCACCTAGCTCTAAGGTGCAGCAGATCGCTTTGCCTTCTGTCTCTCACGGTGTTCTGGCTCGCCACGTGTTGTGAGAACACAGTCGTGGAGCAGTTGGTGTTCGGGCTTGCTGGAAGTTCCCTGTTCTCTCCTGCGTTAATGATTATGCTCTTGTTTACCTTTCACACTGCTCTCGTGGGCCGGGCAGAAGTGCTCACCCTCTGAATAAATTGTTAGTGGGGAAGATCCCCACACTCAACTACCTTCCTTTGCCAGGCGCCTGGCCGCAGGAAGCTCCCGGGGCTGGTGCACGCTCGCCCCGCACGGCCGATAGAATCAGTGGGTTCTTGAGCCAGTATGGCTTGGCCGCCCGGCCGCCCTCCCCTTTCCCCGTTATTGGCATTGGCGCGGTTTTGCTGTTCCAGCCCTCACGGCACAGGTATCTTGACCGCGTGCAGCTGTGTGCTAGGCGAGCTGGGCCATCTCCAAGCACCCTGCCTTCTGGGGTGGGGCTTTGCAGCGAGTGTCGGTCTGAGCCGGTGGGAGGGGTCTGAGAGGTTGAAGGTGGGCTGTGCAGGTGGGTGAGGAGCGCCTGCGGCCTCTGTTGTCTTGTGGGTAGCTGACAGCTTTTGGAGAACTTCTCTCCCTGGGCAGCCCAGCAGGCATGTTTGAGTTGAGCTCCTTCAAGGGGGGTCTGCTTTTAGAACTTAACAGTGGTCCTCTCGTGATTCCAAAATAGTTTCCGAACTCAAAAACACAAAGCAAGGCTTCTCTCTGGAGCACATTTGCCTTCTGTGCTTGAACGTAGCTGGACTTTGAGGGATGCGTTCCAAGTTCAGCCCCACTCACTCAAGGTGGTTGCTAAAAATGGGAGTTGAATCGGGGCTACTTGGGGAAATCGTTTCTGGGGCTTGCTGCGTTCCAGCCCTGTCTCCAGGGCCCAGCTGCCGCCGAGTGAGGTCGCTTTCCTGACCCAGACCCACCGTTCTCTGTCCATGTGTCCGCAGCCCCACACGCTTTCACTCTTGGGGCTTCGGTAGCTGAAGAGTCTGTTTACCATCTCAGGCAGCGGAGAAGAAATCCTGCCTGTGTCCTGGCTCTTCCTGAGTCTAAAGGTTTCTGGAGTGGACTTTCTGGCTTTAGGGTGCAGTCCACACGGGAAATGGAACCCGGGCAGCTGTGAGCGTTCTCTGTGTGGCTACTCCTCAGAGCAGTAAACAGTGACTCACCCTCCCCTCTGCTCCCCGCCTCCCTGCTCCCTGGAAGATGCACTGCTCCCGTGTTTACTTTTGCTTTTTGTAAGTCACAGACTGGTCATGTTTCCTCTTTCTTACAGTTTCAGGAAATTGAAAGTGTTCTCTTAAAATCATAGAACTTTAGAACAGGTAGAAATAAATGTAGGGATTATGCAGTACACATACACCCCCCGCGGCCCCCCCCCCACTTTACATGAGGACACCAAGCCCAATACCCCTCACCTGGCCTGTGGCGTCAGAGTCCGATATCCGGGGTGTGGGGGACACCCTGCCTGCTTTTCTGCGCTGCATGTGGGCTGCACGGGACGGGGAGGGCCAGACAGGTCCCGAGCTGAGGCGCCCCCGACCCCCTCCCTTCAGGGCAGTGCTGACATGTGCGCTTAGGCGGCTTGCCTCTCACTTGCTGGGAGTTGAGGGGAGCAGGTGTGGTTAAGAACGTCCCCGCCCTCCAGCAAGGGAAGCAAACCTCAGACAGAAAGACCAGGACCAAGTCTTGGGCTCAGCCCTTGATGTGTACTTGTGAGGGGGTGCCCGCCCACCCCAGGGAAGGCAGGAGGCGGCTTTCTGGTGAAGCAAGGGTTGGGGGGAGAGGGTGGGAGTCCAGCACTGATTGCGGAGGCTCTAGAAGCCAGAGGTGAAGGCCTGGATGCGACAGGTGGCCAGGGGCATGAGGGGCTCAGGAGGGCCTTCAGGCAGGGGGTTCTTCTACTCACCTTGGGGCCTACATTTGAGGGGCCAAGGCCCAGACAAAAGCAGCCCAGGCCTGAGCCAGGTAGTGCTGGAGGGCTGGAGCTTCAGCAGAGAGACCAGCTGAGGCTGACAGGACAGGCTCAGCAGGTGGACGTGGAAGGAGAGGTGAGGTGTTGGGGGTGATTTCCGCATGAATGGCATGATGGGTCATCACCTGAGCTGGAGACGCAGGAGGAGGGCAGGTGTGGGGACAGGGCACATCTCTGGGGCCTGTCAGACACGCGGGCTGTGTAACCTCAGTGGGATGTGGGGCTTGGGGCTGGTCGAACCCCTGGGCAGCTGTGGCACGAACAGAGCCCCAGAGGGGAGCCTGGAGACAGGAGGACCACCCAGAGGGGTACCGGGGGAGTGAGGGGCCAGGGCGTGGCCAGGGAGGTGAGGCGTTCAGCCTGCTGTCAGCCTAGCAGCCGCCTGAGTCACCTCTGGACAGAGCCAGGATGACACAGCTTCCTCGGACTGCAAACGCAAGGTGACCAGACGTCCTCCAAGCCAGGCAGACAGTCATGTCTTGCCGGAGGGCGGCCAGCCAGGGCCAGCCTGCAGGCTGGGTGTGGGCTAGGCTGATGGGGTGCACCCCCACGTGGAGGGGAGTTGGGCGGGAGGTACGAGCCCTCCCGGTGCCAGGCCTGTCTTCAGTTGGGTGAGGCGTCAGCTTGGGGGGCAAGCTGGCCATGTCACCCTGTGCTCATGGGACAGTTGCCTTCTGTGTCGGCCCCACTGTGCTGCCAGCTGGGAGGGGCGCTCAGCTTTGGGTCCTCTGTGAGAAGGCCCCCAGCCCCCCAGGACAGAGGCTTCTGGCTTTGGGGTTTGCACCCATCAGGGTGAGTCAGATGCTGTTCTGCTGTGTGAAGTGGAGATCTGCTTCAGGACAGAACCCTTTTCCTCCCTTCCTGTTTTCCTCCTGCCCTCTTCCCTCTCCCTGGATCTGACCCCCTCGGAGACCTGGGAGGGCTGAAGGGGGCAGGCACGGGGAGTGGCAGCCGCCATCACTCCACACTGAACAGGAACAAGAGTTTTTTTGAGCGCCCACCCTGCTGGGCACCAGATTCGGCTTCCTGTGCACGTGAAGCTCATGGTGTAGGCTAGTCTAACTGAGGTAAGGGTTAGAGCCCCGTCAGACTCCAAAAACCCCTTTTCTGACATCATCTAGACCTAGGGCTTTTTGAGTGGGGCCATTGCGCCCATCAGCCACCTGGCTTTACTGGTGGAACAAATGTTCCCCCCACCCCCCAAGGCCCTGAACCTGAGTCTAGCCCAGTGAGGGCCTGAGCGCACTCCGGATGGCCTGGGTCGTGAGTTGCCCCAGATGAGCCGAGTCAGAGGGTGGGCAAGCAGCAGGTGTTTGCTGGGGGATGGAGGGGCTGAGACCCTGGCCTCCAGCTCACCTGCCCCTGGAAGGGCTGTCCTGCACTGTTGAACCTGGACGACTTGCCCGTTCTTTGTGGGTCCCGGAAGGGAGGGCCACCCCCGGCTCCCTAACTTGTTCCCAACTATGCCATCCCCAGAGGTGACTCCCATCTAGGCTGCTGGTCCATTGTTTTTCTTTTAGGGCAGTCTTTCCCTTGACTTTGTTCAGATGCACACCAGGATGAAGTTTCTGGCTTTGGGTTGAAAACCACCCTCTTCAGGTAGGAAAGCAGTCACCTGAAAGGTGTTCCAAGGTCTAAGTGCTGACCGAGCAGCCTTTCTTGACCAGCAGCGTCTCGAGGGCTGCGTGAGCTGAGCGTCTGGCTCTTGTTCACTCGGTGGGTGGGCATGTGCGCCTCGGAGGTTCACACCCGCCTTCGGGGGTCCCCGCCTGGCTCTGGCTGCCAATTTACTGGAATTCCGAACAGCCCATGCAGAGAGCGTGCACGTGTGGCTGAGGTTCTGTTAGTTGGTGGTGAGGGGACTCGATGCCCCGAGCGTCCTCCCGTGCAGCTGCTGGAGAGCCGTGTGCGGGTGCTGAGTGGGGGCCGGTGTGGTGGAAGGCGAGGCCGCCTCGCCGCTCCTGCCCGGCCTGTCGGGGCCTCGGTCTCTAATCCTGGCTGCGGTCCGGCCCGGGACCAGAAAGCAGTTCCTCCTGCGTGCGCTCTGGTGGCCGTGAGGTTGCCTGAGGTTCAGGGGTTTATAAATACACGTTTTAGGGCAGTTGTTTTAAACTCAGTTGTCCACACTCGCACAGGTACGAAACTTTTCTCTGAACCTGTTTTCCAAAAGCAAACTGTCGGGTTTTTTGCCTTTCATGTTTGAAGTGATCTTAGGTCACTGCTGCATGTATTTTGCGTAGCTTGGCATAGGGGAGTAATGGTGCCGTTTCTGTCCATAAACTGAGTTCAGGAAAGACGGGCAGTGCCCAGCCATCGCCGTGCTCCTGGAGCTGGCTCCCTGGACCAGCGGCTGAGTCTGCGTAGTGCCCCTCGGGGCAGCCCGCTCTCCAGCAGCTGGTGGAGACTTCCAGGGGTGCCTCGGCGGTGGGGGGTGGGGGAGGCAGGAGCTGAAACCTGGTCCGCCCGAGGCAGTGGGGGTTGTGTCTGTGAGCAGGGGTCCATGGGACAGTGTCTGCCCTTGCCTGGGACTTGCCCACCCATGTCTGGGTCTCTGGTTTCTCAGGGGGGCCCTGGTGCGGGTCCCAGCCCCCTGGGGGTTGAGTGGAGCCCCCAGTCAGGGTCTCTCCTGGCTCGGCCCAACCGAGGCTTTTGCGAGCTGGACAGAACTCTGGGACCCCTGGTTCCGATCCCCTCATTTTCAGAGGAGGAGAGTAAGACCCACAGAAGTGCTTTACTGGCTCGTTCCCCAACTTTGTCTCAAGGCGATGATCACCTCCACATGTACTCCTGTTCGCTCTTAGGCCTCACGTCGCTCTTGTTGAACAGGAGGTCCGAGAAGGGCAGGGAGTCCCCAGAGGTCAGACCCCAGCGTGGCACCCTCCCACAAAGAGAGGCGTCCCTCCTCTCTTGGACCCCAGGTGGGCCCCAGGGCCGCTCTTCTCCCATCCCTGCCGAGGCTCTCATCTGTGTCCTGTGCCCAGAAGGCAGATGGGGTGCAGAGCTGGTGGATATGGGGCTTTGCCCAGGTGACCTTGACCTTTCAGATGCAGCCAACGGACCCTCATGGGGCCTGTCTGGAGGGGAGGGAGCCGAGCGCTTGCATCCTGGTTGCCCATCCTGGTTACCTGGACATCCACCACTCACTGTCATGGAGGGCCGGTCCCAGGGGAAGTGTACCTGCCTGCCCTGAGCGCAGCCCTGTGGCCCTGGGTGCTGGCTGAGCTGGCCCGCCACCGTGGGGGAGGCACAGAAAGCCCTGCTGGTCGGGGTCTGAGCGGAGCTCCCTCCTTTGCTGGGGCCTCCCTTTTCTCATCAGGCGGGCTGGGCGGTCCGTGCAGGGTGGGAGGGCCTTAGGTCTGTGGGAATGTGAGCTCCTTGCTCTGTAAACAGCTGTGACTCACCGCACAACTATGCCCTGGCGGCTCCAGGCCCTTGTGCGCTGACGTGTGCTGGAATGACACCCGGCGGTGGAAAAGTTTCTCAGGGCTCTCCCAGCTGCCTGGCTCCTGCTGGCCCTCCAGGTGCTTTCTCTAGCACGGTGTGACACCCGCACCCGGAGGGAGGGGCGCTAATTGTGCGTCCCCTGCCCCCCACAGATGCCGGGGGTCGGCCTGCTGTCAGGAAGCGGCTCCTGGTCCCTGCCGTGACCACCCCATGCTGCTGCGTCGTCTGTGTGTCTGTCTCGGGCACACGCGTGGGGGTGTGGAGGAGCCCGGAGCCCCCCGGGGGTGTGCCCGGCCCTGGCCCTGCTGTTGTCCTGCTCGCCGTCATCCAGCATCGGCGCCTGGGAGTGTTGCCAGGGGCAACTGGGGGTCCAGCGACCTGGGTGCTGAGACCCTCTGGTGGCAGAAGGCAGGCGAGCCGTGGGGACGGGTTAGGGTCCCGGGGCACCCGAGTCCCGCTCACCCTCGAGATGGAGGCTCGGCTGAGGCTCCCTCTCTGGGGCCCGCATCCCCCCGTCGTGCATTTCTCCGGTGTTCTCTCTGCTCCGTTCACCGTGCCTGGCGTTTGGAACGTAGACCCTGGTCCCTAACCCAGTGACAGAGCGTGGCGGCAAGTCTAGAGCCGCGGGGTCACACGGGTTTGTTTACTGTCCCGCAGCCTGTGTGTCTGCACCAGCCGCCCGAAGCCATTGTTGCTGTGGGCTTCTCCGTTGCCATGGCGACCACCAGGGGCTGGCTACTTCCCAAGGTCGCCATGGCAACTATCAGAGGGGAATCATGCTTGGGATGCTTTGGCTGGCTTTTTCATGAATGATTAGAATGTGTGACACAATGCAGACGCGAAAACTCGAAGGGCGGGCAGCGGCGGGGCCGGCGGGCGCCGGGGACAACTCCCGCCAGACGGCCGCCCCATGAGCTCGTGCAGCCGCGGCTCCCCACCTCCCAGATCCTGCCCTGGCCGCGCAGGGAGACCCCACCCACCCCGAGGGCCTCAGATCATGGCTCTGGGGCAGCCCAGGTGGGGGTGGTGACGTCACAGCCGCAGTGCCCTTTGCAGAGGTAGGTCTGCTGGGGAGGGCGGGGCTGGGCCAGGGCGGGTGCGGGCTCCACCCGGGGGGCGTGCTCCCCCAGGGGCCCTTCCTCTCTGGAGCCAGGCTAGGTCAGGGGTACCAGGGGCTCTTGCCCGGGCAGGGTGCTGTCCTGGGGGCCAGCGGTGCCCTTCAGGTGCTGGGTGCGGCTGATCTCGGGAGGGGGCTTTGCTGCTGCGTGCTTTGGCCCTTGAACGTGGCAGTCTGGGCCTCACGGGTGCAAGCTTCTCAGCTCGGAGGGAGAGTGAGAACAGGAAGCAACAGCTGCTCATGCCTGGGGGGGCTCCCCCAGGCGCTGGAGGCACAGGCCTGGCGGGTGGGGCGGCATGGGACCGCTGTGTGGCTGCCAGGCACTGGGCCAAGGTGGGTCCGGGTTGCTCCGTGGTCTGATGCTGGAGTGGGGGGTGTGGCCAGCATGCCCACCCTGCGGGGAGCCCCTCAGGGCTGGCTGGCTCCCATCTTGCTTTTGGGGTGACCGGGAACAAGGAGCTGAACCTCCTTGGAGCCTCTCTGCAGTGGGCATGTCCCCACTTTAGGTCACTTGTGACGGCAGCAGGCCCTGTCCCCAGCCTGGCCAGAACCTAACCTCGTTCATTTCTGTGTTCTTGTGTGATTTTCTAGTTGCAATTTCCAAGCCCTTCTGTTCGGGTGACTGTGCCCAGGTTATGACGACTAATCCCAAACCAAACAAGGCGTTAAAGGTAAGCAGGGTTGGGGGTGAGCAGATCCTGTTTCTGTCCCGGGCTCAGGCCTGGGAAAGGTCCCTTCCAGCCCCAGCAGCGCCTCTTTCCCAGGGTTGCCCTGAGTGTGAGGAAGGAAGCCCTGTCCTCTGGAAGAGAGCAGGGGGGCTGTTGGCTAGAGGACGTGTCACAGAGAGGTGGTGACAGAATTGGGGGTCGTGGCCTTGGGAGACACCAGCTCTGACATCTGGGGGGATCCCTCCTTGGGAGAGAGTGGTAGGGGTGGATCCCCGTCGGCTAGGATGTGCTCATTACCCTCGCTCCCAGGGGTGAGCAGTGTATCCTCCATCCCGTGGAACCTGGCTCCCAGGGCCTGGCCGTGAGCAGTGTGTGCTGCCTCCGCGGGCCTTCCCAGCTTCTGAGGCCGGCAGCGTGTGCTTGGGTTGGCTGTGTCATCTTGGGAGCGGAGCTGGCTGTGCAGGAGAGGGAACTGTCCATGCATTTCTGGGCCGAGCACGCCCAAGCCGCATCTGAGGTCCCACTAGGTCCGAGGGATGCAGAAGGATGGGCTGCCGTGCCGTCCCGTCCCTCACCTGCCTGTGTCCGTCCTGCCCCGGGCCCTGGAGAGGCACAGAGGGTAGCACACACGTGGGCCCTGGCCTTGCAGAGTGTGGGTGGCCAGTGGGATCCAGGTGATGGCCGGGTGTAGCCAGCAGCCCCCATCCGAGAACCATCTGCATGATGCTGTGTGCGTGGCGTGCAAACCTGCACCTTGCAAGGACCGTCCCCGTTCCGTGATGGAGGAGCGAAGGCCCGCTTGCATAGTGGAGGGGGGTGCTGTCCGGAACAGGCTTGAGCCGTCCTCTGGGGTCCCTCCGTGGCCAGTCCTTCCCGCCGCGCCCCGCGTCTCCATGCTGACCGCTGTGCCGTGGCCCCCGCAGGTCAAGAAGGAGGCGGGCGAGAACGCCCCGGTGCTCAGCGATGACGAGCTGGTGTCCATGTCGGTGCGGGAGCTGAACCAGCACCTGCGGGGCCTCACCAAGGAGGAGGTGGTCCGCCTGAAGCAGCGGCGGCGCACGCTCAAGAACCGCGGCTACGCGGCCAGCTGCCGCATCAAGCGGGTGACGCAGAAGGAGGAGCTGGAGCGGCAGCGCGTGGAGCTGCAGCAGGAGGTGGAGAAGCTCGCCTCCGAGAACGCGAGCATGAGGCTGGAGCTCGACGCGCTGCGCTCCAAGTACGAGGCCCTGCAGACCTTCGCCCGCACCGTGGCCCGCGGGCCCGTCACCCCCACCAAGGTGGCCACCACCAGCGTCATCACCATCGTCAAGTCCGCCGACATCTCCTCCACCTCTGTGCCCTTTTCGGCCGCGTCCTAGTGCCTGGCCCAGGGTGGGGCCTGGGGGGCTGCGGCCGGGCAGGTGGTGGGCTCCTCCCTCGTGCCCATCAGACGAGCCTACGGGGAGCAGACCCCTCATCACCTGAGTCAAGCACAGACTCGCGGCAGGGACGGGGCTGCCGGCTGAAGATGGGGTCTTGTGAGACCGTGTGCTGCACGCCTTCCCACACGCACGCACACACAAACACGCACACGTATGCACCTGGCCTTCCTCTGGGCCCCACCGGCTCTCTCCGGACCGTCCTTTTCTAGGGGTGTGTGTCTCGCGCCGGGGGCGTCGGGATGTACAGAGGGAAGGTCCCTGGGAGGTTCCTGGCCCTGTGGCCCAGACGGCGGGGGCTCTGTCTTCCACCCATCCCGAGAGTGGCCCGCTGTGGTCCACCAGCCGGTGCAGGGACCCCCTCGCTGCCCTGAGCTCTGGTGCCGCAGGACGAACCATGTGCTCCTGGTGATGAAAAGCACCATGACCCTGCTTTTAGCCTTACGGGAGACCTGCACCCCGCGAGGCGGAGGGAGGGCCGCCCGGGGGGCTGTGTGCACGTGCACGCGTGCCCCGCCATGTGCCAGCCATCGCACCAGCCTACCAGCAGCACCAGGGCCTCGGGGGAGAGGCTCGGAAGGGCCGGTCACTGGGGGGCCTCCGGGGTCCGTGCGGCAGACGGTTGCATGGGGGTTGGGAGCTTTGCCTCCGTCGGACCTGCAGAGGAGCGGTAGCTGCCGGGTGGGGAGGGGGGCAGCCAGCCGGGGAAGGTGGAGCCCTGCGCAGGGAGGGTGGCAGGGCCTGGGGGTGGGCGCACGGAGGTTCTGTGCGGAATGGGGGTGAGGTTGGCAGGGGCCTCGGGAGTGGGCTCTGGTTCTGCTGGAGGGGACGGGTGGGGTCTGAGGGTGAGGAGGTCGTGGTGACGAGGGAGGTGACATGGCAGGGGTCCGGGACCCCCCTCCTGGGGGCACCTGGGCGGTCTCTTGGTGCAGACGACAAGGGGACGCAGCTACCTTGGTGCTTAATCCTCGCCTGGAACCTTTACTAGCTCTTTCTGGCACCTGGAGCCCCTGATGACCTTGGTGACTCTTGCTGGGGCTTCCCTCCCGTGAGCCTCTATCGATCGGGGCTCCCAGCTCCCGTGTGCCGAGCTTGGACTGCCCCTTCCTGGCCCTGCTGGAGAGAGGCTGGGGCTGCAGGGTCTGGGGGTGGGCGTTGAGCTCAAGCTCCCGGCCTCCTCTTGGCCCTGCCACCCACCACCGAGGGAGACCCCCACCCCCAGCAAGCCATGGGCCACCCGCACAGGAAGAGGAGGATTGGGCAGGGCAGATGGCCCCAAGGGCTGCGTCCTCCTCCTGCGTCTGCTGTCAGGAGCGGCTGGGAAAGGTCTGGGGCCCCCGCAGCATTGCTGTGTGGCCTTCGCCTTGGCCTTGTCCTGGGGGAAGGTGAAAGGTCAGGGGTGTGCTGGATCCTTACGGAGAAGAAGGCCCAGTGTGTTTAAAAAAAAAAAAAAAAAAAGAGTTGATACCATAGCCATGGTAGGTAATCCACATTGGATATCAATAAGGACCATGGGGAAATATTTAAAAGAAAGAAAGTATATATATATATAAAATTATATACACATTTTATCGTACAGATTTTTCGTAACTTTTCCTGTTTTTACTGTAAATCCCTAATAGAGCAGAGCTGCAGTTGGAGTAGGGTGGGGGTGGGAGCTGGTCGCCCCTGCCCCCAGCTCTGGGGAGGGAGGCCCGGGCTGCCCGCCCGACGCTTCCCTCTGCGTTCCCACCAGCCCTCGGGAGTGCCGAGGCCCCACCTGGGGGGACCCGGGGCCAGGGAAGGAAGACCAGAGCCTTCCCCGAGTGCTTTTCCTTTCAGCTCACCGAGATTCCATTGTCACAGGTTTAATATATGGATTTTTTTTATTTAAGAGAAAAGGCAAGGACTTGTGTCCCTGGGGTTTGCTCCCCCTGCCTCCGGGGCTTCAGACGCGGGTCCTTCCTGGGGACGGGGCCTCCCGCTTCCTCGCCTCCGTCGCTCGGCTGCTCCATTTCCATATTTATTTTTGTGCTGCTTTTATCATGGTATAAATTATTGAGAAGAGATCCCACGTCGTGGTCCTCGTGCGTAGGACTCGTGCCCCGCACCCACCCTGTCCCCTCACGGCCACCACCTAATTTATTGCTGTACATCTCTGCTGTGATGCTTTTGTACCTTTGCAATAAAGAGTTTTCTGGTTTCAGACCCGCCTGGTTTTGTGATTGGGGCTGGGGGTCAAGTCCCCAAGTGCAGGGCACCATTGGACGGCCGCCGCCCCCATGTCCCAGCCCCCCAACACGGTTGTCCTCGCCTGCAGTGGGTCTCCTAGGCTGGGAGGTCCATCGGGACAGCCACGGGCTGGGGAGGGGGTCGGGCGGGTGGAGGTGGCCGGGTTGGCTTTCTGAGTGGTGGGCCCAATTCCCCAGTGTCCCATCCGCCCTGACCGGGAGCCCCCAACCTTCAGACACAGCCTCTTCCTCTCCAGCTCGGACGGCTCCCCCCCACCCCCTGGGTGGTGTGTGTCCCGGTCTCAGGCCAGGTCCTGCAGCAGGTGGGGAGAGGGACGCTCGGCCTGGGGTGGAGAGCAAGGTGCCTAAAGGAAGCGGGCTCTCCCAGAAGCCAGGGCCAAGGGCCTGTGTGCTCCTCACGGGCCTTCCCCACCCCAGTCCCTCCCAGGGACAGACGTGTCAGCACTTGGCCTCAGCCTCTGAAGGAGGTCCAGCTTGCAGGTGAGGTCTCGGGGTTTCCAAGACCTGCCAGCCTTCCTGCCTCACCTCTGCCTGAGCTGATGGGACGGCTCCTGCCCTCGCTGTCACTGAGGGGGGGCGTCACCACCAGCCACTCGGGGTTCGCCTCTGGGGGGCCTGTTCCCTCCCCTTCCAATCCACCAGCTCCCTTCTGTGAAATTGGCGGGGAGCAGAGTGTGCCAGCACCGTGGGGTCACCGTGGCCCCCGGCTAAGCCAGACCTCCCCGAAGCCAGGCCCGCTCCCCCCGCGGGTGTGAGCTGGGAAGTCATTGAGGGTTACCCCTGTGCCCCCGCTGGGCCCTCCAGCTCTCTCGGCGCTGCCTGCTTTGGATTGCTGGGGCCATTTCCCAGATGAGAGCGCCAAGGCCACTAGAGAAGCTGGCCACTCCTGGCCCCGTGCGGTGGGGCCCGGAATTGGGAGCCCACAGTGTCATCACAGATGGCAAGATGTGCCTCCCTCCCCCCACCTCGAGAGCACCCACGCTCCCCCCAGGAGGGCGAGGCCGGCAAGGGGGGCGGCAGCTGTGACCTCCCTGCGGGCGGCAGGGGTGTGGTGTCAGAAGGAGAAGCTGGGCCTTGTCCATGGCAGAGATGTCTGTGGGGGCTGGACGAGTGCGAGAGTTGGCTTTTGTGGGCCGGTCCCCCTCTTGCTGGCTCTGTGACCTCAGGCAAGTGGCTCACCCTCTCTGGGCCTTGGGCCCCTTTCCTGGGGCTGTCGTGAGGATTCAGTGTGCACCAGGGTCCTGGCCCCGGCCTCACACACACTGGACACAGCACACCGGCTGACAAGGCCCTCCCCGGGCAGGGGCCTGCAGGCTAGCACCGCCCTGCTGCTCACAGTGGGGCTGGCACCGGGCCCTCCTGCATCCTCCAGACAACTTCCCACCGTGGTCGCTCCCAAACCTGCTGACTGAGACCTGCGGGGCCAGAGCCGGACCCACCGTGGTCTGCCGGCTGCGGAGGACGTGATAAGGCGGGCGGGGGACTCTCCAGCTGGGCCGCAGGGAGGCAGCATGCCTTATCTCACTGGGCAGCCGGCCGGCCCTCCAAGAAGCTGCGGCCTTGAGTCCTGGGTCTCCAGGCCTAGGGAGCAAGGAGGCCACGGGGTGACCCCGCTCTGGCCAGGACACTGCTGGTCGGTTCCTGCCCTGCCGAGTCTCTCCGGACCCTCGGCAGAGGGGCGTGAGTGGCCAGGAGGGAGGGAGGCCATCACTGGGTGGTGCCCACCAGGCTTTCCTGCCCGCTGCTCTGGCCTGGCCAGCCAGCCCTGGCTCCCCACACCCTCGGGCTCTCGGGCACACAGGCCCTGCCCTCAGGCCCTCCAGGAGGCCTCCCCACTCTGCTGGCTGCTTCTGGCCCCTCTGGCGGGCTCCTCCCAACTTTTGGAGGGCAGGGCATGTGTCTCCCTGGGCACCGGCCTGGCACATAGGAGAGAGAAAGACGGGGGAAGGCAGGCTCCAGTTGCGAGCCCCGTGTGCGCCCCGCGCTCTCTCTGGGCCTGCGTCCATCTGTGGCCTTCATGGACCCACTACAGGCGGGGCCGGCCAGAGGCCCATCTTATGGAGGAAGCTGAGCTCCTAAGGGAAGGGGAGTGCCTTGGGTCTCCTGCGGGGGCACAGGGAGCGCCCTGGGTCTCCTGCGGGGGCACGGGGAGCACCCTGGGTCTCCCGCGGGCATGGGGAGCGCTCTGGGTCACACGTGGACACAGGCCAGGGCACTCGGTCTTCCTGTGAGCTCTGTGCCCCGCTCTGCTCTGAGCAATGATCCGGACCCTTCCCCCAATGGCAGACTTAGCACAGTGGGGCTCGTCTGACCGCCCCACTACAGTCTGCTCACCCGGGCACTGACCTGTGGGAACAAAGACCACTGGAGTCACTAGAAAACCCAGGTGTTTATGTATAAATAAGTGTGATTCGTCCGTAAGCCCCATGTCCTCTGCGGGCTGCTCAAGGTGAAGGTTCTGTGCAGGTGGCCCCGGGCACCTCCCGGACCCTTGTCAGGCACATTGGGGCGGGGGCTTTTCAGGAATCTCCACGGCTGGAGGGGTGCGCAGGGGCTTGGCAAGGCCCCACCATGACCGCCTGTCCGCGCCTGCGCAGCTCCCGTGTTCTCAGGGCGGGCTGTCTCGCTCTCCTGAGGCCGTCCTTCCCTGCAGGGGCCCAGCCTGGAAACTGTCCATCCAGCAGGGCCCTGCTGGTGCCCGCCTCACAGCAGCCCCCTGAGCAGACGGCCAGGGGAGCCCAGTGGGTCCCAGGCTCCTCAGATAAGCTCAGACGTCCCCTCCCAGGGCCATGAGCCCGCCGGTGGGAGGCAGGCTGGGAGGTGGCCCCACAGGCCTGGCAGGAGGGCTCCCAGAAGGGGCTTCACTGTGGGTGAGGGGCCCTGCGCTTGCCCAGAGGCCTGGGCAGCCTGGTCTCAGCCAGGTGGCTGGTGACCCGTGGCTCTCCTACAGCTCCTCCAAGGGGATCAGCATCCGTTTTTCCACGTTCCGACTCTTCCTGACCCCACCGGGGCCTCCTGCCACACTGGGGTGGGGGCCGGGGCTCGGGGCCTCGTGTGTGGCCTGCTGGGCGTACTGCTGGTAGGCCGGTGAGAAGTTGTGGACCGCGTCCTGCACGATGTCCTGTGGGCTTATGGTCTCCTTGAGGCCACTGGAGATGCTGTGCATGGGTGCCTCGGGGGCTGGGGGCAAGCGGCACCTGTGGGGGTCGGGGTGCCCCAGACCCGCCATTTCCCCTGCAGGCCCCAGCCCCGGAGGCCTGGCCCTGCTCCCCGCCGGCCTCCAGGCTGCCCAGGCCCTGGGCTCGGCCGGCAGGGGGGACTTCAGGACCTCTGAATCCCGGCCCGGCTCCTCCACCCTGGGCCTGTTCCAGCCCAGACCCCCAGGGGCCACAGAGACTGCCTTGGCCGGCTCCTGCCTTCTCTCCGGCCTGGAGTGAGCCCTTCACACTCGTGGTTACGCCAGGCTGCCGGAGGAGGCGCAGGCCGTCCCTGCCTGAATGGGTCATTCCCTAGGGATGCCCAGGCCCCCGGGTGTGGTGGGCAGGGCACCCCAGGCTTGCGAGGCACCAAGCCCCCCATCCCAGCAGGGGCCGTGGGGGCCCAGACGTCCAGTCCAGCCCATCTCACTCAGAACTCAGGGCCTGGGCCAGATGCAGATGTGGCACTTGTCTAGGGCGGGGGTCCTCCCAAGGGGCTGTCTCTCTGTCTGTGGGGTTGAGATCCCCTGGGCCCATGTATGGGATGGGGGCCAGAGATGTGGTGCTGAGGGTGCCCAGAGGATGCAGGGCTGGCTGCGCCCCTCCCCAGGCCCACCCTCCACATGCCCCTCCCCCACGCCCGCAGGGCCCGGCGGGCATACCTGGTGAGTTCTTCTTCTCTGCATACACCTGGCAGGTGAAAGCATAGCGCAGGGCAATGGAGGCAAACAGCATCTCGATGCAGATGATGAAGTTCTGGTAGCCAGCGGCCACCGTGCCGGCCCCCACCTTGCTCCCATCGATGACCTGGACCTCAGGGATGACCCCACACTTCTCCAGGATGGCCAGCAGCATCCCTGGGGGATGGTGACAGCCACTCAGGCACCCGCCCTGCACAGGCCTCGGGAGCTGGGTGGGATCTGTAGGGGAGGACAAGGTTCCGGCCCTGCAGAGGCTCCTCTGGCCAGCCCTGGGACGCCCATCCGTGTGGTCCATTCCATGGAGGGGGAGGCTGATGTTCAGGGGTGTGGGTGCCTCCAAAGCCAGGGTCGTGGCACAGTGGGTATCTGGGAGCTCCCCACGTGTCTGCCCTGACCTCCCTGATCCCAGAGCTGGGGCCCGCCCCTAGCCCCACCCCGCACTGTCTGGTGGCACCCTCCCCTGCACGGTGGGGCCTGGGAGCGCCCCCAGCCTGGCCCCGGGCCTCTGCCTGACCTCTCCACCCACACGGGCCAGACCCCCTGGATGGGGCCTCGCCATTTCCCCCCACGCCAGGGGCTGTATTGCTTCCGGCTGAGGGGGGCGGTGGTTCTGACCTGTGCTCTGGCCAGGGAAGCTGGGGCCAGGCCTGAGGGCACGTGGGGAACTGGGGGCGGAGGTGGGATGGGGACAGCCTCTAGGCTCTAGCTGCTGCCCCCACAGCCCACCCACCCTGCCAGAAAGAGAGGAAGATGACGGCCTTGATGGTGAAGAACTTGAGGACGGGCTCGAAGGGCTGCAGGAGCTCCCTGGTGGCGAAGTAGAAGAGGAACAGGGCGTAGAGGGCCAGGCTGACAGAGATGTTGTAGATGAGGGTGATGTAGAGGTAGCTGCTGTGGATGCTGGGGCCAGAGCAGGTGCCGGGGGTCAGGGTGGGCCCCGTGCCCCATGTCCTCCTCCCTGCTGTCCCAGCCTGGGCACCAGCAGTGACCCAGACCTAGACCCTCCCTGCAGGGTGGGTGGGCGGTACCCGAGCGCAACAACCAGGGAGCTGGGGGTGCCGGCGTGGGGCCCCTTGTGGGGAGTCCCGACACAGCAGTAAGGATGTAGCCCTTCTCCCTACGAAGCCCCCCCCCACCAGCCCTCTTCCCCCGTCCACCTGGGCGCGGCCCGTTCCTTCGGGCCTGGACTCGACATTGTGGACACATGGGCGGGTGTGTGCCAGTCTGTGAGCGTGTACGTGATGTGTGTGCACCCTGTGGGTGTGTTCACACGCACGTGTCAGCACTGTGTGCACATGAGCACGTGAGCGGGTGTGTGTGTACACGTGAAAGCACTCGTGTCTGCTTGTGTGCACGGGCTCGTGTGAGTGCATGTGTGCATGTGTGTGTGTGTGTGCATGGGCTCGTGTGAGTGTGCATGTGTGTGTGCTTGTAATCACGGACTCGTGTGAGTGCATACATGTGAGCATGTGTGTGGGTGTTTGTGTGCTTGTGTGCATGGGCTCGTGTGAGTGCATGTATGTGAGGTGTGTGTTTGTGTGTGTGTTCATGTGGACTGTTTGTGTAAGCGCGCGCGTGTATGTGTGTGGACCTGGTGCAGGGCTCCTTCCGGGGTGTGGGGGAGGCACTGCCCGACGGCTCCCTGGGCCTGAGTGCCTGAAATCCCCCCTCACTCTCCTTGGGGTGGGCGGGCTGCAGGGTGGGGGCTAGGGGAGGGAGCCCATGGCCGCCGAGGCTGCACAGCCCCGGCACCCCGCAAACAGGGACCCGCTCCTCTGGGTCTGTTTGCCACGGCCTCGCCCTGGCAGTCTCCCGAGAGCGGGGGAGGCCCGTCCGGCACACGTGAGGACTTGGCCCTGTGCTGAGCGCCCCCCAGCCTGGGGCCCGCACCCCCCGCCCCCTGGCAGGCCGGCCCACCCCCTCCCAGCCCGCACGGCAGCCAGGCCTTACTTGAAGTCCCCGTCGTGGTATTTGCCGAACGCCTGCAGGACGATGGTGACCAAGGCCATGATGGGCTTCACGATGCAGAACTGCAGTGTGGCCTGGGGGGGAGGGAGGCATGGGGTGGTCCGGGGGGGGGTGGCTGGGAGAGGCAGGGCAGGGCAGGCAAGCCCCCCACTCACCTGCTTGCAGAAGCGCAGGAAGCCGATGGAGTAAGACATGCCCTGCAGGCAGCAGGTGCCGTAGAGGCAGCTGGACCTGGGGTATGCAAGTCCGTGAGGCAGGGCCCCCGGGAGGACCTGTCCCCAGCCCGGCCCTGCTGCCCGGGGCGCGGAGGGGCCCCCGTGGGCTCTGGGGCGAGACGCTTACCGGATGGGCTTTCCCCGAATCTCAGCCATGATGGCGCTCTCGCCCCCCAGGTACTGGAAACACAGGCTCAGGAAGCTGTAGATGACAAAGGCTGCAGAGCAGAGGGCCGGGGCGGGCGGCAGTGAGCCTGGGCTCCCCGGGGCCCCCCACTCCCCTGCCCTCGGCTTCGGGACCATCCGCCGTCCCTGCTGACCCCCGGTCGTCAGCAGTCCCTGTGGCAGAGGCCCCACCCTGTCAGGGCCCAGGCAGGCCCAGCTACAGGGCTCCCCCGCTCGGCGTCCCCGATCCCGACCATCAAGCGGCCCCTTCCCACAGGGCCTCCCGAGCTGGACTTGGCCCGGGAGGGTGGGGTTGCCGAGCTGGCCGTGGCCTCTCCGGGGCTCTCCCCAGATCTCGCCAAAGCCTGGATCCGGGCGGCGCTCACCTTCGTAGCAGTCACGCACCGAGTCGAAGTAGACATAGTGCTGGTGGCCCCCCAGGAGGAGGAGGCTGAGCCAGGAGTCGAAGGCGTAGATGGGCACGATGAAGAGCAGACGGATGATGTAGCGCTGCTCGTTGGGGACCGTGTAGGAGCGCAGGTGCAGGTAGATCTGGGCGGGCAGAGCAAGGGCAGGCTTGCGGGGGACGATGGGCACACGCCCCCGCTGTGCGGAGCAGGGGGCAGCGTCGGAAGCAGCGCGAGCTTCCCAGGCGTGGCTGGCCCCTTCTTCCGCATACTCTGCCGCGGCAATGCTCGCTCGCTCGCGCACTTACTCGTGTGTTCATTCATTTGGGGAGAATTTCCCCGGGGGGGGGGCGTCCGTGGCCCCGGAGTTTCGCATCTCAACGTGGGCAGGCATCCAAAGGGCTGATCCCCTGGAGCCCTTTCCGGGATGTGCCCCATGGAGCAGGTTACATCCGGAAAGAAAAGGTCTGTGTACGAGGATGCGACACAGGGGACCACGCGGTGGGGCGGGCGGGTGTTGGCAGAGCAGCCCCACCAAGGGGTCTCAGCCAGCCAGTAAAAGTGGCGTCCCAAGATGCCCACGTGGGGACCTGCTCTGAGATAACGGGGCGTGTAGGCATCAGATGACAAAGCAGGTGCAACCCCATGCGTGTTGGAAACATGTAGTGAACACAGAAGGAAAGATGGCTCTGTCCTGTCCCTGGACGGTAGGAAAATACGGCTGATTATAGTTTGTAGACCTTTCTTGATTTTCCATGACTTCTGTGGGGAGGGGAAAAGTAGTGAGAGGGTCTTGAAGAGGTGGAGGCTCAGGGGAGCGGGGCACACAGCACCTCTGGAAGGCTTCCTGGAGGAGGTGCCGCTGAGCGCAGGTGGAGAGAGGGCCGTGGGAGGGCAGGCTGTGTGTGGAGCCCCACGGGCACCCAGCTTCAGAGGGCACAACGCAGGGAGTGGCGGGGGCGGGTTGGCGTCCGGAACAGTCCTTATCAGTCCCTCACTCCCCGGCTGGTGCAGTGGGCGGGGCCCGGCATGCCCAGCCATTAGGAGACGTGGATTCTGTCCCGGGGCTCGCACTGCCTGGCTGGGTGGCCTTGGCGCCCTCCGTCCTCGCCCGCCTCACCTTCCCGTCTTGAAAGCCAGAGGCTGAGTCCCTCTCTGTCCTTGCGGTCTACCCTCCTGTCACGGCGGGCCTGGCCGTGGGGGCGGGGGTGGGAGCTGCAGCCCTGGGGTCCCTGTCTGCCCCATGCAAGGGTGGGGCCCCAGGAGTCACAGACAGACACACAGACACATGCGCGGTCCCCACAGTGCGGGGGTTAGGCTCACACAGAGCGGGAGTCCGGGACGCCCACCCAGGACTCTGGGGCCTGGCCCCGTAAATCACAGGCTACCCCAGACCTAACCCGGTCCACTGCCAGGGAGTAGGCGGGTCCACCACACAAGTGCGCTCGCACCACCCACCAGTTCAGTCTTCCTGTCCAGGGGCCTGGGAGCAGCTTGGTAAGACTCAGGGCCAATCCCGCCTCCTCTGGGCAGCCCTCCCGGGTGGCCCCTGCTCCTCTCGGCTGTACTGTGCCCCCCCCTGCCCCCCAGCCCCTCTCACGCACTTGGGTCTACTTCTGTTGTGGTTGTTTGAGGCCGAACAGCAGGTGGCTCTCACTGTGATGGGAGTCTGCTCACCTTCCCTGCCCACCAGCCTGCTGACGGCCCCTGCCCCGGGCCCACGTCCCCACTCATTCCCTCCCCATCCTGCAGGCCGGCTCCGCTCTCGGCCCCCCCGACAGCCTGCCCTGGCTCCCCACACCCCCCAGGTTGAAGGCCAAGCTGCCGCACTGACGTTCAAGGTCCCTCTCTTTTGTCCCGAGTGCACCTTGTCCAGACAGCCCCGTGCCTGGCCTGCACCTCACGCTCGCCCCACATGGCCAGCGTGTCCTCCTGGGCCCCCGGCCCACACCCTGGTTCCTCCCTCGCTGCTGGGCCTGGCCATCCCCCCTTGGAGGGGCTGCCCCGTCTGCCCAGTGGTCACCGCGTGGGGCTGGGGGCTTGTGGGGCTCTCCTCTACTCCCCTGAATCTGGTGTGCTCCCAGCCAAGCTCCATCCCTGGCAGAGACCTCCCACCTTCAGGCCTGGCTCCCACATGCGGCTTTCTGGAGAAAGCCCCCTCCCCTGCCCCTGTGCCCTGGCCTGATGAAGCGTCTGAGAGCCCTCCACGCAGCCGGGTCTCTGGTGGCTGCCGCCAGCCCACGGCTTGAGTCCCAGATCGCAGCAGGGCCAGCCAGGGCCATGTGCCGTGGAGAGTGGGGTCCCAAGAGAGGTGCAGAAGGGAGGGCCTACCTGGTGGCAGGTGAGCACCAGGGCAGTCCACACAAAGACCCCCGAGACGCCGCGGGCCAATGCGGTGGTGAGGAAGAGCCGGGAGGTGCCCTGGGAGCTGTTCCCCACGGGGTCCGTCTGCGGCCCGGCGGGCACGGAGGACGCGGAGGACGCAGAGGGCACGGTGGGCATGGCGGGTGGGGGGCCAGGCTGTGGCCAGGTTGCTGACACCAGGGGGCCGCGGGCTGTTCCCAGGAGCCCTGAGGCATTAGTCATCTGCAGAGGTGAGGGAGGACACAGGGAGGAGTGAGGGCAAAGGTGCACCAGGCAGCGCAGGCAGCCCCAGGGCCAGCCAGCGAGGGGAGGGGAGGGGAGGGGCGGGGGCGGGGAGGGAGGGGCTCCTCCAGGCCACCAGCAGGCCGGGGCGCATGGGCTTCCGTCCCCGTCCCTTCTGTGTGGTTCGAGTCTGACCGTCTTGCCCACTCCCCTGACTCGGGGACAGTCCTGCTCCGAGCAGGAGCTCAGCTCCAAGGCCGGGGCCTGGGGCGCCCTCCTTCCCCAGGGCTCAGCCACCTGGGCAGAGACTCAGGCTCGTGGGAGCCCACGTTTGAGGGGCCAGAGATGTGTGGGAAAGTGAGGGAGCCCCCGCTGCCCTGCCTGCCCGGGGTGGAGTCAGAGAGAAGGCCAGCCAGGCCCTGCCTGCAGCGGCTGATAGGGGTGCAGCCCAGCACCCACCGGCTCCCTGGGACCTGCCCAACTGTCCACGGGCCCGACTGTGCGGCAGGGCCCTTCACCCGCCCAGGCCCGCTCAGTAGCCCCGGAGGCTGGTTCTTCCGCTGCTGGCCAGCCAGCTGGGGCACCCGGGTCTCTCCCCTGGCCTCTAGCCCACGGTAGGTAGGGACCCAGCGCCTACCTCTCAGGCAGGAAGCTCCGGCCCAGCCCTGCGAGGCCCGGCCCCCAGGGAAGCCTGGCTGGTCATTTGCGTGGCCACGTGGCCCCAGGGGCAGCCCCACTGGGGGTGGGGCCGGGCCCCTATCTGGAGGCTGCACCAGGCCTGGGGTGGGGGGCACTGCCTCAGCTCCCAGGTGGTCCACCTGAGCCGCTGCCTG